>NC_081437.1:38770188-39117688 GCF_949786415.1 Peromyscus eremicus | reverse complement strand
AATGTCACCATAGAAGGGACAGTGAGTTTGCCTGTAAAAACTGGATCCAGTATGACTTTTGTTTCACCCCCTCAGTGTATCTGCAGGCGAGGGCCACACAGCTCTGGCCATCTTCAGAATCTCCTTTGTAAATATGTTCAGCTGACATTTTGGAAAGTTGTATGAGTCAGGTTAGTAGCTGAGATTTTTTTTCCAAGCATCAGTTGTCAGTGACATTTCCATGGAGTCACAGTATTCTCCTTTGTTGTATGCGTCACACGTTCAAAATGAGATGCGTAGCCAGTGGAGGTTATGAAACATAACAGACAAATACTCTGAAGCCCACCCCTCATATGAATTAAAGGAAAAGATCACTACCTGCATCCCCTTGAACGCCACGTCAGTGTTCCATGGCCAGACCCGTCCCATCTTGATGCAGAGAAAGCATGGGTCTGGATCCATCTCCACTCTCTTCAGCGTTTGCCAGTGTTGGTAGACTGGGTCTCTACATCCCTGGAGACATTTACCCAGGTGTTCTGTTTTGAGATTCTGCTCTTGGAGCTTGACAGTGCAGCTCAGGACATCAACGGAGTCTTGCCGTCCTCATTTACAGAAACATTTAAACCAGGCATGCCGACCTCCAAACACGACTCCAGCAAATACTTACTGTGGCTTTGTCAATTTCCTTACAGAAATTGTATTTGAGGATTCTGATAATTGCTGGTATAAAATGAATACATATTCATGTATTATATACTACGTATTATTAAGACCATTATTTAGTCTTTTATGCTGTTTTTTAAACCTTTAATGCTTATTTTGTCCAACCTCCTTAAAATATTTGCTTATTATATTTATTTCATATATTTTCATTTTAAGTTCATTTTGGTGGTTTTCCCTTTAGATAGCATGCCGTGACCTCTTCAACAATTCAAAAAGCGTATTCTGACCTGTTGAGTCCATTTATGATTATTGAAATAGGATGCTCGTCTGATATTCATTTCCTACTTAACTGTTTCTAGCCTCTTGACTTTTGTTTTCTTTCTACTCCCTGCTACCCATGATGCTCTCCTGTTGTATGTCAGGGCTGTTTTTAAAGTTTTGCTTGTCCCCTTGTGGTCTTTCTTACATTCTGCTCCCCTTTCCCTGGCAGAACTTCTGCATTCTACGACCCCGTGTCTCCTTTACGACCAAGTCTTCACATTTTACCATTCACACTTCATTTGCCTGTCACAAATTTTACCTAAGACTCTAAGGGAACAGCTTGGAGCATCCTGCTCTTTTGGAACACCTGGTACTGTTGGGTTGTTTTCCCTGTTAGTGCCACATCAGTGACCATTCTAATCGTATCATACCTGCGTGGTTTGCCTTGGTCCAACACCTTCCACCCTGCCATGATTTAGGTTCTTTCTCTTCTTCATCTGTGACCTTTCCTGGGAAGGACCCCCTCTAGGGCAGCACTTTCCACATAGCCCTTCCCCAGAACCTATTTCTGCACATTTCCAGTGAGCTCCCGAGACAGGCTTCCTTTTCTACCTGAGCCTAGCAGAACGAAAGGTGTCAACCAAATCTGAAGTTCAAGGACAGGTAGCACAGGTGACATAATTACAGACCATGGCGTTGTTCATGAGCGCTCATACTCATGTCAGTGGGCACCTGGGGGTGGCTGTGGTGTTTGCATCTCCTCCATGTGACGTGTGTGGGAACTCAGGTAGGAGGAGCTGTCCTTCCCGACTCCTCCAAGTGTCTACTCGTTTATGTCAGAGTGCCCTTATCATACATTTTATGCTGTCCTTTATGATCCATCCTGGTCCCCCGTGGGCCATCCACAGCTCTTTTTAATAGTGACTCCCTGGCTGGATCTTCTGTATGCTTTCTGCATCCTACATCTTCAAGGTCACTAGTGGGGTGGGGATGAACCATTCTTCATGAGCAAAACAATTCCAAAAAGGACGGAAACAGGAAACCCATCGCAAGAAGGATCAGCACAGGCAGGTGCGGCTTCCCCCCTCTCAGCCTGCCATGGATCTACCCAGGTTGCCAGGCTCCTGGAGCTGAGGATGGGTGCCCTGCTAGCTACGATTTCTGGATTCTGTTGTGATTGGATCCTGGTATCTGAAGGTGGTTTATAGCTGTCCCCCCAAGACCTCGGGGGCCAGTTGGTGGCTAGCATGCTCCAGGTGAGCACTTTCTCAGTAGCTGTTGGGCCTGGTGGGTGCAGTACTGCTTGGACTCTTTAGCCAAGATTCATATCCAAACATCTTTTATTAGAAAGTGGTGTTGTTTTAGTCACAGTAAATTTTTAATTATTATGAGACAATACTTTAAAAAAAAAAACAGACTAGCCATTCAATTATATACCTTACTGGAAGGCAAACAACACATTTTTGAGAAGTTCAAGTATTATCTATTGAAAACAAGTTTGGTACCCAAATAAGTTGAAAGTACACATTCATGAAAAAAAAAGCCTTCATGTGGAGTTTATTGTAGCTTTTTTCACCATTGTTAAAAATGGGAAACAACCTAGATTTACTTCTTAGGTGATTGGATAAACTATGATATATCCCAATAGGTGAAATATTATTGAGCACTAAAAGAAGACTATTTAGCTATAAAAAGACATTGGGAAGAACCTCAAATACATTTTCCTAAATGAAACAAGACACATTGAAGAAAGCCATTTGTGTGGCTTAATAGTAAACTATGAGACAGTCTAGATAAGCAAACTGTAGAGAAAGTAAAAATGCTAGTGGTTACCATGGGAATGTGGGGAAAGAATGGATAAATATGGGATCTCAGTGGTGTGTTAGGGCAGTGTAACTCTTCCATGTGATGCTATGGTGATGGATACATGTGGGTACACTTGGCAGAATGTATAGAGCACAAAGCACCACACATGGGCTCTAATGGAAGCTATGCACTTTCTCTAGCAATAATCAGTGTGGTGAGCAGTTTATAAGAAAAAATCTGGAACATCAGTATGGGGTGCCAGTGGGGATGCTGGATGTTTGGAGGAGGATATGGGAGCTCTGTATTTTCTGTTAAATTTTCTATAAAATGAAAATAGCTTTTACAGGGAAGGGTCAGAGTGAAAATGAACAAGAACCATATTTAATGACATATATGTATGAAATGTGACAATGAAAACCACCCTAGCTAAAATGATTAATAAAAATAGAATTGACACATTAAAAATAAATGAGGTTATTAATTTTAAATAAAATACATATTCAGAAGTCCTGAGCCAACTCCTGTAGCAGTCAGATGCACATGGAAAGCCACCACAGTGTCAGAAAGCCCTGCTCTTTATTAAGAAATAACACCTGCCTTTGAAAAGACACCAGAGGAGAAGATTAAGTTCTGAGAGCAAGTTGAGCTGATCAGTGGCATCATATCAAGCCTTGTCTTGACAGGATGCATCAGAACACACCCATGTCCAGGGTCTGTAACAGGGTGTCCATCAGAAGAACTTCAGACAAAGAGGCTCCAAAGGGAAAGTACCCCATTGCACAAGGGTGGCAGGTGTGTCTGTGAAGCTGTAGGACGAAAGTGGACACTCCACCAAGTAAAGTTTTGTATGGAAAAGAATGTCTAGGACAACCTGAAGGTAGTTCGAATGAGCTGGATGGAGCCTGCTAACACAGGGGACCTTTGGTACAGAGCTTGGAAAGAAGAACGTGGTCAACAATGGAAACTAGACATAGATACAATGAATCTTCCAGGAAATAGCGTGCTTCTGGAAGTTCAGCCACAGGCACCCTGGAGAAACTGATGGATGGGGCTGTGTGGGATATTAATTTCAAGACTTTTGGAAAACAAAGACCCACGCTCTAAAATTAGTGAGAGGTGGACTTGCCTGTGCAGCCAAGGTCTGATAGCATGTAGAGAAGTAGCCATTGCAGAAGAAACGCCCCATCTTCTCAGAAATGTAGCAAAGCGAAGACTTTCGTCAATTATCACATTTAGAGGGATATTTCCAAAGCAGAGTAAACAATGCTGTATGAGTCTAAAATGTAAATCAAAGTTGGTTCAGCTATATTTGACAGCTTCGTTTGTATTGGTTACTTACTCATCACTGTGTTCAAACATCTGACAGAAACACCTGAAGGGAGCCTGGAGGCAGAGGAGGCATCTGGTCACATTTCATACACTTAGGCAGAGAGCCATAAATGCATTTTCTGAGTTTGCTTTCTGCTTTTTATGCAGTCCAGGACCCAAGACTATGAGGTCAGCCATCCACATTCAGGGTGGCCCTTCTCACCTCAGTTGACCTAAACTAGAAAGACCCTCACAGACATGCTCAGAAGTTTGTCTCCAAAATGATTCCAGATCCTGTCAATTGACAATAAGTATAAACCATTACATGGGGCAGCCTGAAAGCCAACATGCTGTCTATCAGAGAAAACATGGTTATAAATCATGAACTCTGTTTACTGAGCACTTCCTCAGTCATCTCAAAGTCATTTTTTGAAAGAATACATCAAATGAAACAATACAGAAGGCAAATGTACAAGTTTCAAAAATATCTATTTGCTCAAGATTACAGAGTACTTGGGATACATTGAGAAAACTACAAGAATCTCCAGGTTGACCAGATGCCCAGAGATGCAAGCTCTTATAGTGTCTAAATCTATCATCCTGTTTCCCAGGTAAACAAGATGCCAACTGCCCACATTTACCCATCAGGTCAACCGGAGTGTGACCTAGCAGCTTCCCCCTAACAGGGGAGAGCATGCAGTACAGTGACAGATGTTCAGGACCTCCTCCAAGTTCAACCTTTGACCTGAACATCTCTTCAGAAGAGGCGCCAACCTTCACCCTTCTTCCTGGTCCAGTAAGACAGAGCCAGTATCCCTGAGTTTGATGTTTTCTGAGTGACTGACTTGATTTATCTTCCTCTTTTCCCACAACCTCCCCTGTGTCCTGTCAGCACACACTGGAAACAGAAGTAGATGGCCCTTTAACTTACTTTCCCAAAAAAAAAAAAAAAAAAAAAAAAGATTTCTAAAAACTCAGAACAACATTAAAATGCCTTTCATTCTTACAAATAATGTATTTCTCCCTTAAGTTTTATTGTTATTAAGTGACTATAGGATGACTGAAAGGAAACATAGTGAGATTATAATTCTTCGACTTCTTTATAATTCCAAGGTTATTTAAAAGGTAACTCAGAAGCTAATTACTTTAATTTTACCCTATTTGTAGGTACCATAATTATAGTATTTTATTGCTATAAATAATTCCTGCTGTGGGATGGTCTGTATGTCAAGTGTGTTGCTGATTGGTCAGTAAATAAATCACTGATTGGCCATTGGCTAGGCAGGAAGTATAGGCGGGACAAGGAAAAGAATTCTGGGAGTGGAAGGCTGAGAGGGAGACGCTGCCAGCCGCCATCAGGACAAGGAAGATGTAAAGTACCGGTAAGCCACAAGCCACGTGGCAAAGTAAAGATTAATAGAAATGGGCTAAATATAAGCGTAAGAGCTAGACAATAACAGGCCTGAGCTAATGGCCAAGCAGTTTAAATAATGTAAGAGTCTGTGTGTTTATTTTATAAGTGGGCTCTGGGACTGGCGGGACTTGGTGGCGAGAGCTGGAGAGAAATTCTCCAGCAACAAATGGCGTCCAACGTGGTGGCAAGAGTTTCCACCTAAAAACTTAGAAAAAAGATTCTAAAACGGACCTAAAAACAGCTTCCTAATTGTCTCTCTCAAATAAGCGGCAGCTACTGGTTTGAGCTACTGGCGGGTTCCTAGCGTGCGTGCTCGACCTGCCGCCGTATGGCGGGAATGAGGCCTCTGCAAATGGCACATTAAGCTATATGGTGAATTTAGCCTTTGCTAGCACAAAACAAAACAAAAAAAAAAAAAGAGGTTTCTGCGCTACACGCTGCTTTGATAGAAGCATAGACCCACTGTTTCTGAGAGTTGATGGCTCCCAGAGCTGGCGGAAAACGGACTACCGCCATGTTGGGAAGCTGAAGTGGGCGGAACCAGCAGCCACAGCGCCAGTGCCGTTTCAGGCTTAGAAGGCTACAGTTTAAAGCAATAGGCTCAAGCTAATATAAAAAAATAAGCCACGTAAAGATGGCTACCACACAGAGAATCTGGATTATGTTCTCTTTGATATTCGTAACTGCAGAAAAACATTTGATTGTAAAAGCTGTTGAGTTATGCCAAAATGTATATTTTAAAGGTACCTTGACTTCTAAATTTGGATATAAGGATATGTTGCTTTGGAAAAGAGTCTCTGCTCTTGTTTCCACAGAAAGCCAGAGACTATGGATTTGTTCCAGATTAAGATACATCAGGTTTGACCAGCCAAGACCCCCTGAAAGGTCTCCAATGACACCATGGCCCAGATGATTCAACATCCAGAATGGTTTCAAGTCAACTGGCTCAGATATACAGCCTCACGGACTACTCCATGATCCTAAAATTTTCTTTCTGTCTCCAGAAGATACAGCGCCCCCCTCCAGCAGGAAGTAGTAAGAGAAGCTACGCCCAAATTCCCAAATATACCAAGCTGGCTTTAGAGATGGAATTGGCTCACTCCCCCTCTAAACCCAGACATATTGCTCAAAAAAAAAAAAAATGGTTAAGAGATTCTTATGTCCCAAATCAGAAGAGCCCTCTGGTGTGGGACAGACAAAAACCAATATTTTTATTTAAAGCAGGTTGATTATAAATACAATCTCTTTCTAAAACAAAAAGGGGGATAGTTTAGATATGATAGGATGAAAGGGTAGATTAATGAACCTACTTTTAAAGAGTAACAACTTGTTTAAAATGTTTTACATCGCTATAGATTTTAGTTTATTGATACAAGTTTAAACTTAATTTTGTTATACTGTATATATATTTCTATTCTTGTTTGAGGTATTATGTTTATGTAACTCATTTAAAATTGTAATGGATAATTAAAAATAGATTAATAGTTAGTCATCTATGATAATATTTGTAGCCATGTTAGTTAAGTCTTCTAGGTATACATAGATATATTTCAGATAGATAGGTAGTCTTCAAACACTTCAAAGACCTACAGAATATGGCATTTAAAATGTTTTAAAAATTTAGACTTTCTGGACAGTGAGACATGTCTGCTCCTGACAGCACCGATTTACTTCAGAGAGGAGGATGGGCATCGAAGACACTCCATATGGAGTTTATCTTCACCTTGACAAAAATAGCCATTTGGGCAAGAAACTGTTCTTGCCTGGACTGCTTGATCAACTGGACATGCAGGACCCATAGAAAGGTGACCACTGAACTTTGCTTGACAAAACGGTCCTTCAGGTTCCTGCTTTGCAGAGAAAACTGCCAGACATTCTACAAGACACAGAAAAAAGTGAATAAAAGACTCTAGGCCTGTGGGCTGAAGACAGATGCCCCAACTTTACAAGAGAACTTTGAATGACTGTCCAGGCTGCCAGCTGTCTCTGTCTACCCTACAAGACTCCTAAAAGTTGCTTATATCCTTCTCCATTTCTCAGGTAGTAGTATATCCTTCTGAGGTCTTTGATGTGGTTAAAGACTAGATACTTACAATTTTCCTTAGTTATAATAAAAGATAAGTTAGATATAAAACCTTAAACTTACAAATATAAGATAGATAGGATCTCTTCTTTAATATTGTAACTGTAATTCTTGCTTGATAATTGTTTTGTTGTATATAATTTTACTATGTTAAAGTTAAAACCTTCCTTTTTAAGAAAAGAAAAGGGGAAGTGCTGTGGGATGGTCTGTATGTCAAGTGTGTTGCTGATTGGTCAGTAAATAAATCACTGATTGGCCATTGGCTAGGCAGGAAGTATAGGCGGGACAAGGAAAAGAATTCTGGGAGTGGAAGGCTGAGAGGGAGACGCTGCCAGCCGCCATCAGGACAAGGAAGATGTAAAGTACCGGTAAGCCACAAGCCACGTGGCAAAGTAAAGATTAATAGAAATGGGCTAAATATAAGCGTAAGAGCTAGACAATAACAGGCCTGAGCTAATGGCCAAGCAGTTTAAATAATGTAAGAGTCTGTGTGTTTATTTTATAAGTGGGCTCTGGGACTGGCGGGACTTGGTGGCGGGAGCTGGAGAGAAATTCTCCAGCAACAAATTCCCCCCAAATAATCCAGAAACACAGCAAGAATTTTATTTTGTCTTTCTTGTAAAATAATTTTGATTTATTTTCTACTTTCTTTGTATGGCTATTATTTAAGTGATTATAAAAATATTATCAAGCAGAGACCTTGTAAATTATATAATTTTAGGGAATTATTTTGTAGCTGTGTTATGTAAATGTACATATTTTAGGTAATTTGTTTATATTTTATTTTATTGCCAAATGGTATAAATACGGTGTTTTATTGATATTTACCCATATCTCTATTGACCTAGAAGCATAATATTTTTTATCTCTCACATAATTTTGGTTTTTCTCTCACTTGGCTTCATTGTAGATAAAGGAATTCATAATTGTTCAAATAGAAGACCAATAGAATTTTAATTTTCAGTATTCCATTTTCATATTTATCTTATTAAATATTTAATTTCATGAGTAAGCTGTTTGTTTCCCCCATGTCTAAACAGTGTTACTCTCTTACAAATGAGCTTCCTCCCCAAAGGCCCTGAATAACCAAAGCGGTTGACTTTATTTGAATGAGTTGGGAGATGGTGGGTGCTCTGGTAGAAAACAAGAAAACCTCCTGCATCACCCCTGTACCAAGCCCATTTCACAGAGAAGAAGCAGCTTTTCCATGTCTGATGCTTGGTCAGTTCTTATCTCTTCAACATAGGCCAGGGAAGGAGGCAGAGACACTGGCCTTTCTGTGGTCAGCCTTCTGGTCAGTGAAATAGAAAGGACCATTTCAGTTTGGCAGAACACTGTAGAGATTACATGATGCATCCCATGAGCTGAGTAAGCATCTAGAAAGGGTGAATCTCTTTTTTCTCCACATGCTGTAACCATATTCAGGGGAAGCTCTTTGATATCATTCCAGCATCAACAGTCTACACGCCAGCACCACTACATGCTTCACAAGGCCCAGTGTGAAGCAAAAATGTGTGAGTCCATATTCTTAAATGACAAAGAATCACAAATGGTGACAACAATCATTTAAGCAGCCTTATACCACCTGAGTTCAGACCAATGTCATGAGCCCTGGTTTCTTCTCCAAGAGCCTATTATGTTTCTCATAAGAAGTTGAGGATAAACACCTAGTTTTTCCCAGTGAATGCTGGCATGCTTGTATCTTTCTAGAGGATACTGGGGTTGACCTACTTAGGTTGTTCCACCACATGGGCATACAGAGACAAGGACCTGGTTTCTTCCCAGCAGGAAATTCCCAGAGGGTGAATTCATTGACTCTAGCTCAGATTCTCTGCTATCCACTTCAGTGACTCCATTAGGGTTGAAAGAGGGTAAGTTTTTAATGCACACCTTTCCATTGGCATTTCCCCTCATCATTGAAAAACAGCATTTACTACCATCTGGCTCCTTCCTTCATTGGGCAAACTCTTCAGCATTCTTACTTTGGTAGTCTGCCTTCACTCTGTGTCTGTTGTCTTGCAGTGGTCAGCCATAGGCTAGGTGTGTGTGTGTGTGTGTGTGTGTGTGTGTGTGTGTGTGTGTGATTCTTTTCTGATGCATGAGATGATTGTATCCCTCCTGTTCTATACCAAGCTGTCTGAGAACGATCAGCCATTCTTTCAAATGTCTCTTTTCCTTCATTCTCTTTGTTCTGGCAGAAATTCGAGTAAAGGCATGTTTGACTTCCTATCCTGTTCTCACCTCTTTACGTTTCTTTCTCTCTTCCTGACATTGGGTCCATTCTTAGGCACCTTGGACATGTTCTTTGGATGTACCTACCAATTGCCTTATTTGTATACAGTGAAAGGGCTATATATTGTCTTCAGCCTAATGAGATTCTCGATGTCTCTACTAATTGTATAAGAGCCTCTTCATGTGGGTTTCATTCTCTCCCTCAGTAGAACTCATCATCTCTCTTCTATCGGTTTGTTTTACTGTTTTGTTTGTTTTTTTTTTTTTAATTTGGAGATTCACATAATGTTTTTGAGGTCAATCTACATTGCCTTTAGCAGTGAGTTATTTTTTTGAAGTTGATAATTCCTACTTCATTTTTGGACACAACAGTCTTATGAAGCTACTGTCCTTTCCACAGGGTAGGGTTGTTTGCCATTTGGGAAGGAAGAGCATTCCTCTTGAAGCAACTTTTGTGGACACAGATTTCCTTGCTTTCAGGTAAATTCTGAGAAGGGTGCTTGTTGTACATTAAGGTGAAGAAAAAATAAACAACAGATATGTGAACATAAAGCTGTGTTTCTCCTACAACAGTCTAGTTGGTGTTTAAATGACCCTAGCTGCTCTCAGGCAATCATTTCAGGGCTGAACACCTGACCTGTGCTCGATAAGTATTAGAGGTATGTGGTCTTTTGTGAAAACTCAGTGAGATTTTGTCCATTCTTAGATCATTTGCTTGCCTTTAACTGTTGGCCTACAGCTATTCCAGGTAGGAGTCCTCTACCAGTTGTCTGTATTACCAATGTCTTTGGGCATTGGCTTTCCATTTTTATTTTGATGATGAGTTTTAAATTTCCAGCAAGTCCAATCAGCTGAATTTTCTTAATGTATTTTATGATCTCTTAGGAATCTCCTTCCATCCAAGTCTGAAGACAGGTTTTCTTCCATTGTTTCTTAGGTTATTAATTTTCTGTGTATCTACTCACACCCTCTAGCTTCATTTCCTCCATTCCCATGGAATCACCAGTTGCATTCAGCAAAAACACACAGGGTTTATATCTGAGCTGTCTATTCATCTCTTCCATAGACTTACATTTTTTTTCTGTGTTTACACACCGTGTTTTAATTACTGTGAAGTTTGAAATTAGGTAGTAAGCATTCTTTCACTTGAATTTTCTGTTTGTTTGTTTGCTTTGGTTGCTTACTTAAATATTTTACAATCAATTTAATTCTACAAAAATAAATCTGGTAGGCTTAAGGTTTGAGTTGTTTTGAATCATTTGATCAATTAGGGAGCAACCAACTCAACTATTTTGAACCACCTCATTGTGGTTGTGCTTTCTTCTCTTCAGCTTTTGTGCTGGCTAGTCTCTTGTGGCTTTGGGTTTTTGGTGTCTTTGGGTTTTTGGGTTTTTTGGGAGCATGATTCCTTGATTCAGGAGTACAGCTTCCATTTGGAGCTATATCTCTTTACAAGGCCTTTTCCAGCCATGGCAGCCATTAGCATGAAGAACTGAAATGATTCAGAACAGGATTAAGACATGGTTCAGTATAAATAATTACAATGAGGCTGCTCCTCCAACTCCTTGTGGTAAGATGGAGCATCATTTGGGTATATGCCCAAGAGTGGTATCTCTGGGTCTTGAGATAGATTGATTGTCAATTTTCTGGTAACTGCCATATTGACTTCCAAAATAGCTGTACAAGTTTGCATTCCTACCAGAAATGGAGGAATGTTCCCCTTGCTCCTCACCACCATGAGCTGCCACTTGTGTTTTTGATCTTAGCCATTCTGACAGGTGTAAGATGGAATCTCAAAAAAGCTTTGATTTGCATTTCCCTGATGGCTAAAGATATTGAATAATTCTTTGTTACTCAGCCATTTGAGATTCCTCTATTGAGAATTCTTTGTTTAGAGCTGTATTCCATTTTTTTTATTGGATTATTTGGTTTGTTGATGTCTAGTTTCTTGAGTTCTATCTATATTTTGGAATTAATCTTCTATCAGATGTGGAGTTGGTGAAAATATTTTCTCATTCAGTAGGCTATGTGCTGGTGAGAACGTCTCTTCCAGTCACTCCCCTTTATGTTCCTGTAAAAATGTATGTACTTCCCTGGAACTGCTTACTTGTCAGTGAAAGGACCAAGCAGATGCCATAACAGGCTGCTCAGTCTTCTCTCAGAGATCAGGCCTCAATTTTGGTCTCCTGAGACGTGAGCAAGCAGTTTCTGGGAGGGCCATGAACCAAAGACATAATCCTTGCAGTAGCTCCCTTTGTGCACGTACTCTGACTGCTCAAGGTTCAGTTAGTTGTTTATGGTCTGGGACCCCTCACCCACTTAGAGCTATGTGCATGGGTCAGTGTGAATGTGACACAGAAACTAGTCATCTGAAAGGAAGGAACCTCAGTTGAGAAAGTACCTCCATAAGATCCAGCTGTGTTGCACCAGAGCAAAGGCAAGCCTTCCCCTGGATCCCTACCTGGAAGTGCTTGCCTAACCAGGGCATTGGAAGGAGGTGCTCAGGTGTGCTCAAAAGGCAGAGTGTGGGGGCTGGCACCCAGGAAGCATGGCAGAAAAGGTGGAGAAGGGGAAATCTCAGGAGGAGGAAGTCACTTTTTACATGAAAAATCAGACTGAAGGCAGCACTCATAGGGACAAGCTGTTCCATTCCATGAAAAGATTCATGAAACTGACACCAGATCAGAACTGGTGGAAAGATGTCTGAGTTTGGGTTTCTATTGCTGCAGTGAAACACCATGACCAAAAAGCAACTTGGGGAAGAAAGGGTTTATTTGGCTTACACTTTCATATTGCTGTTCATCATCAAAGGAAGTCCAACAGGACAGGAACCCAAACAGGGCAGAAACTTGGAGACAGAAACTGATGAAGAAGCCATGGAGGGGTGCTGCTTACTGGCTTACTAAGGCTGCTGTCTTACAGAACCCAAGACCACCAGCCCAGGGCTGGCATCACCCACAGTGAGCTGGGCCCTCCCCCATCAATCACTAATTAAGAAAATGCCCTACAGCTGGATATTATGGAGGTATTTTCTCAACTGAGGTTCCTTCCTTTCAGATGACTAGTTTCTGTGTCACATTCACACTGACCCATGCACATAGCTCTAAGTTGGTGAGGGGTCCCAGACCATAAACAAAAAACTGAACCTCATGGCCCATGCTACTATCATGCCTATGTCGAGAGACCCCCAAGCAAGACCATCACAGAGCAGATATCCGATACAAAACACACAGGGGGTTATTGATAACAAGCAAGCCTGGGCTTGGTCCATGTCCAACACTCCACACAGCAGGTGGAAGAGACGACCCTGAACTATCAGGATGAGGAGTTTTTAAAGGGAAAAAACACAAGCAGAGTGGTACAAGCCTTTGCATCATATGATTTGGTGAGGGTGTGTAACCTTTGAATTTACTGGTTGTGGGTTACAGTTATCATTTTTGGGCAGTTCCAGACAAGTCTCAGGCTTTGTCCTTGAGCTGTCATGGGGGCTGGCTGGCCTAGCATGTTCACATTGACCCATGCAGGTCAGCCAGTTGTTTACTGTCTGGGACCCCTCACCAACTTAGTCAGAGTGCATGTAGAAAAGGAGCTACTGCAAGAACTATGTCTTTTGTTCATGGCCCTCCCAGAAACTGCTTGCTCAAGTCTCAGGAGACCGAAATTGAGGCCTGATCTCTGAGAGAAGACTTAGCAGCCTGTTATGGCATCTGCTTGGTCCTTTCACTGACAAGTAAGCAGTTCCAGGGAAGTACATACATTTTTATAAGAACATAAAGGGGAGTGACTGGAAGAGACGTTCTCTCTGACAACTGCTGGCAGTCCGTGCTGTGACCCTGTTCTTGTCATTCTGCTCTTCCTGAGCACTCTCCTGGAGAGCATGCTGTGTGTCTTAGCATCCTGACACCCACAGTCTCTGGTCTTCAGCTACTATGTGTGACCCCCTCTGGCACTGTTGCTGTTTCTTCTGTATGCTGGTGATCTCCGAGTGCAAGCCTTTATCTAACTGAGCAGGATCTCTAGAAATCTCAAGGACATGAATGAAGGATGTCTTTATTCATAAATAATTTTTTTTCTCTCAAGAGGCTTATGTGATTGAAAACATTTTTTTCTATCTCCTAGGACTCAGAGTCAATATAGGAACCACTAATTCAGACATATGATAATATGTCTGTCTGTCTGTCTGTCTATCATCTGTCTTCCTGCCCCCCGACCCATGGCTCTTCTTATCACCTCGGTTCTGATACTGGCTTTGTCTGCAGCACAGTGCATCCTTCTCCCCATCTAGGTGCTGCAACCGAGGGGCTAACTGTGCCATTTCCAGCAACACGGCTAGTGAATGTTGGAACTTTACAGATTTTTTAAAATAAATGTGTAACTAGAGTTTTCCTGCCTTGCCCACAGTCAGGACAAATCTTTGTCACCCACCAGTCCCACAGTCACTCAGACCCAACCAAGTAAACACAGAGACTTATATTGGTTACAAACTGTATGGCCATGGCAGGCTTCTTGCTAACTGTTCTTATAGCTTAAATTAATCCATTTCCATAAATCTATACCTTGCCATGTGGCTCGTGGCTTACCGGCATCTTCACATGCTGTTTGTCATGGCGGCGGCTGGCAGTGACTCCTTCCGCTTTCCTGTTCTTTCTTTTCTCCTCTCTGTTAGTCCTGCCTATACTTCCTGCCTAGCCACTGGCCAATCAGTGTTTTATTTATTGACCAATCAGAGTAATTTAACATACAGACCATCCCACAGCATAAATGTCTCTGTCTTTTGCCTGTATCTACACCTGTGTACCACATACATACAGGGTCCATGAAGGCCAGAGGAAGGTGTCAGATTCCTTGGAACTGGAATTACAGACAATTTTGAGCCAACATGTAGGTACTGGAAATTGAACCCAGGTCCTTGTCAAGAGCATCAAATGTTCTTAACCACTGAGCAACCTCTCCAGTCCAACTGTTGGAACTTTACTAAGTTCACAAGCCCTGTGATTTTGTGGTATGGGTTTGCAGAACATGAGAATTTTAATGAAGTGAGCTGTGGTTTTCAAGAGCAATGACAAAAGATGCAGAAGATGCAACTGTGCAGTTTAAAAGAACTCCTGGCTGGAGGCCACTGGTCCTGAACCTGCCCTGGGTGCAAATCCACACTCTGCTAACTTCCTGCTGGGAGATGGAGACACATTTCTTTCATGTGCTGAGACTCCATTTTCCTTTGTGTGTATTTGTAGTGATATATTGAGTCCCCCAATATATTGCGCACCCTAGTAAAGCTTATCTGAAGATCAGAGGAAAAAAACAGCCATTGTATTAAACATAGAAGCCAGGCAATGGTAACACATGCCTTTAATCCTAGCATTTTGGAGGCAGAGATCCATCTGGATCTCTCTGAGTTCAGAGCCATACTGGGACCAGAGCCAGGTGTGGTGGCACATGCCTTGAATTCTAGCATTAACCATGGAGGTCTGGAGGTCTGTACAGACAGACAGGAAGTGACAGAGCTGGGCAGAAAGGAAGTGATATAGCTGGGTGGAGAGAGGAAGTGAGATGGCAGGGACAAAAAGGATATAGGTGTTAGTATACAGGAAGTAGCTCTCTCTTGGGCTGAGGATTTCCTAGTGGTAAGAATGTGGCTGGCTTCTTTCTGCTTCCCTGATCTCTCAGTTTTTACCCCAATATTTGACTCCTGGGTTTTTTTTTTATTATTAATAAGACTGTTTAGCAATTCATCTTACATGTATCTTCCTTGTAGAATGCTTTCTTCTTCCTAGGGGTTCCTGTAATAGACAAAGGTCTTTGGGGCTAAGTACTATCCATCAAACTCTCTGTGGAGAAACACTGGAAATGTAAGTTGAGGTAGACAGCATCCTCTAGGAGCTCACCTGGCCTCCTGGCCACAGCTCTCACCTTGACCACTTTCTGCAAAGCTCTCAGATGGAGTTTCTTCCTAAAGCAGATCATCATGAAACCAGAATCCATGGTGTTGCACTCACCCATTCTCCATTTGCCTTGGACAATGCCAGAAACGGCAGAGCAGACATAAACAGAGCAAAGAGTGCACAAACTTTCTATATACTCTGTTTCTTTAAGTGTGTCTCAGTGACCCTTGTGTGTGGATACAGGAAGGCTACTGATCTCCTGTCTTAGTATGTTCTGGGACTTTATCAAACAGATTAAACTGAGGTGAGGTTTTGTTTTTAATCAGTGGTGTTTTGTTACAACTAATTTCAGTATCCAAATCATTTCCAACATAACAGGAAGGTCAAAATAGGAAACAGTGGTAGAAAGGGCTCGGGAGGTGATGGATGCTCGTGGTAGTCATCCTTGTGCATTGTGGCAAATGTCCTATGTTTTCAGCTTTATGTTCTCTTGAACTAGAGAATGAGACAGCAGCCCTGAAGACAGAAAGCCCTGAAGACAGCACAGGCTGCCGGCTGAAGGCCAAGGCGGCTGTGTTCTCATCATAGAGGATGCTCTCGCACAGCCTCCCACTGCTAAGCATCTGCAGCTCCTTGGGATGTCATGAGATAGCACAATACATATATGACAGGTTGGGAAAGCATGAGCTCTCTTCATCCAGCCCAAGCACAATTCCACCCCTTGGAAATTCTGCTCCATCAGAATCTTGGCATTTTGAAAGATCCTTAACTCCTAACATCACCCTTAGTTTGGCCAGTGGTGCCCAGGAGAATTGACCTTCTTGATTTTGAATGCTTCTGTAAAGGTCCAGGTTGACTGATGACTAGTTTGTGAGAAGCTTTTGTGGTCCATCCATATGCTCTATTCTGGGCTCTGCCACCCACTGTCAATAGTGAAACTCACTATTCCCATGAGGACATAGAGGAACACAAACAGCTTGCTTTGTGGTAGCATCAGGATGTGCTGCCTAGCACATCAACTTAACCTTGGGGTGCTGAAGAATTCCTTGATTAAGAAGCAGAAGCAATGGGACCCCTGTAGCTGGACATTCACTGCCAATAGACCCTCTGTTACACACAGGTGGCCTCTTGCAGCATTCTGAAGGCACCCTCCCTTTGGGCCCCAGCTGTGAGCCTGATAGCTACATTCCTAGTTATCCCTCTTGACATGGCTAGCATGCAATTTCTAAAGTACTCCCTGAGTCTAGGATGACTCTTAGACTATGAAGAACTTAGGCATCTTATTTAATTGGCGTATTCAAATTGTGAAGTTCTCTGGGCCACAAAAGTGTTAGTAATTATAGTGGGAAATTAATCCAACCAAAGAGGTAGACGTAAGGAGAGACTAAGCCTCCCTTTCAGAGCTTTAGTCTTCACAACACACTGCATTCAGTTATCCACAAAGCAATTTCAAATTTTTAAAGTTTCTGTCTCAAAGCTGACAATGGATCCACAAAAGAAAGAAATGTTTTCCTAAAGTAGGCCACCTATGGAAATCAGCACAGACCCCTAAGCTCAGGGACTTTTGAAGAAATTAGGCCAGGCTCAAGCAAACTCTGGCTACCGGAATGTCAGAGGTAAGTTGACTCTGGAAACACCCTGCTCCACTCCAGTGAGGTCAAAGCTTCTGCCGAGTGTCTCCAACAGCAGGTACCACCTTCAGATTTCCTGTGTCTGATGCAGTTGTCAAGGTTCAAAGTAAGAACAAGGTAGGTCTTGTGTGTTTTCTATTTTAAGGAAGTGGTAAAGAGAACATACAGTCTTGAAACTCAGGCATGTGGGTCACATTTTCTGAGTGAGTTCTTCCCCTCCCAGCTGATCTCAGAGACCTACACCCTTGTAGGAATGGTTTCCAAGGCAAACAGAGAAGCCCATCATCCTCCAGTGCCCAGGAATCCTTGCTTTTGTGTAGTTTCCATGAGCATCCTTTTTCCTCATAAGGAAGTCAAGGTACAATGTGTGTAAGGAGATGAATAAAGATTGAACTCAATGAGCCTTTGGAGACTCCCGCCTCTCTCTGTTTAATTATGGCTGGTCCATTTCTTCCATTTGCTTGTTTGGTTCTGTCTTCTTTGTTTCTTGATGCCACAGGTAGCACAGCTAGGAAGAAGAGAACAGTAACACTCATCCTGAATCCAAACACAAATCCCTGCATTTGTGATGAAGGATGCCTGTGAGCTCATCAGGTGCCAAGAGTTCTTCTACTGAGTGGTAATATCCCTTCCCTGCAGAGGCACAACAGTGGCGTCTGCCATGGCAAGGGATTCAGACTGGGCTCAAGGAGTCAGGCCACCTGTTTGAGGAAAAAGTATTGGCTCCTTAGCTGTCATCTTACTTCACTTCTCATCTTCATCATGATCCTGCAAAGATGCTCTTATTCTTACACTACAGAAAGTAAGTGAGGACATTGTGGTGGTTTGAAGGAAAATGTTCCCCAAAAGGAGCGGCACTATTAGGAGGTGTGGCCTTGTTGCAGTAAGTGTGGTCTTGTTGGAGGAAGTGTGTCACTGTGGGGGCGGGCTTTGAGGTCT
The DNA here is from genome assembly GCF_949786415.1 of Peromyscus eremicus. Taxonomy (NCBI): domain Eukaryota; kingdom Metazoa; phylum Chordata; class Mammalia; order Rodentia; family Cricetidae; genus Peromyscus; species Peromyscus eremicus. The sequence continues at coordinate 39,099,490 of NC_081437.1, read as the reverse complement.
CCTATGCTCAAGCTACTCCCAGTGAGATAGACAGATCACTTCCTCTCATGTCTGCCTGTATGATGCCATGTCCCACCATGATGACAATGGACTGCCCTCTGATGCTATAAGCTGCCACTTCAATTAAATGATTTTCTTTATAAGAGTTGCCATAGTCATGGTGTCTTTACACAGCAATGGAACACTGATTAAGACAGACATGGAGTCCACCTGCAGATATGGCTTAAGGTAATATGACTTTCTAGGGGTGGTTCCTTAGCCAAGGGAATGGCCATTATGACTCACACAAACTAGAGATTATATTCTCTTAATAAGTAGTATTTTTTCTTTTATTCTAATAGTCAAATTCTGTGGTACTTAGGTTTGGAACTTCAGTATATGAATGGGATGAGAGAGAGAGAGAGACAGACAGACATATACAGAGACACAGAGAGACAGACACAGAGAGAAAAAGAGGTAGAGAGCAAAAGACAGACAGTGAGACAGATAGAGAGAAACAGAGAGACAAAGAGATACATACACACACAGAGAGAGAGAGAGAGAGAGAGAGAGAGAGAGAGAGAGAGAGAGAGTGTGTGTGTGTGTGTGTATGTGTGTGTGTGTGTGTCTATAGCTTCAATGTGCTCATGTGTGATGTTCTGAGGTAAAGGCCAGTGGTTGATGGGTCTCAAGGAAGACAAAGAAAGCTGTAGATGTCCAGACAAAGCTATAGAGGACCACATGGAGTTATGCCCTGACCTTCATGCCCTTTTATTGCAATTTTAATTGTGACAGGAGTTACTCTCTTCTTGAGCTACCCAGAGCTATCTCCAGAGCTCAGGTCATCAGATGTGGTAAGACCAAAGGAGAGTACAAGCACTCTGAAGTGCTAGTTGAAGTCTAGTATGTGTGACCCGAGTCCCTGGACTGAGCGTCAGTGTGTGCCCATAGGGTAGACATGTTGTAAGAGTAGCCCACACTGGCTCTGGGCTTCTGAGTCCTCTTGCTCTAGGGTACCCTGAGCCTGGCTTCCCTGACTTTCTTGAAGGGTCATCTGTGCCACAGCACCAGTGACATCAATATGTCAGCTTCACAACCCAGCTCTGCCCTTGCTACTGGATTTGTTCAACTCAGGACAAGGAAGGAAGTACCAGCTATATGCACCAGACAGGGTTTTGCCAATTCTAAATCCTCACAAGAGCCAATCAGTGGCCATAGAATGGCTCTCTCTCTCTCTCTCTCTCTCTCTCTCTCTCTCTCTCTCTCTCTCTCTCTCAGCTTAGAAGTGACAAGACAGACCCAAAGAAGGCACCTCAGTCCCCAAGCATCACCTGGGTAAGAGTGCCCTCAAGTACTTGTAACCTCAACCACAAGTGCGCATATAGAGGAGAGCTGAGAGCTGGGTCTACTCTTGTCCAGCACAATGGAATGAGAGATTGATTGAGGTCTCACCTCTTAAGATTACACATGTTAAAATATGCTCCTCTCAAGAGGTGGTGAGAAGGTGCAGATACTCACAGACAGTACATCTCCCTTTAATTCTCTTCTTGTCCTTGTCAGTGGTCACTGTACAAAACTGAATAAATTATTATCAGTAGGATGCTCAGGATTTCAAATGGCTTCCTTCTAGGTGTGAAGTGGCCTTTAACCATCCTTGAGGCATAAATTTTAAAAAGTCAAGTGTCTGTGTAAGATAACATAAGAAGTGTGGTAGTTTTAAAATCCGAATGTACTGGGTTTGAGCCCTGAGAGGCGGGATGATGGACTCACCAAGCCCAGAGGCAGACAGCTTTGCTTTCTTCTACCATCCCCCCCACCCCACACCAAAAAACATGTAGAAGTTTGTGGAGGCCATCACAAGATGGAGTCCTCGTAGAAACCATCCTTAGTTCTTGGGGAACTCTCTGGTCCCTAGCGCTTACCTTTGCTGACACAGCACCGTTTATCCAAGCTGCTCCCTCCACTTGAGTACCACACAGCCACTTAGCATGAAGGTATCCCTCCCTGACTGGGTTTTCTTGTCTCCACCACGGGGCTTCTTGCATTCATCCCATGTGTCCATACAGCCTGCTTCCATAGTCACGGAGGTCGTAGGAAAACACGCCAGCACCATTTTCAGAAGGCTGTCAAGGCTCTATAAATATTGATTGCAGGCGCTCATCCCGCGTTTGGTTTAAATCACTCAGTAGTGTTCTACCAGCAATAATTAAAACAACAGCAGCAACAACAACAGGAGTGAAGAGTTACTACTTTTAAAAGCCCCTTTCCATTCATTTCCTCATTAGCGTCCATGCATAGATTTTATAGCCTGTTAACATAAAGAAACAACATGGCATAGATAGCACATTAAGCAAATAAAGATGAGCTGTAAAGAGCAGAAGCTGTGCTGAAATGCACTCCTGGAATGCTCAGGTGTGTTTCTTTACCGGGTGTAGAAGTGGATTCCAAAATAGAAGGTGAGGGACCCCTCTGCAATGCTAGAAGCAAACAGGAAGACTGCCACTTATTCACTTCCGTGGAACCAATTAGAAAAAACAACGGAACTTCCCTGGAATTCCATGGATGGGCTGACAAGTCTGTGGAGGAGAAGGATTACAGATTTAAACTTTTATTTGAAAGGCACCTGGTAACAGCTTTCTGCCTGTGACAGTCAAGTGATCATCTCCCTCCCAGCAGAATCAGGCTGTACTTCCACATCTGCAGAGAGATGCACAGAGAGCTGTGCCCAGCCCTACTGCATGCTGTAACCCCTGAGAACTGATCTTCAGGGTTTGCTGTTTGTCCCTTCTGGAGCCTGATGCAGCGCTCACTACAGCTGTCTCATGGTGGATCCATGAGGTGTTCCACTAAATGGAGCTTTTTTTTTGGTTTTGTTTTTTAACCCTCACACTGTCTGCGTAGTTGAGCAATGATATCAAAGACTCGACCCACAGCTCAGAAAGGGCGCATCATTTTCTCTTGTGAAGACCCTAAGCCCTGGAATTGGATCTAAACCCGCATGTCCCCTGGCAAGGTTCTTCCTTCTCTTATCATCTGGAGCTACTGGAAAGAGGAGCGAGCCTTCCTCCCGGGAAATGAAGAAGTTGAGTGACAGGCACCCAGGCTGTGTCCCTCACCTGAGGTCATCCTGGATTTCAAATCTCTCTGGCCTCCTTTAGACAGATCCCACAATGATTACATAGAATAAAGATTAAAAATTACAATTATTATAGGAATAACAATAACTCATGTACAATTGCCTCTGGACAGTCAGCATATAGACCCTCACTTCCCAGGCAATTTTGGCATAGAACAAAAAGAACGTAAACTCCAGTGGCGCAGACCTGGCTGGAATGCAGTTCTCTCTGCCCCTCACTAGCCCTAACCCTGTTGCTGTGCCCTTTACTCGGGGGCAGCAGTTTCTACAGCCCTGTGAAGGAGTTAAAGAGTCTCTCCCTGCACAGTAGTTCATATACTCCTCCGTTTTTCTTTCTGAAAGTCTCAAAACCTTCTAACCTCAGCTGGAGTTTCTACAGTCTGAGTCCCACATGACAAGTGGCTATCTTGTAAAGGCTTGAAATACAGATCCCAGGTAGAAAGGATGTGGTGTGGAGCTGTCTTAGTGTTCTATTGCTGTGAAGAGGAGCCATAACCACGGCAACTCTTATACAAGAAAACATTTAATTGGGGCTCGCTTGCCATTTCAGAGGCTTAGTTCCTTGTCATCATCGTGGGGGCATGGAGACACACAGGCAGATACGACGCTGGAGAAGTAGCTGAGAATTCTACACCCGGATCTTCAGGCAGCAGGAAGAGAGAACACTGGACCTGGTTTGGGCTCTTGGGACTCCAAAGGCACCCCCAGTGACACACTGCAACAGGGTCACATCTTCCCTAAAAAGGCCACACCTCCTAATCCCTCTCAAGTAGTGATATTCCTTGATGACTAAGTATCAAACATTCAAATATATGAGCTGGGGGGCGTTCCTATTCAAACCAGCAGAGGAGCTTCTCTTAACATCTGCTCAGATGACAGCCTCCCAGAGGACCAGGGAGCCTCACCTCGTCTCATGTCCCAGTGATTAGAAGTCAGGTCTCCATGAGTATGTGCTGGGGCTGGTATTGTGTTTGTGTCACTCAATTCTATCCTCAGGGATTTTTTTTTCTTTTGCATTTTCACTTTCTGTGTCTCATTCACCTTGTCCCCAACCTTTATTAAAATCACCCTGTGTCTGTTCCTTGGAATCCACCCCAACTCTCACTGAAGCTAGGCAAAACAAGAAGCACCTTTAAGAAAGGACCAGGGAGCCTCACCTCGTCTCATGTGCCAGTGATTAGAAGTCAGGTCTCCATGAGTATGTGCTGGGGCTGGTATTGTGTTTGTGTCACTCAATTCTATCCTCAGGGATTTTTTTTTCTTTTGCATTTTCACTTTCTGTGTCTCATTCACCTTGTCCCCAACCTTTATTAAAATCACCCTGTGTCTGTTCCTTGGAATCCACCCCAACTCTCACTGAAGCTAGGCAAAACAAGAAGCACCTTTAAGAAAGGCTGTGAGCTTCTCCTAGGCATCTCCACTACAGGTCTTTACATTTCTGCATTCTAGCTTCTGTATCCTCCTGGGGCATCGGAACCTGCATGTTAGGATGCTCTCTGACACAAAGTGAGTACCTAAGCCATTTCTCACAGGATGCATTTCAAGCTTCCAAAGAACCTTTGAACACTCGGGTGATTTCAGGATACGTTTGCAAAACGCTCACACACACACCGCATGTACAAGCACACACATGCACACGCATCCTCACATGCAAAGCTTCCAAGCCCTGTCATCCAGTTTGTCTCAGAGTTCTGAGTGATCGACTTAATGGAACAAAATGTCTGCGGGGGCTGCGTCTTGTCTGTAGACAACCTCCAAGATACAATTTCCCTGAGATTTTTCAAACCGTCTGGCATCTGCAGACTTCAAAACCACTTATAGATATTATAAAACCCACTCTGGTTGAGCCATGATGATTGCCGACATTTAGTGTCTGTCAACCGGGGTGGGGAGAAGGAAAGGAAGAAAGAAAGAGAGGAAGAGGAGGGGGAAGAGGGGGATAAGCAAAGGCTTTGCCCCTTTAAGCACACAGCAGCTGGGGCAGTGTAGACTGGTTCTGGGCAGGGGACCAGGCTGCAAGACTGTGTTAGGCCCCAGTGCATCCTTCTGAGGCCAAGTGTTTTCCAGGCCAGAGAGTTCTCATTTCCTCCTTGACCACACTGGTTCCTGTACCTTTCACACCTGACCCCTTTGCCTTACAAATGGGAACAAAGGCGGTTATGGGAAATCTAAGGCGGCATATTAATATTTCATTAGCAATTCTTTTCTCTCTGAGGCTGACTGGCAGCTCCGCTGAGATAGTAGCAAAGCTGATTTTAATTATTTTTTTTTAACCTGCATCGCCGACTCTCCCTGCCTCTTCCTGCTGTGAATCAGTCTGAACGTAGTCCCTCATTATTACCATGAGCGCTCAGCAGTCTCTAATTACTCCAAAGAATTTCTTATCTTTCATTTCTAAAGCTCAGATTTTTTTTTTTTTAAAGAGAGGGAGAGCGCCATAATTAACTGTGCAGCTGTTGGTAGTCTGCCCAAGTCTAGAACTACAGCCATTCCCTGCCCCCCCGCCCCCCCCCCCCCCCGTTGGCTTGGCTGTTTGGGGAGACTGGATACAAGGATGCCGGGCTCTCTTCAAAGCAGAACAGCGAGCACAACACACTCCCTTTGGGAACACTCCTCAGAATCCATTTTTAATACCAAGATGATTAAGAGCAGACTGGAGGAGGCGCGCGCGCGCGCGCGCGCGCACACACACACACACACACACACACACACACACACACACACACACACACACAAGTGCATGGACAGCAGTCTCTGAGAGGGAGCAGCCCAGTGCAGGAGCTTCCGTATGCACCCTGGCAGGCTTCCCTGCAGTCTGGCTTGCATCCTGGAGAGGAGGAGAGGGCAAGCCTCTGGTCCAGAGAAATCAGGAACCCCGTGATGAGTCTCTGCTGAGCAGAATGAGTTTGGGAGGCCTCTATGGGAGGCCTGTCTCCTCTCTTTGGGAGTGTGAACACCATGCACAGAACGACCATTTCAGATGAAGGATGAAAATCTATGATCTAAGACCCCCGGAGGCATAGAGCCCTGTCATTCTGTATGAAGAGCTCCTTTCCAGGGATTGTATTAGCTTCCTGGTATTGTGCCTTTCAAGAAGAGATAAATACAAATCGAGGGGCTTCGTGATGATGGGTCTGCTCTATATTCCCACCCCTACTCCCCGGACTGAATCAGCCTCTGGCTGTCTCTTTGGGTGTTATTGTGTTGATGAGTCTCAAACTGATTATTCCTTGGAAATAAGGACATAAATAAAAATGAAGATAGGATATACAATATGTATCTAGTAGAAATAGCATTTTCAGCCAGAATCCAAAGAGTCTTCAGTTCTGCGCTTTTTTTTTTTTTTTTTTTTTTTGAGAGACACATTTCCAGCTGGGCACAGAGAGAGATGGGAAAAAGCTCTGAGATTAAAACACAGGTTTATTTGAGACCAGCTGTTCCACGAAATGGCTCAACACCGGTAGCCTTCTCATGGGCAGAACAGGGACCTCACTTCTAATGTGGGGAGACCACCTGCGCTAATGAGCTAGGGTTTATTCAGCCCTGAATGGCTCCCAGGAGCAGGCCTTTCTGGGTCTGATGAGCTATGTGCTGAGGAATTATGATGTGGAAAGCATCCATCAGAGACCATCCAGTGCCCTCCACCTCATCTACAGCTGGATTAACAACGCTTCAAAACACAGTCTGGGAACTAGAGATATTGCCTCCCTCTTCATGGTTTTTTAGTGAACTCTGAAGAGCAGAGGGTCCCAGACATGGCCACAGAGGCGCTATGGACCACAGCACCTCTTCACAGAGAGTGCCTCCTCCAAAGATATAAGAAGCTTCCTCGGACTCATGAGCCTGGCTGGGGTCCTCACCAAAAGGAGGTGGGAGGTGGGAGCTCAGAGCGTTAGCTGAGGCACTAACTCATGGAGCTGATAGCTTTAGAACAGTGGTTCTCAACCTGGGGGTCAAATGACCTTTTCACAGGAGCAACGATACAGTTATGAAATAGCAATGAAAATAATTTTATGGTTGGTGGTCATCACACCATGAGGAACTGTATTAAAGGGTCACAGCATTAGGAAGGTTCTTCCCAGTGATGATGCCCTTAGTGAGAATGGACGTAACCGCACTGGGACCTGAGAATAGGAAAGAAGAGCAGCAATTTCATTTTTTAAAATGAGAAGTTAACACAGTTGCACAAATATAGCCTTTGCTTTGAACTTGCATGTAGGCAAAAGCAAATTTGCTGTGGAACAAAACAAAATAAAATCCACTCCCTTACTCTCAGCACCCAGGGCATTGCCATTTAAAGGAGAACATATAATTGCTATTATCTATTCCCTAGTCTACTGAATTCTTATTAATAAGGATGCCGTGCCTTGACTAGAGCATCATGCCTACAAATACCAGTTTTGATTTGAATTAAGTATCCTGCCTGCAGGATTTCCATCAGCACACAGATTCCACAATGGCTGTAAAAAAATAAATAAATAAATAAATAAATAAAATAAAATAAAAGATGGCAGGGTTTGCGGGGAGGCCCTTTCGTGCATTCCCGCTGTGATTTAAAGCAGGAGGCTCAGAGCCAAGGCTGATGAGTCAGCATGGGGAGTGGGAAGGCACCAAGCTCTGGTTTCTCCACATGCAGAATGAGATTGATTTTCACTGGCGGCCATTGCCCCTAAAAGGATGTTGGAGGATGAAAGCAGGAATGTCTTCTAGGAGCTCTGCCCTGCTCTGAGAGGGTAAGGGGAAAAAAACGTCTCCTGGGTCTAGCAGCTATTACACACACAAAAGATAATAATAGCAACCATTATGTGTGTGACTTTCATATGTTTGCCTAGCATAGCTTCCAAGGCAGCTACCATTTGTAATATATTCATATTTTAACATAATATAGCTCCACTTTACAAGGAGGAATATGAGGTGGGGAGGGATGGAGTTGTTTTTAAGGGGCTAACGCCCCCATTGGACAGCTGGGAATCCTACTTGCAATATGGGTGTACCCTCCACTCAAAATACCTTCTCACCCAGGCCAGCTAATGGAATTTTTGAAAGTGACTGTGTGCTATGAGCCTGGATCTCATTAACGGATTAATCCCTTGATGGGCTCATGAGATGGTGGCATTATTGGGATGTGATGCTTACCTGGAGATCAGGTCACCGGTGTCCTGCCCTAGAAATATATACAGTGTTCCCCACCCCCTCCTGTTGCCATATACTTCCTGGCTGCCAGAAACCAAGCAGACCCCTTCTCCACAAGCTCCTGACACCATAAATTTCTACCTCACCTCAACTTCAAAGCCATTGGGCCAGCCAACCTCAGACCAAAGCTCCATCAGTAAAATGGTTGATGTCCAAGCACGGGGACCTGGATTTCACCCCCTAGAACCCATGTACAGCCTCTGTGCTCACATGTGCATACATGCCCGTACATGTGCATGTGCACACAAATGCACACAATGGAGCTAGCTAACCTTGGACTAAAGCTTCTGAAATTGGACTCAACGAAGCCTTTCTTCTTTTTGAATTGATCTTAGTTTGTCACAATCAGGAGAAAATAACATTGTAGGTAAAAATGTCTCATTTCAAGGTCACTATTTAGTAAGGCCTTTTGCCTCCAGGGAGCTCCTAAGCAAATGCCCATGGGTCATATGAGAAGAATATTCATCTGTCTGGATGTCCCTGTCATGGGTTGGTTGTATTTCCTCACCATTCCCTGGGTGTGGAGTGGAGAAACTCCTTACAAAAGAAACAGGTTTTTTTTTTTTTTTTTTTTTTTTTTTGAAGAGAGATAGAGGGGAGAGGGTTCAGAGGTAGAGAAAAAGGTGAGGACTTGAGTTCAGATCCCCAGCATGCCATAAAAAAAAAACCTGGGTCCGGTGTGGTGAATGTTTGTAATCCCAGCACTGGGAAGAAAGAGACAGGTACCTGCCTGGCGCCCACAGACCACCCAACCTAGCCTACTTGGTGAGTTCCAGGACTGTGAGAGACCCTGCCTCAGAAAGCAAGGTGGGTGGTGCCCGTGAAACAATACCTGAGATTGACCTCTGACCTCTATGTCCACACACAGACACACAGACACACACACACACACACACACACACACACACACACACACACATCTACACCAGAAAAGGAAAAGAGAAAGAGACATTCTAGTTGAGAGAGCTTTCTGGGACTCTGTTGTCCTGGGGAATGAGGCTGGTGGTGCAGTATGGTCTTGGGAACACCCATTGCTGGTACGAGATAACTGAGGCCATTTTGCGCTTCTCCCAGAGGTTGGCTCTAAGCTCCAAAGTGGCAAAGGACACTTGTGACCCAAGTGACAGCAGAAAACCCAAACATTTGTGGCCCTTAACTGATCTCAAAGGAGAAGGCTGAATTTAATCCTGCTGGGAATTCTTTTTACTAGAGTTGACAAAAAAGGCCATAATAGAATCAGAAGCAGCAGATATCATATTCCCTTCACTTTGACCTCTAACCCAGTGAGAACATTAAGATGCACACCCCTACCACACTGGGATGTGTGATAGGCTCTATGCTCTCTGGTGTTTGTGGTACCACAGCCTCTTACAAAGCAGTGACATGACTTAGCTTATGAAGCACCTGTCTGCAAGCTTGAATTTCAATGCATTGAAAGCCTATTTGTAGCAGTGACCTACCTTCCTAAGGGTGGGCCACCCTTCCTCAGGGTGGTGGTCCCTTAGCTGGGCTATTGAACTGCCCAACTGAATTAACTCAAGCTATGGAGAGTGGAAGAATAAGTATCCCTTTAATGAGATCATGTACCTCTCCTTGCCAGGATTCTCTACCTTCAGTGTGGAGCACAGGAGCTGCTGTTGGGCCCATCATGCTGATAGATGTTTGGGAGGTTTAGGAGGTGTGGCCTTGCTAGAAGAAGTGTGTCACTTTCCCGGTGCGCTCTCTCTCTCTCTCTCTCTCTCTCTCTCTCTCTCTCTCTCTCTCTCTCTCTCTCTCTTTCCTTCTCCCAACTATGAATATATAACAAACTTTCCTTTCAAAGTAAAAAAAAAAGCCAATTTATCATTACGAATACTGAAGTAATGAGATTAAATGTGATTCAGTGAGAGAGAAAACCTGGGCACCAATAGACTTTACCTTTGGATGCTGGCAAGATACAGACAAGAGCTGTGTAGAGGTGGACTTTTCCACCCTTCTGTAATCCTCCATAGTTTCCACAGGCATTTTTATGAGTCATTAAAGCTCTGTTCTCTCTCTCTCTCTCTCTCTCTCTCTCTCTCTCTCTCTCTCTCTCTCTCTCTCTCTCTCTCTCCTTTCTTCCTCTCTCTTTCTCTCTTTTCTCCTCTTAGATACAATATTAGGAATTTGAATATGACTAATCTAGAAGAAGCCATTCCTTCCTCCAGTTACTCAAGCTCTAAATAATGTGTCTGAGAACCCTTGACTGCACCCAGCCTGCCAGCTTTGGAGTCTCCACATCTTCTGAGGTGGTCACCACCCAAGGGAAGGCTAAATGTAGCTGGGGACCTGTTGGCTCTGCTGCAGCTGGGCTTTGCTGTCTCATGGACAGGAAATATGTCAACATTTCTTGAAACATTGCACCTGGGATAAGGAATCCAGCTGCCCGCACTTAAAGTCTCAACAGGAATTAAGTGCATGAAACGATATAATAACACAAATTTCAATTGGTTTCAACCCTTTTCAACACCAAATCTCACAGTCTGAATATTCTCCAGTGCTGAAAGACAGGGAAAGAGGGGAAGAGCAAGCGATTTGAGAAATGAGGCAAAGCAAGCCAAATGTTCACAGAACTGTGAAGCTCCAGGCTGGAAGTGAGTCTGCACATTAGCCAGTTTCAAAATACGGATTAGAGACCAGCTTCGCAGCAGCCAAGCCTTGGGCACCCCCTCCCCCAAGCTTTCCTGGATCGATATAGAGTCAACAGACCTAGGGTGGGTCTCAGAAGTCTGCCTTGTGAACACACCCCGACTATTTTCACTCATCTGCCTCTGTCCGGTCTTAGGGTTCTTTGAAACCCCATGTCCAGATGAGAGGTCCCATCACAGTGAAAGAAATTGACCTTGGAAAAGTTCATCAAGTGACATTGGCTGTGAGCATGGGCAGTGGCACTGGACTTGGGTTTCCAAAAGAGTCACTGGTATTCAATCTGAGCCCCAGTGGCTCTGAGGGTGAGGACTTATTGGCTTGCCATGCTGTATCAGCATGCAACATGGGGTTTGATAAGCGGGGATGTAGATTGGAATGCACTTTTCACCCCAGGCCAAAGCTATGCAACAGGAATGATGTAATGTGGAGTTCAGCACGCCACACGTAAGGCCGTAAGTACCCAAGGCAGCTGCTCTGTAGTTCATTCTGGTCTTTCAAAAGAGGTGGAGTTCCTGATAGGTAAATAAGACTCTGACACACAAAAGAACGAGTAACCTCTTTTTATCTTTGAAATAAAGATAACAGAGAGCCCGTCTTCGAGGATTTGTGGTTCATATAGTCTTTTATTTTTTCTAGCACAAAGCTATAGCTAAAAGTGGTACAGTGGCTGGGGAGCTGTCTCTGTGGGAAAGGGCTCTGAGAGCAGGACCAGAGCCTAAGCAGAAACCAGTGGGCTCCAGAGTCAGAGAGACCCTGTCTCAAAGGAGTAAGGTAGGAAAACACTGACACCCACATGTCCTTGTTTGGCCTTCACACACATACAACACACACACACACACACACACACACACACACACACACACACATACACACACACACCACACCACACCACACCTAGACAAGCATATCAAAACCGAGATGATGTTAAAACCAAGAGAACAAGAGGAGAAGATGTACAGACTTTCTGATACCTTCACTGATACAGTCTGTCCTGGGGTCAGGCTGGGCACACTATCCTTATTTCTCTGAGGAAAGATACTCATCCACACATTCCCTACATACGTCTAACACAGAGAAGAAAAAAAAATCACAACTGTCAACTCACTCAGCCATTCACCATTCTTCCCCCTCCCAGCAGCACATTCCTGGTTCATTGTTTTTCTATCTCAGCCTTTCACCTGCACATACACAACTAATTGCTTCTTTTCCTTTTTATTGGTGTGTGTGCATCTGTGTTTGCACATGTGTGTGTATGCATTTGAAAGTCACAGGTCACTCTTCAGGTACCATCCACCTTGCTTTCTGAGACAGAGTCTTTTACTGGAGTGGAACCTACCAAGTAGGCAGGGCCAGGCTAACTGTCACTGGAGCATTGGGATATCTACCTTCTCCGGCCTCTCCAGAGCTGGGATTACAGACGTGTGCCATGCCACATGGATTCTGCTGACAGAACTCAGATTCTCTTGCTTACAAGGCAAGTGCTTCCCCCACTGTATCATCTCTCCATCTCCCTTTCCCCTTTTACAGATTGGTGTTACCAAGCTTCAACTCCAGGCCTTCTCTGCCTTTGAGTCTTTCATGATTATGTCTCCCTCACCCCCACCCCCCACAATGTATAGCTTCTTGGTCCCTAAATTAAAATTTCCTACATGGTCTTTACTTTGAAATTCAAATGAAGAAACCCATAAATTACTGAAATGTCTGAAGAAAATTCAAACTCATCCCTTGTCTTCTTTCTTTCCTATAAGACAGACAGCTCCACTGAGAGCTTGAATCATCACCCATATGCTATCCCCCTTATTTCATCCCCTTACCAGAGCATGCCTAATATTAGCCCAATATCCCATAGTCTCCCCTTCCAAATGTCTTTTAAACCACAGTCTTCTAGGCCTCTTGTTTAGGTTTATCTTCATCCACAGCCTAGGCTTTCTTCAAACCCACCCCTGGGAAGCAACTGATAGCTGTGATAAGAGAGAAAAGAACATTTAATACATTGTTTTTCTTTTATTCTAATTTATACATGATTTTTTTCCCTAACAGTCAAGCACAAATAAGTAAAAATGACACAGCTTTCTCCTCAACCACCCAGACTTCCCCAGCAGGCCACTAAGTACAAATGTGAATTCTCACATACTTGAAACACATGGACTACCTAACATACACTTCTGTCATACCTGCATGGATGACTAAATTATTTTATGGTCCTCTCAATCCATACATGTTTGCCCTAGAAGACACAGCAGTCATGGCATCCGAAAAGGTGAGATCCTTTTATCAAGGACGTTTATTTAGAGTAATCTTGGACAGATAAGCTGGTTGTGTTCAGTTTGTGTTTTCACCCCAGTGTGTAGGAGCCTCATACCTGATGGATTCTCCAAGTTGAACTGTGAGATACAAAAATGTAGAAAGTATGATATCTTAGATGGTGTGATGGGGAAGCCACTTCTTTGAGAGTTCCTGCACCTCAGCATCAGTAGACACATTGGTCTCTGCAAAATAGGCTGAGGTCTAGCCAGCCTTCACTCAGGACTTCAGGATGTCCGAAGAAGTCTTGTTTAAGAGTCTTCTACTCTATCCACACATAACGTGACACTCCAGGTGGCTAGGTCTCTGCTGTCCCCCTTCAGTGGATCCCACCCATCAGGAGGAGGATTCCTGCACTCTTCACACCTTCAGAAAGGAATGTCAAATGCAGTCATCTTCATCCGGAAGCCTAGGCTTCCTTCAGATCCTTGAATGGGAAGCAATTCACAGCTCTGATCCACCCTGTTGCCTTCTTGATCAGAACCATCTTTCTGGAGCTCCTTTATCCAGGCACAATCACATGTTCTTCAGGTCCACTCACTATAAATCTATGGAGTTGTATCGCTTATAAAGGAATATGTGCAAACATACACAACGACATTCTGAGAAGTCTCCTCTCCATTGCGCATGTGCGCTCTCCTCCGTGAACACACATTTTTTTTTTTTTTTTTTTTTTTTTGGTTTTTCGAGACAGGGTTTCTCTGTGTAGCTTTGCGCCTTTCCTGGAACTCACTTGGTAGCCCAGGCTGGCCTCGAACTCACAGAGATCCGCCTGGCTCTGCCTCCCGAGTGCTGGGATTAAAGGCGTGCGCCATCACCGCCCGGCGAACACACATTTCTTATGTGGACTCACTTAGAGGCTCAACTCAAGCATGTCTCCATTTGAAAATCCAGCCTTTTTCAATCTTACTCATCCCCTTTGGACTTTCGGACCCTGTCCAAAGCTTCCAAGCACCCTGAGCTCGCTGTCTTTGCGATCCTCAGTATCCTGATCGGCCATCTCGTCGTCTGCGGAGTGGACCACAGGATCTTCTGCAGGTAGGCACTCACCTCGCCTTGTGTGCCAGAGGCCTTGTACGTGGTGCAGTACATGGCGCTGCTCTGCCAGATATAGGAGGAAGAATCCGGATAAAGGCCACAGAGAAGCAGCCGTGGGTACATCAGTGCCACTTCTTTCTATTACCTGGGTGGACAGCCGGGGAGCCTGAAGCCATATTTAGTCCACTCCTACTCAGACAAGAAATCATGGCCATCTCCTGCTCAGCACAAACAAGCTGGCACTCTCAGCATGAAAGCTGTCTAGGAAATTTTAAGTAATAGTGTGGTGTGGGTAGATCCTATGAATATTCATGAACCAAGGGTCTAAGCAGCCAAGCTAAGCACAGAATTACAGCAATTATCTGAGTGATTTACACACACGCGCACACACACACAAAGCCAGCCCTGAGCAAAATTACCGAGGAAGCTGGGAGTCAGCTGTCCCTCTGTCTGGCACCACCCTGCTTCCTCTCGGTTGCCCTGCAGGGCCTCCTGCTCTCGGGCTGATGGGGAATCTCTGCATCACCCATCCCCAAACACAACAATCTACACAGCCTCTTCTTCAGTGACTCAGGACTCTTCCCTCAACTTACCTGGCTCTGTTCCCCCAGAGTGTGACCAATGAATAGGCCAGAAGGTCTGACAGGCTGAGGTCTTCACATTCCTGTGAAGGCATATATGCGTCTTGCTTTTCTGTTTCAGTATCTCTGCTGGTAGCCTGCCTTATTTAAAGGGTTTTTGTTTTGATTCCTTTACCCACCTCCAAGAACAGGAGGCTACACACAGATTTAGTAAATAATTAAGTAGATGTGGAAGGGTGGCGAGAGCTGCATGATAAACCTCAGTGTCACAGAGCCCTGGAGCAGCAAGGAAGTTCATAGGCCGTTTAGTTTGCTTCACACACTGATGGTTTCATGCACTAATAGATGACAGAGTAATACGATGTGGGCCAAGAGTTATTCATGAGAGGATTGTTGGCTCTTTATTATGGTTTCATAGATCTCGGAAAGATAGATGCAATGTTAATCCCTTCATATTTTTAAAGATACTTGATATCACAAAATAACTATTCCTCTCTTTATGGCTTTCTGTACACATCCAGAACATGCTCATCTTACCCATCTCCTTACCCTTTGCAGAAGGAATATTAGGAAAGATAATGTAGCCCAGGCTGGCCTCGAACTCACAGAGATCCGCCTGCCTCTGCCTCCCGAGTGCTGGGATTAAAGGCGTGTGCCACATGGATATGCTGGAAAATGCTGGATCATGAAATAGAAAGCAAGTGTGGATGCTGAAGACCAAGGCTAAACAAAGGAGAGCCCCAGCTGGAAGGTATGAGGTCTTGGTTAAGTTTCTGGAGTAGCTTAAAGGGAAAGTAGTATGCTTTGGCTTGCCATCTCGGGAACACAGCCCGACAGGGTAGGGAAGGCATGGTAGCAGTGCCATGAGGGGACTAGTCACATTGCAGCTACAGACAGGAAGTAAAGAGCATATAGGGACTGGGACTGTTCCTCTCCTTGCCTCAGCCTTCTTTAGCTAATGTTCTATGGCTCAGGCATCCCCAGTGTCATGGGGTCTTCATTAAAACCTAGGCTTCTCCTTCTTAGCTGAGCATAATAACTTCTCAGGACATCCTTGCAGGGACTGTAACCCTTCCTTCCTCTTCTAGCCTCAGTGGCTCTCTGGAATGTCATCCCAAGCCTCCATGATTCCCTTCTTGCCTCTCTCATGCCTGATAATGCTGCCTAGTTCTGCTGCTGACTCAGTATGTAATTGAGGACCCTTGTAGACAAAGCTCTAGGAACCTTAGTTGAATCTGAAAAAGCTCTTTCCTAGGCAGTGGCTTCTCAGCAAGGAACCATTCCATTTTTTAATTCAAGTTCTTTCCTTTCAAATTAATTTGCATTTCACAAGTTATAGCATTCAGTAGATAGGGGCTTGCCCTCATGGGACCCTTCCCATTGGCCCAGGGCAGAGCGTGAGGCTGAGAGCTTTAATGGGGTGAATCTTCTTAACAATTTCAGTTGCTTTCTCATCTATTCTGTTGAAACTTGAAACTATCTTCTTTCCTCACCAAAACTGTGCATTTTTTCATATCTTTCTGCTTCACAATTATGCTGTTTCTCATTTAAGAGACCAAGGTGAGAGCAGTGAGCAGTAACCATTCTATGGCCTGGACTCTATCTGGAACAGAAACTTTCTCTGTCAAAACACATTAGTCCATCACTTTTAAATTCAGCCTCACTTAACTCCTCAGGACATGGAGAGAAAGCAGCATTAATCTTTGCCAGGATGTAGCACTAATGGCTTCTATGTCCAGTTCCGAATGAAATCCTTGTTTCTCCCTAAACTTCAAGATCTGAGCTTCCACTGTTAGCCTTTATTTCAGCATTCTGGTCCTCCAAACACTAACCTGAATGTCCCATTATTCTCTGCATACAGCATTCTCTGACTCTTCTAGCACAAATTTCCAGAATCTTCTATATATGATTAATGCTATCACCCTAGATGAGAAAGCAGAGGTCAAGCTTGTCATAGAGATCAGGCTGTTTGCCCAAGGACAGCCAATAAAGCCACCTGCTGGGTACATTAAGTGGCTTCTATAGCAAAACAAAAACAAATAATAAATGCATGCACACATTCGAACTCACAATGTAGATGTGCAAGGGCATTTGCAATAAAAATAGTCATTTGGCTCATTGATGGTGTTTTATTTTTAATGCACATGGAGAAAAATTAGGTTTTTTATTAGTCAAATGAGAACAAAAGGACTTGGTTGAGTAACTAACAAAGAAAAAATATAAATAAATATCTAACAAATCCACGGTAATTTATAAATGCAAAAAATCAATTTGTTTGGTATTTTACATTGTCAAATAAATCAGATTTCATGGAAATTTCTACACTGCACAGAACTGTATTCCAAGCCAAACTTCCATCATCTTCACAAGTTCAGATGTTCCTGCTTATAAAAGATCATCACAGCTGGCCATGTTGACTGTTGACATAGCAGGAGAGGTGGAGAGCACCATGGGATTCTCCCCAGTTTCTAGCAACCCTTCCCATGTAATTCTATGCAATTCTGCCCTAACAGCACATGGCCTCAGGGGCTCCAGAAGGAGCTACAGTATACAGGCTGGAGAGTACTCAAGGGAGGGACTCTGTCTATGAGGCTGTGGGGAAGCCATCATTGATGTGTGTTGTTCCACATTCCTTCCAGCAACCCTTCACCCATGCTGTGTAAGTAATTCCACTAAACTCA
Organism: Peromyscus eremicus; assembly: GCF_949786415.1. Taxonomy (NCBI): domain Eukaryota; kingdom Metazoa; phylum Chordata; class Mammalia; order Rodentia; family Cricetidae; genus Peromyscus; species Peromyscus eremicus. The sequence goes on along the minus strand of NC_081437.1, from coordinate 39,081,911 downwards.
CTAGCTCTCCAGGGGGACCTTGGGTGGCATCAAACTGTGGTTTATTCCTGGGACCTTAGAAGGATGGGATAGACTTTGCTCAGGGCTGTAGTGGGTAGCCGTTCCAGCTTTGACCTGGAAATACCACCCCCTTTGAGGCTTCAGTAACTGTCACGCCTACAAGGCGGAGCCGAGAGAGGACCCCTGAAGACCCGAGATCCTGGGGGAGCTCTGTTGGCTCCGCCTTGTAAGCGTGGCAGTTACCGAAGATCTCCCTTCCCTAAGAGAAAATTCTCACAACCATCACAAAAAAAATATGGTTAAGGAATGTATGCTTTGTAGCTGAGGTTGCAGTGATGATCTGCAAACACAGAGTATCATTTGTTTTGCTTTATTAATAAAATGAGGAGCTGAGATACCATACCCATTCAGTTGGATATCAAGTGTTTTCAAACACCACGGAGGGAAAAAAAAATGACATAAATGAAAAGTTTCCAAATATTATGTCAGAGGATCACTACCTTGGAGCCAACCAGAGGCTGCAGGTTTTTACAAATGTTATTCTGGGAGTTTTTAATCCATATTATTTGTGGTTTTCCATGTTGGTTACAATGCTGCATCATAAATTAATGGTCAGAAAGGGAGTGTTTATCATCCTCAGTTCTGCTTCCAAAACCCAGAGAAAGGAGAGCATCACCTGCTCTCTGGAGCTTTTGCAATAACATGGTATCTCCGTGTCTTCCACGTATCTCTGAGATCTCTCCTCTGTAAAATGCTCCTCTCAAGTTAATTCCATATATAATACTCAGATTCTGTGTGCCTTCTGTGCTTCTTCTTACCACTTAATATTTCTTTCTTTCTCTCTTTGTGTACCAAGTTATTTACACATGGAGGCCTACCCAGAGGGATGAGACCATTGTTCCCTGCAGGTGGCATGCACCCTGAATCCTGCTAGCCTTGCCTAGAGGACCAAAGCGCACTGCATGATGGACACAGCTCTGTCCTGGTATGCTGAACAGAGAAGTACGATGAAGAGCATCCTTCAGGCCCCTCAGGTAGAACAGAGGCTTGTCCCCTGCACTGTGTTCGTTTACTTCAATCCACATTATTTCTATATTTTACAAAATACATTGTCTGTATTTTACAAAAACATCTGTCCACAGAAATTGGAAATGAAAACAAACAACAATAACACAAACAATATCCTGGTGCCTCACCAAAGATGCTCGAATGCTCTAGGCACTGCTGTGGCCATTGTCTCCATTCTATATGGTCCTAGTCCAACCATCTGATGATTCCAGGCACCAAGGATGCCACAGGAATGGAGGAGATTGGAAGAACAAATATTTTTCTTCTGATGCTGTTTGTGCTCAAAGATCTCCCCCAAGAACAAAAGAGCTCATCAGACACACCAGTGGGAGGTTCTATTTCCTGGCTTTTCCACCTGGTCTTTCTAACCCTCAGCCATTGCTATAAAATAGTGCAGTGCCATGCAGACCCAGATGTGCATAGAGATCAGCTTTCCTTCTGCTGTGCCCCCATCCTCTGGAAAAGTGGTACCAGATGCCATTTGGGGGAGGTGTATGGATGATGCCATGTTTGTATAGCAGGATGCTGCCTGACCATAAAGGCCCAGGCAGAACCTACAGCTTTGTAAAGGAGATTCTTGGTTTCGTGAAGTTAAACAAAACAGCAACAACAACAAAACTCCACACTCCCTGAACCATCCCTTTGCTTATATAGCTTCATAGCTCAGCACACTTGGAATTAGCATTGTGTCACTGAATGAAAAGAATGGTGTGGATTTCATCTACACGAAGCCAAACTTTATTACTGATAGAAAGAACTTCCCCAGGTCCTGAGGATGGAGTAATCCTACCATTTTGTCACGGTAATTGGTGTGAGATAATTTCATTTGCTTCTTGCAGAATTTGGAGGCATCACAGCTCCTTCTCACTTGCTTTTGTAAATCAAGGGTTATAATGCTTTCCACATCCCTCTTTCATGCTATCATTTAAAACAGATTATGTTTTTTTTCTGTACCCCTGGAAAAGTAACGAATATATACATCAGAGCCACTGGTGACCAGCATGATTCCAAGTAATACAAAGAAAATTGTGCTCACAAAGGGCTCCTTGGAACAGTTTCCCCCATTCACAGAAGATGAAGTTAATGAGTCCAAGGTCAGAGGTCAATCACTGTATGAACCACTTAAGCCCAAACTGGAACAGAGCCTTGTCCCCAGCAGAAAGCTGCACCCTGTCACAGTCATCCTGTAAATGTCAGACAAGGGCCACAAATGGAACCAATGTAATTCTGGGTAACTTCACAGTTTCCAATCATTTACAAAGGGCTGTAAAGTCATCACATGCAGCCACACTCCTCACCACTATTAGATGCTTACATTCAGGAAATAAGTTTGTCCATGTTCTTTCTCTTTCAAAACATGTTTATCACAACAGGATTTGAGGGAGGTTTGAGTTAGTGCTGGTAATTTTAGCCACGAAGAAATGGATGCAAAAATAGTGTTCCCAAAATGCTAAGTGTCAGATGGAGGAGTCCAGCCTAACACTGACGACAAGCCAAAGGGAAGGCGACAGGATCTTCATGCATGAATGATGAGGTTTTTACCTCTGTGTACTGTTTATATTTTCAGTGATCACAGAAATTAAGACAAGACTAAGTGGGAAAATGTCCTTCTGACACCAGAGAAATTGTCAGAGGCAGGTATTGACAGGGAGGTTGAAACTGTGTAGTGGGGGAAGGTGAGCCGGCTGCTCCATTACAATACAACCAGTGTTGGCTGCTACTGCTTTGTCCAACATCACAGGTGAGCCACAGTGCCCAGGAGGCAGGATGTAACCAGGTAACCAGACCTGAATTCTAATGTCAGATAGGAGCACAGAAGCATGGCTTGAACAAAGAACTGAGAATGAGAGAGTCAGTTGTAACAGGAGTTGTCTGGAAGCCAACTGAAGCAAAGACTGGAGTAAATATTTTTTGGTTTTTTTCTTTCTTTTTTCTTTTTTTTTTTTGTTTAGGGATTGGCATACCTTATTAAAAGGTGGGGGTAGGGTTGGGCAGGAGGATTGAGCAATGAAGAGAATTCATTGTGGGTCAGCACGCCCAACAAGAAAGTGCAGAGAGTGCTCCCCTAACCAAGGTCTCCATGGCAATGAAAAGCCCATGCCTTAATGTCCAACTGGAGACCTCCATTAAAAAGTGCATAAACAAAGACAAGGAGACCTTGAAGAGTGGAGCCCTGACGAGCAGAGAGGAGATGCTATCTGTAGACCCACTCATTGCACACGTGGAGCCAGCCCTTCCTTGGGGTGAGGGCTGGTATGGTAGCTCTCATGTCTTACTGGTCTCTCCCAGCCAGTGATGGAGACAGAGACAATATTAGGATTCAGAGAGGTGCAGAACATCTTCCTATCAGTGAGGATGTTCACTAAAATCCAGACACGGAAATCAAAGGAATCTAAGATTTGGTCATCTTGGACAGAAGCCTCTAGTCCAGTGGTTTTCAATCTGTGGGTTGAAATCCCTTTGGGGGTCACATATCATATATCCTGCATATCTGATATCTACATGAAGATTCATAACAGTAGTAAAATTACAGTTTGAAGTAGCAACAAAAATAATTATAGGCTTGGGGGTCACTACTACATGAGGAACTATATTAAAAGGTCACAACCTTAGGAAGGTTGAGAACCACTGGTCTAGTCTGCTTCACATCACAGACAATCATGATGCTGATAACTCATGTGAGGCTGGGATCAAAGAGATATCCTTGGACCACACTATCCCCAGCCTCAAGAATTCTTTTTCTACTGTAGTTTCACTGCTGTCGACTGGGAACAATCTCCTTTCCTGCCCATGACAACTCACACCACATGTGGTTACCTCAACAAACAGAGGCAACATCATTAAGAAAGATAAGAGCTAAAATTGTCAATGTCTCGTTCAGTCTTTGTGGTTTACTTTTCTGCTGATATTTCTTACTATTTTATGGCCTACTTCAGATCATTTGCCCATGAACTCCACAGGGTTTCCGGATGGATCTGGACTTTGCCATGTATTTGAGCAACACAGATACTTCTTGAATCTTCCCTGCTGCACAGAAACAGTGCATAAACCATGGACTAACACTGTGTAAAAATTAACATAAAATATTCTAAGACAACAGAAGGAAAACGTGTAATACTACTGGTGCTGTAAAGGACAACAAATAAGAAAATTAATGAGGATTTTGCTCTAGATCAATGGTTCTCAACCTATGGGTCACAACCCCTTTGGGAGTTGAATGACCTTTCCACAGGGGTCACATATCAGATTCTTGCATATCAGATATTTATATTACAATTCACAAAAGTAGCAAAATTACAGATATTAAGTAGCAACAAAAATAATTTTGTGGTTGGGGGTCACCTCAACATGAGGAACTGTGTAGTACGACAGGCCCATAGGATCAAGGAAATTGGCTCAAACCAGTTGTCAAGGCATGCACATAATGTACTTCCTAATGAGCCAATGTGGAGTCTGCCTGAGGGCCTAGCAGGCACTGTAAGAGTTTCTGATCATGCCCAGCCAATGAGGGACGACCACTCAATGCCACCAGATTGGGACACAGACTGGGTGCCCAGAGGAGGGTATATAAGGCCTTCCCCAATATTGAATAAATGAGTCTGCTGTTTGCCTTCAACTGACCCCCAGTGTCTGTGCCATTGATGCTGCGCCGTCTCACCCTCTCCCCTGAGGGAGCCATTAGGATCCAGCAATAAAACTGTATTAAAGGGTTGCAGCATTAGGAAGGTTGAGAATCACTGCTCTAGCTAGAAATAAGAGAATTTCTGGCTCCCTCCTCTACTACTAAGATTCAAAACACTCTGACCATTTGGATACAGCATCTGCCAGCTCATGTCATAAAATAAAAATAAAATAAGATAATAATAGAACACCTAGCTGTCAAGGCTCATACATGGCATTCTCCTTATTGGCAAACAAATGACCTGCTTTAGATTGTTCCTGCAACAGACAATAGGTGCTGTGTTCCATATTTTTGCCTTAGCTATGACATTCCACTCTGTGAAATCAACAGTATGTTCCTTCATAGACTGATCATTTCCATTTGGTAGAAGATGGGCTTTTGTCAGTTTTCATGCTGGGAGTGGGCTTTGCTGTTGAACACCCATGTCTGGGGAAGCTCCTGCAGGTTGGAGCCAGGCTAGCAGGCTCTTCATTTGTGTGTGTGTGTGTGTGTGTGTGTGTGTGTGTGTGTGTGTGTGTTGTACATGGTATTTGGGTATTTTTGCACATGTTTTTGGAGGCTAGAGTTTAAGCTCAGGTTTTATTCTTCTGTTAGCACACACCTTGTCTTTGGAAATAGGGTCTTTCATTGGCCTGGAGGTCCCCAAGGGAGTTAGACCAACTGGAAGGTGGAGATGGTCAAGAAGTGCCATCCCTAAATGAGGAGCTCCTCCTTCTATACTTGGACTTTTGCTGGCTTGATCTTGTGCATGTCTTGTGCATGCTGTCACAACTAATAGAAGTTCATATGTGTAATTGCCATGTTATGTCCAGAAGATATTGTTTTTCTGTAGTCATTTACTGCCTCTGGCTTTTAAAATTATGACCCCATCCCTCATGCAATGATTACTGTGTCTTGGGAGGAGGGAAGGTGATAGCTATATCCATGTCACATTTGGGGCATGGGGACTCTCCTAGTCTCTGCACTGTGACCAGTTGGGGATCTGCAAAGAGAAGCTTCTCTGGTGAGGGGTGAAAGACGCAGTTATCTATGATTATAGCACCAGTCATTAGGAGTCAGTTTAATGCTATGACTACTTAGCAGAATAGTAGTAGCAGGTTTTCCCCTAGGGGTTGTGACCTACCTTGCTTCAGATTCTTGGCCTTTATTAATAGTGCCAAGTTATGAACAGGCTTTAAAGCCAATTAGAAAGTGGTTGGTTTCTCCAATAACATTCATTCCTCTATTGCACAGATTTCCACGTCTTGCCAGGATATCATTATTGTAGCTCACAGCTTTCCCAACAGGGTAAGACTGAAGATTACTCTTCTCACCAGATAGCACACATAACACCTTTCAGTGATATGCTGTGGGATGGTCTGTATGTCAAGTGTGTTGCTGATTGGTCAGTAAATAAATCACTGATTGGCCATTGGCTAGGCAGGAAGTATAGGCGGGACAAGGAAAAGAATTCTGGGAAGTGGAAGGCTGAGAGAGAGACACTGCCAGCTGCCATCAGGACAAGGAAGATGTAAAGTACCGGTAAGCCACAAGCCACGTGGCAAAGTAAAGATTAATAGAAATGGGCTAAATATAAGAGTAAGAGCTAGACAATGATAGGCCTGAGCTAATGGCCAAGCAGTTTAAATAATGTAAGAGTCTGTGTGTTTATTTTATAAGTGGGCTCTGAGACTGGCGGGACTTGGTGGCGGGAGCTGGAGAGAAATTCTCCAGCAACAAATGGCGTCCAACGTGTTGGCAAGAGTTTCCACCTAAAACCTGAGTAAAAAGATTCTAAAACGGAGCTAAAAACAGCTCCTAGTTGTCTCTTTCAAGCTAGCGGCAGCCTGCCGGGTTTGAGCTACTGGCGGGTTCCTAGTGTGCGCTCTCGACCTGCAGTATGGTGGGAATGAGGCCTCTGCAAGTAGCACATTAAACTGTGTGGTGGATTTAGCCTTTGCTAGTACAAAACAAAAAAAGAGGTTTCTGGGCTACACGCTACTTTGGTAAAAGTGTAGACCCACTATTTCTGAGAGTTACGGCTCCCAGAGCTGGCGGAAAGCGGACCACCGCCATGTTGGGAAGCTGAAGTGGGCGGAGCCAGCAGCCACTGCACCGTTTCAGGCTTAGAAGGCTGCAGTTTAAAAGGAATAGGCTCAAGCTAATATAAAAAAATAAGCCACGTAAAGATGGCTATCACACAGAGAATCTGGATTATGTTCTCTTTGATATTCGTAACTGCAGAAAAACATTTGATTGTAAAAGCTGTTGAGTTATGCCAAAATGTATATTTTAAAGGTACCTTGACTTCAAAATTTGGATATAAGGATATGTTGCTTTGGAAAAGAGTCTCTGCTCTTGTTTCCACAGAAAGCCAGAGACTATGGATTTGTTCCAGATTAAGATACATCAGGTTTGACCAGCCAAGACCCCCTGAAAGGTCTCCAATGACACCATGGCCCAGATGATTCAACATCCAGAATGGTTTCAAGTCAACTGGCTCAGATATACAGCCTCACGGACTACTCCATGATCCTAAAATTTTCTTTCTGTCTCCAGAAGATACAGCGCCCCCCTCCAGCAGGAAGTAGTAAGAGAAGCTACGCCCAAATTCCCAAATATACCAAGCTGGCTTTAGAGATGGAATTGGCTCACTCCCCCTCTAAACCCAGACATATTGCTCAAAAAAAACAAAAAATGGTTAAGAGATTCTTGTGTCCCAAATCAGAAGAGCCCTCTGGTGTGGGACAGAGAAAAAACAATATTTTTATTTAAATCAGGTTGATTATAAATACAATCTCTTTCTAAAACAAAAAGGGGGATAGTTTAGATATGATAGGATGAAAGGGTAGATTAATGAACCTACTTTGAAAGAGTAACAACTTGTTTAAAATGTTTTACATTGCTATAGATTTTAGTTTATTGATACAAATTTAAACTTAATTTTGTTATACTGTATATATATATTTCTATTCTTGTTTGAGGTATTATGTTTATGTAACTCATTTAAAATTGTAATGGATAATTAAAAAATAGATTAATAGTTAGTCATCTATGATAATATTTGTAGCCATGTTAGTTAAGTCTTCTAGGTATACATAGTTATATTTCAGATAGATAGGTAGTCTTCAAACACTTCAAAGACCTACAAAATATGGCATTTAAAATGTTTTAAAAATTTAGACTTTCTGGACAGTGAGGCATGTCTGCTCCTGACAGCACCGATTTACTTCAGAGAGGAGGATGGGCATCAAAGACACTCCATACGGAGTTTATCTTCACCTTGACAAAAATAGCCATTTGGGCAAGAAACTGTTCTTGCCTGGACTGCCTGATCAACTGGACATGCAGGACCCATACAAAGGTGACCACTGAACTTTGCTTGACAAAATGGTCCTTCAGGTTCCTGCTTTGCAGAGAAAACTGCCAGACATTCTACAGGACACAGAGAAAAGTGAATAAGAGACTCTAGGCCTGTGGGCTGAAGACAGATGCCCCAACTTTACAAGAGAACTTTGAATGACTGTCCAAGCTGCCAGCTGTCTCTGTCTACCCTATAAGACTCCTAAAAGTTGCTTATATCCTTCTCCATTTCTCAGGTAGTAGTATATCCTTCTGAGGTCTTTGATGTGGTTAAAGACTAGATACTTACAATTTTCCTTAGTTATAATAAAAGATAAGTTAGATATAAAACCTTAAACTTACAAATAGAAGATAGATAGGATATCTTCTTTAATATTGTAACTGTAATTCTTGCTTGATAATTGTTTTGTTATATATAATTTTACTATGTTAAAGTTAAAACCTTCCTTTTTAAGAAAAGAAAAGGGGAAGTGCTGTGGGATGGTCTGTATGTCAAGTGTGTTGCTGATTGGTCAGTAAATAAATCACTGATTGGCCATTGGCTAGGCAGGAAGTATAGGCGGGACAAGGAAAAGAATTCTGGGAAGTGGAAGGCTGAGAGAGAGACACTGCCAGCTGCCATCAGGACAAGGAAGATGTAAAGTACCGGTAAGCCACAAGCCACGTGGCAAAGTAAAGATTAATAGAAATGGGCTAAATATAAGAGTAAGAGCTAGACAATGATAGGCCTGAGCTAATGGCCAAGCAGTTTAAATAATGTAAGAGTCTGTGTGTTTATTTTATAAGTGGGCTCTGAGACTGGCGGGACTTGGTGGCGGGAGCTGGAGAGGAATTCTCCAGCAACAGTGATATGAAAACTAACCAGTAGAAATGAAGCTTCTAGCTCAGCACCAGCTTTATTTCTCTATGTTCTACAACTCGAGTACGTAACTGATTTATCTTTTAAGTACAAGGACCCCCAACAGTGCTTATTTCTTAAATTCAATATCTGTGATACAGCCTCTGAGCATGAAGTTTTACAGCTCTCTTAGAGACAGATCATGGCATGTGACATGCCTGCTTGAATGTGAAAAAATGCCCAGTATCTACAGCTGCCCAACCATTGTGCCCAGTGAGCTACAGTAGAAGAGCATTCTCCCATAGGATACTCACTCTGTTCAAAACCTGCCTTTTCTCCAAAATACTGTTGATTTTCTTTTGCATAAGTCATTTTGTTAGTCTTCTGGTTATCTTGGCAAGAATATTAGTAATTTTAGACTGATGCAAATATTCCAGGAAAGTTCATGATCCCAACTCTTCTAAGACAGCAATCAGGGTTGAAATTTGTTAGAAAGGAGAGAAGAGAAAAAGAGATAAGAGGGGAAGAGAGAAAAGGAAGAGGAGAAGAGGAGAGAAGGGAGAGGAGAAGAGGAGGAGGGGAAGAGAAGAAAAATGAGAAGAGAGGGAAGGGGAAGAGGAAAGAGGAGGGGGAGGGGAAGGGAGGAGAGAGGAGAGGAAGGAAGGGGAGAGGAGAGGGTAATGGAAGGGAAAGAAGAGAGAAGAAGAGAAGAGAAGGAGACATGAGAAAGGAAAAAGATCTAAGAGAATTCCCAGCAGAAGAATCTTAAATGGCTGAAATACACTTAAAAAATTGCTCAACGTCCTTAATCATCAGGGAAATACAAATCAAAAGACTCTGAGATACCATCTTACACCTGTCAGAATGGCTAAGATCAAAATCACTGATGACAGCTGACGTTGGAGAGGATGTAGAGCAAGGGGAACACTCCTCCACTGCTGGTGGGAGTGCAAACTTGTACAACCACTTTGGAAATCAACATCGTGGTTTATCAGAAAAATGGGAAACAGTCTACCTCATGACCCAGCTATACCAGTCTTGGGCATATACCCAAAGGAGGCAAAATCATACCACAAAGACACTTGCTCAAGTATGTTCATAGCAGCATTATTCATAATGGACAGAACCTGGAAACAACCTACATGCCCCTCAACCAAAGAATGAAGAAGAAACATGTGGTTCATTTATACAATGGAATACTCCTCAGCTGTAAAAAAAAAAAACAGTGACCTCATGAAATTTGCAGGCAAATGGATGGAACCAGAAAAAAAAAATTATTATGGGCAAGGTAAACCAGATACAGAAAGACAAACATGGTATGTACTCACTCATAAGTAGATGTTAGGAGTAAAGTACAGGATGATCAACCTATAATCTACAGCCCTAGAGATGCTAGATAACAAAGAGGGCCTAAAGAGGGAAGCATGGATTTCCATAGGAAGGGGAAATAGAAGAGATTTCCTGGATAAATTGGGGGTGGGGTGAAGGGGATGAGGGGATGGGGACTTGAGGGAGTGGTTTGGGTGGGCTGAGTGCAGGAGGTGGGTTGGGGGCAGGATGGTGGGAGAGAGGAAGGAAAGAGACATCTCGTTGGGGGGCATTTTGGGGTTAGGGAGAAACCTGGTGCCAAGGAAACTCCCAGGAATTCACAAGGAATGACTCTAGCTAAGCATCCTAGTAGTAGTGGAGAGGGTGCCTGAACTGGCCATCTTCTGTAATCAGATTGGTAATTACACTAATTGTCATCAGAGAGCCAGTAAAGATGGAAGCAGATGCAGAGATCCACAACCAAGCACTGGGCCGAGCCCTGGGAGTCATCCTGAAGAAAGGGAGAAGGGATTGTACCAGCCAGGAGGGTCAAGGTCATGATGGGGGCGGGGACCCACAGAGATAGCTGACTTGAGCTTGTGGGAACTCATGGACTCTGGACCTATAGTTAGGGAGCCTGCATGGGATTGGCCTAGGCCCTCTGCATGTGTGTGACAGTTGTGTAGCTTGGTCTGTTTGTAAGGCTTCTAGCAGTGAGATCAGGACCTGTCCCTGGTACTGATCTAGCTTTTGAGAACCTGTTTCCCATGCTGGATTACCTCCCCCAGCCTTCATGCAACATGAGGAGCTGGGCCTTGCCTCAACTTAATGTGCCATGCTTTGTTCTAGCCCATGGGAAGCCTGCTGCCCCTTTCTGAATGGAGATAGAGGAGAAGGAGTGGATGGGAAGGGGGGTAGATGGGAGTAGGGAGGAGAGAATGGGAGGAAAGAAGGGAGGAGAAACTGAGGTCAATATGTAAAATAAATGAAAAAAATTTTAAAAAAGAAGAAAAACCCATGGAACTTCGTTGATGTTAAAAAATTACCTTCTGTTTTCTTTGCATTTGTTTTGAATATTTTTTATTCTGTTATTTTCTGTTATTTTCTGAAGCATAAAAGATGCTATAGTCCAAAGTTGTGCTCTTCCCCAAACTCAGCAAAGCTCCAGCATGGTAGTATTTTCAGATGGAGTCTACCTACCCCTTAGCTTTCCCATATTTCTCATTGAGGATCTGGCATACTTGTGCCTGGCTGTATTTCACTGCATTCTTTCATCACCTGTCCTTAATGAAAAAGAGACTGAAGTGAGTGAGTGGCAAGATGCATCAAATTATTCTCTAGAGCTCCGGCGGCCATTTCGTGCTTCCTAGATGGGATATAAATGCTGGGACATTTGTATACAAATTGAGCAAACATGCAAATCGGTAATCTGGGACTTAAAAGACACAGAAACGATCTTGGAAAATGCATTTAAGAAAAAAAAATTACAGTATCATGTTGGTAGACATAAAAGAACTTTGATGAAAGCAGCTGTTAAATTGTTAATTTAACATAAAGATGGAGCTGATGATTCAAAAATGATCAAGTGGGTTGCAGATATTCTGTGCTCTGAATAGCATAGGCTGCGAGGCACTCAGCCCCATCCGTGCCTGTAATTGGGGCTTGCATTCTATCTGCATTAGCAGAACCGTTAATAAATCACACAAGCAAGAAATGAGGAATTGAAGCTCTCCAGGTGTTGGATAATGCCTCAAATATCCTCACCACATGTTCCATAGAAGTCAAGCGAGTTCATAGGCATGGTTAGGTGATCACTCACAGCACAGCTCCGGCTGCAGCCTCGTTAATTCTATAGGACAAATTCAGTTACAGGCTGAGATCATTATGTGGCTGTTTCTGCCTGAACCTTGGGACTCGTAGATTCTTCTATTAGGGATCTTTGTTCATCAGTCAACTTGGTTCTTTCCTTGAATCTGTTCCTCTCTTTCCCCCTCCACCCCCATTCCTACCACATGTACATGTAGAAAAAGGATTTTAGTGAACAGAACAGCGAACAGGGTACCCAGTGGAAGTGGAGGCATATTTCTATGTTTGAGGGTAGAGTTATCCCTAAGATTATTCTTGGTGTTGCAATTGAAAGAAGGTAATCTGGGTCATAATTAGGACATAAACCTAAACTTTGGTATTTAATAGTAATTGATTTGGTGCCAGAAATGGAAGGACTTGTCAGAACAAATACTATCCTTAGAGTTATATTTACCACCATTGTTGTGAAACAGGGCTTTGTGGGGGACACATTGGCCTCAGCCTCAGAGAGTGAAAATTTTACAGAACACACCACCATGCCTGGCCAGCACCTGTCTTAAAAGTTGGGTATGTGGAGTGGGGAAGACATTTCAGTCTGTAAAAAGCTCCTAGGCATATGTGAGGTCATGAGCTTGAACCCCAGACCTCAGATAAGAAAGCTAAGCACAGTGGTGAATGATCATAGTCCCAGTGCTGGGAATGCAGAGATAGGTCAATCCCTGGAGGTCCATGGCCGCCCAGCCAAGCCTACTGGTCAAATGAGGCACCCAATTTCAAAATAACAAAACAACAAGAACAAAAGCCCCCAAAGCAAGAAGCAAAACAGGCCAGATGGTGGTGGCACACGACTTTAATCCCAGCACTCTGGAGGCAGAGCCAGGCGAATCTCTGTGAGTTCAAGGCCAGCCTGGGCTACAGAGTGAGTTCCAGGAAAGGCTCCAAAGCTACACAGAGAAACCCTGTCTCAAAAAAAAAAAAAAAAAAAAAAAAAGAAGCAAAACAGTTAAATCATACTGGGAAGCATCTAGTGATACATAATTGCCCTCACAATGCAAGATGCATTCAAGAACAACACACAGCCCAATAGTGAAGAGTTAGTGTCTTTGGCAAATAAATCATTATGGTTTAAGATGGTGATGTGGTGGTGTGACTGAGAGGGCAGCCAAGTGTTCGCTGGTTGCATAGCCAGCATTAGCAGAGCCGAAATGAGTGATAATAACAATAGTCCTCTTTGCTTCAGCTAAACAGTTCACCTAGGAGTCCTATTTTGAATTCTACTTGCTGAGCTATGTTTAACAGATCCATGAGACAGTGTTCAGCAAATAAGATCCAGGAATATAAAGGCAAGAGATGAATCTTAGGGGAAGGTAGGGGAGGAGATGTAAAAACAGTTCAAGGGCCCGTAAGTGAGAAAACCTGAGTCTGACCCCAGGACCCACCTGCAAAAGCTGGGGGTCATGGTGAACACTTAGAACCTGGGCACTGGGGGAAACAGAGACAGATGTATTTTAGGAGCTCACAGCGAACCAGCCTAGGGCAGCCAGGGAGCCCCAAGTCAGACAGAAGTTCCTTCTCAAAGTCCAAGGTAAATCATGCTTGCAGAATGACACTGGAGGTTGACTTCTGGCCCTCATACACGTTCACACACTTACACATATGTACACATGCAGCCCATATAAATACAAACACATGCATTCAGAAACACAGTAAAGCTTTCTTAAAACACTAGCACGGGAAACTGGTTAGCAAGATTCTAAAGGGCTTTGTTGAATAAACACGACAGAAAATGCTAAAATGGGTAGAGATGATTCTGATAGGGAGAGCATTTTTGATATTCAGAAATAGTTAAGGTAAGACAGCATCATGACATGTGAGACAGAAACTCCATGACAGTCATTGTATTCTACATACATACAAAAAAAAAATTACCAGACACATAAATTATTTTGCAGGCAAATTTAGGTACTTGTTGGGCTCCAAGTGGTCTGTAAGGTATTGCTTGTGTCCTTAGCAACTTCACAGCTTTGTGATCGAAATGGGGACTCTGCTCACACTGTACCACAGAACATTCAGTGATGGAGACACGAGGAAGGCAGGGCTGAAGCCGTGGGAGCCAGAGCCTCCCCACGGTTTGCTGCGGTGGCTCATTTCTCCCCGGTCTCCCCCCAAAAACGACTCTGAAGTTTAGGTACGAATAAAACACTGTATTTTGGGTAGAAAGAGATAAATGCCGAAGTCATATTCAAGAATAAGATTCAGCAATTAAGAGGAACAGAAGAAGGAGAAGTATTTTTCATCCACATTGTTCCCGCTGCATTTTTGGAGCCTGACTTTTCAAAGGATGTAATTAGGGGTAATGAGGTGCAAAATTTCATGTACAAAAGATGATCTTGTTAAGGGCAGTCTAGGCAGACGGTGCACTAAAAATGGATTGTAATTTGCCGTGCACTCCATGTCGGTACCACACACCCCCAGCTTTTCTCCATGATCAACTCCAGGATGGCATTAAGAAAAATCAGAAATTTCAGAGCCTCCTCTGTGAGCAGTTATTTAATCCCTCCTTCTCTCAGTCTCAAAAGCAGCCAGGTTTTCTCCCAACCTGCCATCATGGAAGGACTTCCATCCTGTGCTAGCTGCTCACCCACATTTAGAGGCTCAGACAGAGGCTGCACAGCCCTGGATAGAACTGACTCAGTGGGACCCACATCTCCTTATCAATATGTGAATGCCAAGAGCGTGGGCAGACACCCAGGACAGTATGGTCCCTGGATCCTGCCCTTTCAACATGTATTTCTCACCTCTAATCTACCAGCTCTTGGCTATTAGAAAACTAAATGATCTAGCATGTAAAGTCAAAATTCCCAGTGTCTGTTTTCACCCATAACAGGGGAGTAGGAAACACACTGTATATCATTAATCTGGAAAGTGACTTGTGTTCACAAAATGTAGTGTGTGTGTGTGTGTGTGTGTGTGTGTGTGTGTGTGTATGTGTGTGTGTGTGTGTGTACAAGTGAAATTCAGGACAACTTGTGGGAGGTGATTGTCTCCCTTCCCCCATGGGATCAAACTCAGGTTTTCAGACCTATAGTAAATGCCTTAACCCCTGGGCTGTCTCACTGGCCTGAGTATTTTTAAAATTTTTAAGAAAAGGGGACCCTCCAGCAACAGTATTCTTCCACCATAGGCTGCCTCATATTAGTTCAGATTATGCATTTGCAAAACCTATTGTTTGCTCAGACATAAGCCCATCACTGTTAAAATCTTCCGTGAAGACTGCCATTCAGCCTCTATGTCTCAATGTTACTGAGATGACAAGTCGAACCAGACTCAGTGCAGGGTTAACCAAGCTTCAGGGCTGGTAAGCAGTGACCAGTCACCAGAAGTGCAACCTGATTTTTATTTTACAGCTACGTTCATACAAGAACGTAAGCTGAAACCCAAGAAAACCCTTTCGCATCAGAAGTGTCTCTTCATTGCCCTGTAAACTGCACGCCCAAATGCCTGGAGAAGAAATCACGGTGATAAAAAGTGAGACTGTGAAGAACATTGTGCAATATTTGTCTTTTCGACTTTGTTCTAAAAGATACGAGAGAGAGAGAGAGTGAGAGAGAGAGAGAGAGAGAGAGAGAGAGAGAGAGAGAGAGAGAGAGAGAGGCTAAGTATCACATCCCTGAACAGCCTTAGGTGAACAGCAACATCTCCATGGAATGTATGGAATAGGCACACTCATCTTCCATTCATAAATGGGGTGTTTCTAGGGAACATCTTCTATGTGTGAAGAACCGCAATGAGATTCCCTGGCCACTCAGTCTGAAATCTTGTCACAAAGTCATGGAGGAAGTAACTGTGCAGGAGAAACTAAGGAACAAAAAAGGGCTTCCATCATGTCATTCCAGAGCTGGGCAGGTCACAGCCTATGATTTATGGTGATGCTGCTCGCTGTTCCCTTCTGCACTGTGGTAATTGTTACTTTTCAATCAACGAGAGAGCTGGAAGAGAGAGTCAGGGCTGAACATGGAGTCAGCACCTCAGGCATGAAAGTCAAGATAGGGAGGTTGGTGCTGATAGCCAGCCCTACTATTGACTTCTCAGTGTCTGTGGAGCCAGCTGTGGTGTGGTGACTGCTGAGGATCTGCAGAGACTTGAGGAGACAGGAAATGATAAAGACATGCACCAGAAGTGAGAGCCATTGAGACAAGCAGGCACACCCCCTTTTATTCATTCCTTTGTAAGTTTGGCAAAATGGGTACCAAATATAACATAGGACTGTGTGACAAATCACACTCTCCGAGGTTTGATCCCCCCAAGATGGGAGACCTATACAGTGGAATTTTCTTCCAAGGAACAAACAACAACAAAAAAGTGGACATCAATTTGGAAGGGGGGACATTATGCTGGGGTCAGAGAAGTTGGGGCCATGAGTAGGGAGTAAATATGTGAATATTCAAATATACTTTATGCATGTGTGAAATTCTCAAACACTGAATAAGGATATTATATTTTAAAAAATGATGATTTAAAAAAAGTTGCCATGGGCTGACCATCTGTGACCCTCAATAAGATGGAGTTCCATTTCATTTTCTTCCTGTTTTTCTCTTACACTGGAGCAAAGCCCAGCCTGACCTCAGAATCTATGACCTTGGTATTTTCTCTCTTTCCAGTCCGTTTATTGCTCTCAGAGAGATGAATGAAATATAAACAGTTCTGTAGTTGAGTCCCTGGGAAACAGCACTTCAAACCAGAAAACAAACAAACAAACAAAAAACCAAAACACCCACTTTCCACTCATGGGCAACCAACTAGGAACCCCTCAGTGAGTTCTCATCGCTGGAAAAAAAACAAACAAACAAACAACAAAACCCACCCAGTCCACAGTGTCCCCAAGTGGGCTAGTGACAGGATGTCATTCTCTGCTCACCTCTTGCTCAACACAAGTCCAGCCACTGGGCTTCAGATATGTCAGTCTGTAGTATGTAATAAGTGAGGTCAGCCAAGAAGGTCTCAGCAGAGAGGTCACAGAGACACCCATCATTCTGAGAAGAGCTGACCCCTCCTCCTCTTCTTCTTCCTCCTCCTCCTCCTCCTCCTCCTCCTCCTCCTCCTCCTCCTCCATTTTTAGTTAAGACATTGTTTAAAGCAATTTTAATTATGTTTTTGGTTTTAGTGGCATATATGAAGTTGAATGTGTGACTTATGAACAAAGAGATATTCAAGTCATCCATATCTCCCTCTACTCTGAGACTGAGCTTTTAACTCATATTTAATACACTCTGAGCACAGATTCACAGCACTTGAGTCTAGGCTATCTATTTGAGTATTTAAGGAGAAGGCAGTATATTGAGTGTGGACCTGTCTGTCTGCTACTATCCATGTGTTTTCCCATTCCATCCAGTTATTTTTCTGTTGCTGTGATGCTAAAAATATCATGACCGAACCCAACTTATGAAAGAAAAAGAGTTGATTTGGGCTTATGGTTCCAGATGGATGAGTCCATCATGGCAGGGAAGCATATGAGCAGGCAGGCACAGTGGGTAGCAGGAGCAGGAAGATGAGAGCTTACATCTTCACCTGTAAGCATGACACAGGGAGAGGGAACTAGAAGTACTGTGTGGCTTTAACCTTCTACATACT
Organism: Peromyscus eremicus; assembly: GCF_949786415.1. NCBI lineage: Eukaryota > Metazoa > Chordata > Mammalia > Rodentia > Cricetidae > Peromyscus > Peromyscus eremicus. Next base: position 39,064,236 of record NC_081437.1, on the reverse strand, counting down.
ACATACCTGCAGACTGACATATCTGAAAGTTCTCTGGTGATGTACTTTCTCAAGCAAAGCTGCATGGCCGGCTCCTCTCCGCAAAGCCCCACCAACTGGAGATCAAGTGTACACATTTTACCTACTTTGGATGTCATCCTCATTTGAGCGGTCCATATCTTTTAACTGCAAACACTCTTTGGCTATATTTGTTAATTTTGTTAATTCATCTATCATCTCTTTTCTTTTAACTATGTTTGTGCTTTTAAAATCTTTATATTTTTACTTCTATTCTCATCTTCTCCTTTTAAGATGGCTGAACATGTACAGATGGTCTCCAACTTGAGATGGCTCAACTTTGGAATTTTTGACATTAAAGGTGTGAAAGGGATGCATATTTAGGAGACATCACACTTCAAATTTTGAACTTTGATCTTTCCTGGCTAGCCATATGTACCACAATATTCCTTGGCAGGCTGATAGCTGCAGGGAGCCGTGGCTTTGGGTCAGTCCTGGGATCAGGGGAGAAAAGACCACAGTTTTGCTCCAGGAACACTGAGTTGCTAGGCTACAAGTTTGGTGGGAGAGTTTATTAAATACATTTCCATCATAAACTTCCCGGGAGTTCTCCGGAAGTGGCCTCATTGTGAATGGACTATCACCCATGTGAACCTCTGTCCTGTATATTCTTGGATGATTTCTCTTTCATTTGCATACGTTATCTTCACTACTGTGTCTTGGGAAGAAAGGGCAGCACATTTTCTTCGATACACACGATGTTTTGTGTGCATCGATTAACCAAAAAGAAAATGTTAAAATTTGTGGACTTATTTTTAGGTTTCTATTAAATGAAAAGAGACTACCAAGCCAAATGTCCTGGGAAGCCAAAGCCCATCAAGTAACACAGAGAATGCAGACTTCCACAGGTGCATCTTGTAAGCACAGGAGCCTCCAACAGCAAGAGCTGGGACATGCTTGTCACTGTTGCTCTTGCTGTTTGCACTCAACATTCGTCAGTCCTGTTCCAGTGGGACGTTAGGTAGATCTAAAGACCTTTGCTATGCTTCTTCTTTCTGTGTAATTTCCCTTTTGTGGGAACCTTTGTGGGTAGCCAGTGTGAGATGTGTAGGGTAGTTAAATCAGGACTCACAGACACAGATGAATCAGCCAATCTCATTTTAAAATTTCTCAATCTCATTTCTCCAAAATGTACCATGAAGGGACTGGGAACATGGCTCATCCCTATGGTTCTACCATGAAAGGAGAAGGGTCTGAGTTCAGATTCCTGGAACTCACGTAAAATAGGCAGACACGGCAATACACACCTGCACCTAAATGCTGTAGAGATATGTAGAGACAGGTCTTTGAAGCCCTTGATGAATGGGCTAAGTTTTCCTGAGAGATCCTGTCTCAAGTAAAGGTGGAGAACAACGAGAAAAGACACCTGACATTGACCTTGGTTCTCTATCTTAGAATCACAGGCAGATAAGCCAGCCCTCATACTTCCATGTACACACAGGAACACTAACCAGTAAACCCACCCCACAGACACACAACAGTATATATATATATATATATATATATATATATATATATATATATATAGAGAGAGAGAGAGAGAGAGAGAGAGAGAGAGAGGGAGAGGGAGAGGGAGAGGGAGAGGGAGAGGGAGAGGGAGAGGGAGAGGGAGAGGGAGAGGGAGAGGGAGAGATTTCTTAACAAAGCCACATTCAAATCATCAATATTGCCTTCTCTTGTCAACTCTAGCATTTTCAGTCAACTGGGAGGATCATGAATCCAAACTATGAGATATTTTTTAAAAGCAAGTTCATTTCTGCTGTAGTTTCCAAGGAGGCTCCCTTTTTAAAGCACACCCACAAGAATTGATTTTGCTCATAAAGAGGAACTCATAGCTTCCTGAACCCTAAAATCTCAGAGCCAAACTGGTTGGCCAGAAAAATGTGGCATGTGCCTTGTGACCATTTGGTATGGTCAGAAGTTCCTAACTAGGTTTGACCAAGACACCATCAATTCCGGCAAGACAAGGCAATGCTACCTCATTGAGGGCAAATAACAAAATAAATTCAAATGAAATGGCATTACCTCTCTTAAGGCTGCAGAACTCCAAGATGAAGATATTCCTGCCCAACCACTAGGGGGCAGGAGAGCTTTGTACACACTTCCCTGGAGATCCCTGCAGGAAATTCTGGGTTGAGGAAGCAGGAAGTTTCCTGTAAAGGCAGTGGAGACAGCCAACTTTCCAGCCACACAGGGATGCTGATAACCTGTGAAGTGCAGCTCTGGACTAGAGGAGATCTGTGTATCTTACTTGGGGACCAGACTTTGAGATAGGACACTCTGGCATAGGTGGTGGTGGTCTGTAGCCAGGAGGAAGTAAAAGGACCAGTGGCTGTTGGCACAAAAGACCCCAAGATCAAGTTCTTAGCACAAAGATTTATTTCCCCTGGGGCTACAAAGGGCAGGGAATTAGTGGCACAGACAGGAGACAGAGGACGAGGGAGAAGCGGGGGGGGGGGGGGGGGAGGAACAAGAGAGAAGGGGCAGGGTTATTTGCCCCACAGAGACAAAGGAAGAGGCAGACATGGCACATAGACAAATGGTAGTTTATAAAGGAAAAGGTGTCAACCCCCGGTTAGGATGATTTGATTAATTTTGACTGGGCATGTTAATTAGGGTAGACAAAAGGGGGTTTTTGATTGCTGGACTTCAATACTTTGATAGCTGGGCCTTGGAAGTCAGCCTCAGGAGGAGGAAGTGGTCAAACAAGGGAATAGACTTTGGGGACAAGCTTTAGGAATGTATCTAACGGTTTAGCCAGGTAAAAGAAAGGGGAAAAGGCAAGGCCTGTTAGTGCCATGTTCATCATGCTTGGGCCTACTACAGCCTTCAGGAAGCTCAACATGGGTGTGAATTTAAAGAACTGAAGCCCAAACTTATTAACTTGGACTTTACATAAAGGGATATGGATATGAAGTTGATTTTTTTTAAAAAATATATTTAGAGATTTTTGGTCTAAGAAACTGCCTCTTGATTATCCAAAGTTTCTCCAAACATTACATCTAAGTGATAAATGCCAAGAATTCCATAAACATTTGTCCTTCGGATGACACCACCCTGGAAACCCTAGTGAAGGGGAAGGATGAGAAAGGTGTGTTTCCTGTTGCCCCTGGCTGGCCTGAGATGTAAGGTGGAGAGCAGATCCTCTGACCCAAGATGGACTTGAGTTTAGTTGTCTCCTTGTCCACTTACCTAAGCCTTTGAGCCCCCGTGTGCTACTCCAGCGTTGTTGACTTAGCTTTGGATCAAGGACTCAAATGTGTGACAAAGACTGCATCTCAGAGTCACTGCAAGAATCTAAGAAAACAAAAGCACAGGGCAGATAATAAGCATTAAGACACTATTGGATTTTTTTCCCTTCAAAATACCAGCATGAATATGGCATTCTCTGTGTTTTAGTTGGGGTTTCTTTTGCTGTGAAGACACACCATGACCATGGCAACTCTTACAGAGGAAAACATAATTGTAGTGGCTTGCTTGCAGTTCAGAGATTTAGTTTATTATCATCATGGCAGGAAACAAGGCAGCATGAAGGCAGACATTGTGCTAGAGAAGGAGCTGAGAGTTCTACATCTTGACTCAGAGGTAACAGGAAGTGGTCTCAGACTCTGGCCAGTATCTTGAGCACATATGAGACCTCAAAGCCTGCCCCCACAGTGACAAACTTCCTTCAACAAGGCCACACCTACTCCAACAAAGCCACACCTCCTAATAGTGCCACTCCCTTTGGGGGACATTTTCTTAAACCACCACATTCTGTCAACCACAACTGAGATCTTAAGGACGGTGCCATACAAAACGGTTCTGCGACCAGCAAACTTTGAGAATTCCAAGATCACTGGAGCCTGGGCTGTGGGCCTCTTACCCACAGGCAGTGGGTACTGCTCTTTGCTAGTTCTAGTTCTATGGTTTTTTTTTTTTTTTTGTAAACTTGACACAAATAGAGTCACCTAGGAGGAGGGCATGGCAGTCCTGAAAATGCCTCCATCGAATTGGCTTGGAGGCAAGCCTGTGGGTGCATTTTCTTGATTAATCATTGATGTGGGAGTTAACATGGAGAGCCAGGCTCACTGTGGATAATGCCACTCCTGGGAAGGCGATCCTGGTATACGTACAGGAGCAGGCTGATTGAGCCATGAAGAGCAAGCCCATAAGAAGTATCCCTCCATGGTCTCCACTTCAGTTCCTGTCTTGAGTTTTGACCTTGACTTCCCTTGATAATGGACTGTAAAATATCAGAAGAAACAGATACTTTTCTGCACAAGATGCTTTTAGTCATGGTGTTGATCACAGCAGTGGGGAAGCAAACTAGAACACTGAGGAACCCTGGGTATTGCTTCCCCCCATCCTTCAAGGTGACCATTCTATGAGCACAGTGCCATCGGGACATTACTGAAGAAAGTGTGGGCTGCTGAGGAATTTGCAGGGATCACTTCAGCCTGCACAGCACAGAGTTCTTCTCTTTGTAAAGTCACAGTAAGTTGATGGGATGAGAATCAATGTGGCGTCTGCTATGAATAAAATATGCTTCGATAGTTTCCATCTAATGTAAAATTACATTCAAGAATTAAGAGGTTCCTGAATCATTTATCGTTTTGCAAATATAAGTGATCACTAATAATATTGCTTCGTTATTATTAACATGTACGCCTGCCACAATTCTATTATGTAAATAATATAACAGGTTGTCCAACTGAATATTTAATACTTTGGGCATTTCTTAGTAATAACTGAGCCCATACAGCGTGGTGCTCAGTGAGGAATAAAGATGAATGAGGATCTTAGGCTACTGTGTGCTTTATGGATGAAATGCACATTAGATATTCAAGGACACGTCCAGGCACCATCCATCCTGACTTTTACTTTTCCAGGGCAGAAGCAGGAGACAAAGGCTTCCTGGTCCAAAAGTCACAACAGGTCGTGCAATACATAGACTACTAGTAAGGCAAAGGGTTTGCTCTAGGTGCTCAACATAACACAGCCAGCATTCATCCCTCACTCACTCATGTATCCATTCCTCACTCACTCACACATGTATTCACTCCTCACTCACTCATGTATCCATTTCTCACTCACACATGTATTCATCCCTCACTCACTCATGTATCCATTCCTCACTCACTCATGTATCCATTCCTCACTCACAGATGTACTCATTCCTCACTCACTCATGTATCCATTCCTCACTCACTCGTGTATCCATTCCTCACTCACTCACACATGAATTCACTCACTCACTCATGTATCCATTCCTCACTTACTCATGCATCCATTCATCCCTCACTCATGTGTTCATCCCTCACTCACTCATGTATCCATTCATCCCTCACTCACTCCTGTATCCATTCATCCCTCACACATGTATCCATCCTCACTCACTCCTGTATCCATCACTCACTCACTCCTGTATCCATCCCTCACTCACTCATGTATTCACTCACTCATGTATCCATTCCTCACTCACACATGTATTCATTCCTCAATCACACATGTATTCTTCACTCACACATGTATTCATTCCTCACTCACTCATGTATCCATTCCTCACTCACACATGTATTCACTCACTCACACATGTATTCACTCACTCACTCATGTATTCATCCACTCCTATGAGCAGGCAATAAGATGATAATGACCAAAAAGCACATTTATCAGCAAATGCTAAATAGTATACTAAATGTATAGGATAGACAGATTCCCTAACCACAATGAATGAAACAATGACATTTGAATTCTGTGCAAAGAAACAGTTGGAATGTGAAGGGGCTACAGGAAAAATAATCAAAGGATTGGAGAAGCGTGTTGCCGATCTGGAGCAGACCCCAGCGTTCTTTAGGGGTCACACTAAGACAAGCTGAAATGTCATCCTCATCGCCTACTGTCTTTGCCACATTAGACACAAACTTTCCTTCTAATGTCAGCTTGAGAAAATGTGAAGCAAAGATGCTGATATAAAGTCCATTGTGGGAACTAGAGAAAGTGCTTCAGCGTCCCCAGTTAAAGTCAGGCAAACGCAGACACTGTGTAGCCAATGTTGGTTACTTAGGTACCTTCTTTGAGCTCTTCTCTTATGCTCACTCTACTCCTAGGCTCCACCTACGCCTCTTCTACTCCAGCTTCAGGCTTCCATGATCATCTCACACATTTTCCTAAATGTAGAAAATGGATTCATCTTTCTTCTATTTTTATTGTGGCATGAAGACTTGGAGTAAACAACAGAGACTACCCTGATCATAGTCTTATGACAGGGAGGGGCTCTTGGAGTCTTATCTCTTACTGCTGAGCTATTAGTTATTGATTCTGAGAGAGCAGGGAGCATTTTCTTCAGTTAGGTATCTACATCTGAGCCCTACAGGCTCAAAGACTTAGCTCCAATCCAATGGTTACATGGGTGGCCCTAGTTAAATGCATCACTCACAAAACAAAATGAATAGATGTGAGCATAAAAGAGAGGCTTGTGAGGAAGGGAGAGGTAAACAGAGGTAGTAGGTGATGGGAGAAGGTAGAGAAAGAGTGGTCATTATTCAGTATGTACATATGTGAAATTGTCCAAGGAAAAAATCTCAAAGACAACACTTGTTGGTGAGTGTCTTAGTTAGGGTTTCTATTGTTGTGAAGAGACACCATGACCACCGCAACTCTTATAGCAACTCTTATAAAGGAAAACAATTAATTAGGGCTCACTTACACTGTCATCGGTTTACTCCATTATCTTCATGGTGGGACATGGTGGCATGCAGGCAGACATGGTGTTGGAGAAGGAGCTGAGAGTTCTACCTCTTGATCCACAAGCAACAGAAGCAACTCTATTGCTACACTGGGTGTAGCTTGAGCATAGGAGACCTCAAAGCCTACATTCACAGTGACACACTTCCTCCAGCAAAGCCACACCTCCTAATAGTACCATGCCCAGTGAGCTTATGGGGACCATTTTCTTTCAAACCACAGTGTTGATTACTCTGTCCCAGAAGCCCATTTCCTGAGATGTTACCGATTCTTTTCCATTGTTAGTAATGAGTCTGCTTTGGGGACATCCTTGTGGATTCCTGGATCTCTATGCTAAGTAGGAGGGGGTTTTCCTTTATTCTCCTTACTCCCAGCCATTCATCATCTTCACAATCTTCACAGAACTTCCAAGGGACTGGACCAGAGCCGGAGGCAAGTTGTAGCTACTGAAGTGGGCCTCTGTCCAATAGTGGCAGGTGGCCCAGGGCCAGCAGTCTCCATCTGCCTTGCTGGCTGGCTGAGCACTGAGTTCTACCAGCTGGAATGATTCCCAGTGGAAGAGCATCCATGATTTAATGTGTTCAGGACCACACCCACCCAGATCCCAGCTGAAGAAAGGAGGCCACCCTCCTCCATCCCCACCCTCCTCCATCCCCACCCTCCTCCATCCCCACCCTCCTCCATCCCCACTCTCCTCCATCCCCACCCTGGACTGAGGTCTGGTTCTCTCTCCTCCCCAGTACTCCTCTACCAGCTGGGACACATAAGGAGGACTATATTAACCCTAGTGATCAGGTGTTTCCTCTGGCCCCTAGACCAGGAAAGAACAGTGGGGGCAACTGCATTGGCAGCCATCCAAACCCCCTGAGAGCTGCAGGACACCCTCCCCCACCACCAAAAAAACCCAAGGCCTGAAAAATTAAAAACATAAAAAAGCAGGTCTGCATGTGTTCACCTTTGATTTGATGTGGAAAGACATGTGCTGCCCGGAGGTCACATCTGGTATCACAAATCCCTCTTCTGAGAAGTTTGAGCATTCCCTTATAACAAAGCCTGTCCAACAATTGGGCTGTCAGCCTCTCCCTTGGTAGGGAAGGAAAAAGAGAGTGCTGTGTCAGATTCTCTGCTGTGAAGCTGGTCTCCACACCATCCCAGACCAACACACAGCAGCTGTCAGGGAGGGGCCCTAGGGCACAGCAGTGTGGTGACCTTGGGGCTCTGGGATGCAGGGAGCACATTGCTCCTCACGCTGGCTTTGCTGAGCTTTTCCAGTGCTGAATACAGTCTATTTAAACTTGAAGCAGGATGGCCCCTTCAGCCATGTGGCTCTTTCCTTCTCACCCGGGGTCCCCTCTATGTGTCGTGGTGTCGTCTCTGGGTGTATACACACCACACACAGACAGGAAGTGCAGGTCTTGGAGCAGTTACTCCATTTGCCATTTAATTTGAGTGAGTGATGATAACTTGGATTTATCCGTGACTGGTTTGGAGCAGAACCATGAAGAACATGAGTTTGACAGACTTAACTATTTCCCAGGGGATCCCAGTAGTCATCGCTCATAGGTGCCCCAGCCTTTCCACTAGGCTTCACCTGCCCCCCTCACCTTGGGGCTCTGTCACTGGAGTCCTCACTTGTATTGCCGTTTTTACAGAGTCCAGCAGGACCCTTTTGTTATTTATTCCCACCAAACTTCACTGGGGAGATTCTGTCACTTCCCTGCCACTCTAACTCCCATGTGCCTTCCTTCATTCATAACAAGGCTTGAATTTTTTCTATTACTCTCCCTTAACTCATCTTCTCTTGAGCCCAAGTCTGCTCTCCTCATCCTTAGACAAAACATTTACACATTCCCATGGCTCTGTGGAATGTTGGGGAAGTATGAGAAACCAGGCAAGTTAGAGCAGGTGCCCTGGTTGAAGGGGCAGCGTGGGTGTTGAGGGGGCTCAGAGGACTGAGAAAGCTCATGCTGAGGTCTGGTTAGTGTCCCTAGGAAGCTCACATTGAAACCCACACCCCTTGCACTGGTGTTAGGGGTGGGGCCTGTGGGAGGACTCTGGGTCAGTAGACTATCCACTAATGAGTGGCAAAAATGCCCTCGTAAGTGACAGAAGGGAGGTGCCCCTCCCATGTGAACACACAGCAGGATGGCATCACTGATGAAGCAGAGAGAGTCCCTGAGCACGGACATTGATCTTGGTCTTCCCGGACTCCAGATGCATAGGCAATACATGTCTGTTGGGAAATTACCTACAAATGAGGACAAAGGCACTGGATGGAAGGCACCCTGAAAGTTGTGCAGCTGCACTGTCCCAAAAGGGACACCCTGATGATTGGGTGACTTTGGGATCCATTAAACTGAACACAATTGAAAGGCCAGTTCCCCAGTCACCCAAGCTGCAAGTAGGCAGTCAATATGATTTTGGATTATGTAAATTCAAAATATTTCCCTCCACAAAGATTACTGACAGAAAAACCGGGTGAGGAGGACATGCCTGCTGGTCACATCGGCTACAACAGAGATTGAAGTAGAGAGGGTGAGGGTGTGGTCTCAGAAGCCCTGATGTGCTGCAGAGACAAATAAAATGAAGGGAGAAGCTTGACTCGGGCCCTGCCAGTGTGTGTGTGTGTGTGTGTGTGTGTGTGTGTGTGTGTGTGTGTGTGTAGATGACTGTGTTCCAGATCATGTCTAGCACACAATAGGTGCTCAAAAAAAAAAAATAAAACAGATAAATAAATCAAACAAATGGGTTGCATTATTGGTGTGTATTTGTGGAAGTGAGGTGTTAAGGGATTCACAATGTTAAAAATGTATTCTCAATGTCGCATTGATCCAGGTGCTGTGCCCGCTGGCATGTTGACATGAAGGACTGGGTCATTGCTGGAGATAAAGAGCCGCTGCTCTGTTCTTTCCATTCCCTTTCTGCAGTTTTCAAATTTCCTGGTTTTTGACCCTTTGCTTGGCATATTAAATACATAAACGAATAAATAAATGTTATTAAGTACTGTGCATGTGTTTTGCAGTCGATAGAATACATGCATAGAATTTGTGCTTATTCTGGACTCCTTCAACCTGAGTTTCAGGGTCCCAGAACTCTGCGTCTGAAATTCCAGGTGTCTGGTCTTAACCTCCAGCAGCCATCTTGAGGGCTTAGTTGATATATCCTAGAAAACAGAGCCTGGAGAGAGGCAGCACAACCTTAGGGATCAAGGGACAGACAGAGTACAGGGGAGACAGAGCTCAGACACAGTGCATGACCAGCCCAGAAATTCTAAAGTATAAGCTGGGTGCTAGATTCTGGATGCTGGGTGCTGGGTGTTGGGTGCTGGGTGTAGGGTGCTGGGTGCTGGGTGCTGGGTGCTGGGTGCTGTGTTCAGGATATTGGGTGTTGGCTGTTCGATGCTGCCAGACACTGGAGTTGTGTGGCTGACGTCTCATTCCTCTTTCTGGAGGGGGAAGAGGGAAGATTAATCATGTTGAGACTGTACACCTTTTCCTGGGTGGTGAGTAGGGACCTTTTGGCACCAACCTGCAATACTAAGCAAGAAGCCAGAGCCAGATGTGTCTTGGAGGCAGGACAGTCTAGTAGACATACACATGAGCCTCAAATGGGCCTAGGACAGTAAATCCTGGGCCTCTCATCTTAGCCCTAAGAGAGTCTTCTAGGAGTGTCCCAGACCAAGGACTCAAGTTCAAACATGGAGCTGAGCAGCACAATCCTGCCAAGATTGTCCCTGTCCCCCTCCCCAGAGCAGGTTAGCAGTGCACTCCAATGAGCATTTCACAGTCAGCGTCTGTCTGCGGTAAGTTTTCTGTCATAAACTTTATCATATGAGTCAGTGTGGAGACAATAAAGATGCCAAGACAACCTGTCACAAGTGCTGACTGTACAGTAGTCAGGGTGGAAATGATTGGCAGGGCTAAAGAGCTCACCCGAAGGAAGAAAGACGGGCAGAGGTTCCCATCCTTCCCGACGCTGACCTGCAGAGAACCCCAGGTGACAAAATGCACCTGGTAATGCTTAGAACACTTTTTCCGGAATTTCTCCAACACAAATCCATAGTTTTCTTGATACCTAAAGACGGCTTCCATTGAGCTCAACATCTTTACAAGTACCCATTGGAGACTGTATCTTGTGCTTGTTATTCTAATAGGCAGTGGCCACTTTGCTACTTTTTCCAGACTGTAGTAACCTGGTAAATCGTTGAAGAACCGGAGAACAGAGCTATAATGTGACCACTTACTTGGCCCCGTTAGTCAGGAAAAACTTGTATTTCTAGTGAGCTGCACCACAGCCTTGCTATCCTGTAGTATGCCTCATGGGGTCATCTGCTACCCCAGGCCACATGGCTCTGGCACACACAACCCCTGAACTCAATGCAGACCTCTCCTGCCCTAAGAATGAGAAGAACTGGAATTCAGGGAGAAAGGGGAGGCCAAGAAACCCTCAGCCATAGTGAGACTCAGCAGAGGCAGAACACACAGCCACAGTGTTGGAATCAAAAGGGATTGGATTGGAAGACTTTCAGAGAAGCTGCCATGTTGCTTCCACACCCTCCTTCCCGAATGATATGTTAGCATGGGGCAGCAGTAAGAATTAAAATTTCAAACTTACACACAGAGTGTGAGTCACTCGCCAGAATGTCCTAAAATGCCCAAAAGCTCTTTGAATGCCTCCTCTGACATCCTTGTTAGCATTTCATCCTAAATGAATGGGGAAAGTGAGTCTTGATAAGGACCTAAGGGTTTAGGCAAATGCCTTCTTTTCATTTCTCCAAAATACTCTCCTCTATTGGCTTTTTCTATCTCCAATTGTTAAGGTCACTCTTTAAAAACTGGAAAAAAGCAGAGAATTACAAAGACAATACAAATGACCAATCATCTTACTACCATATAAGTATTAATTTCTTTCCATTCATCTAAACATGTGTACATAAGCCAGGTTGTGAATATATTTCACTTAAATTATATTACTAGTATTATCCATTCATCTAAGCAGGCTTGAAAACACCAGTGTAATTATATTTACCTGTTGTTCTAATGAGTATCTGGTATGTGTTGGGGCATTCTATGAAGAGGAAGTCTTGGTCAGTGGGTCAGTGGAGATATGTCTTGGGGTAGATAGTCTGACAAAATGAAGAAAAGGCATCAGGTCCCTTTGTAAGCTGAAAATTGAAAGTAGAATGACTGACCCTCCCACTGAGATTAAACATTTATCAGAGGGAAAGTGACATCAGGTAGGGGCCTATAGATTCTCCTGGGAGAATACCAGGAGTGTAAAACAGTCAGAGTGAGTCTCATCCCGAAGTTCCCTGAGACCCTGGGCCAGAGGAGTGAAGAAGGTCTAAGCATCTTAGGAGGTGTATTCCAAAGGGGAGAAATCTATATAGTAGGATGTGGTAGAGGACCTCAATCTTAGATCCGTTCCCCTTGATTAAAATTAGCTCCATGAATACAAATAACATACATGGAATCGTGTGTGTGTGTGTGTGTGTGTGTGTGTGTGTGTGTTTGATGTGAAAGTAGAGATGTTACTATTAAGAGTGGCAGAAGGGACCCATGGGAGTAAGAAGTGTGAGACAGGAGAAAGGCCAGATTTGGGGGGAGAGCATGCTCAGAGCACCTTACATTTGTTACTTCAACTCGGTCCTTCCAGGTGAGCATGCCTTCTTGGGATCTCACATGGCATTCTCCTTTGTGCTCCTTGACCCTGGCATCAGTGCTCATGTCCCTCATCTTATGGAACAACAAGAGAAACTAAGCTTGGACTCTTTCATATCCTTTGTTTGGAAGGCAGGATCCACTAGACTATGGCCAACCAGGCTTCTAGAAAGTATATAGTGGTACAAACCACAAAGCTGGCTGGAGCCAGAGCTGTCCTCTGAGAAACACTGCCTCTAACCTTCTCATCTGCCATGACTGAGACCAAGAAGGATCCCAGGGAACACCAGGACAGAAGTGAAACTCTTAGACCCCATTATCACTTTTATAGCTTCAACCCGCAGGGTCTCCCACAGTTTTATTTACTGAAAGCTGGATGCCCGGTTAATGGCACTGCTTTTGGAGGTGATGGAGACTTTAGGAGGTGGGGTATGCCAATAGAAGGAGGTCACTGGAGGCTGTCCCTTTCCCACACAACAACGTAAACTGCTCTGCTCTACCATGTCTTCTCAACCATCACAATAGAAGGACACCTCTCAAACCAGGAAGTCAGAATAAATAATTCCTCCCAATGAGTTGTTTTCCCCAGGAGTTCTGTACAGCATCACCAAGTCTCAATAATTGACCTCCTCCATCGGCTCTTGCTGGTGACCCAATGGCACTTCTCACCCCGCTCACATTTTCTGACACACAGAATGCAGACACTGACAATCACCAGCTTTCTTTGCTCTTTTAATGCAATCAGTGTAATGGCTTTTGAAATTCAGCAGAGCCACTGTCACCAAATTCTCCCAGGAGACAGATGATTCTCAGCCACAGCTATCCAAAGAGCATTTTTCTTCTTTGGCTTTCTGTTGGAGATATAAGTTGGCTAAACCCCAGACCACTCCAGCTCCAAACCTTCATTTCTTCCAGGCTCTGGGAACAGCCCTCTGCTTTTGGAGTACTCGGTATTATTTATTATTCATTGAATCATCAGCACATCACAAATTAGCATGCCTGAGACGGTAAGAGATTAAGGGTCGGCTTCCATTAGCTTTCAAGAACAAAGGTCCCTAGACCACTTTGGTCCCATGGATTCCTGCAACCTATCTTGGCATCACCTCATCCCTGCATCACTCCATACCTGCATCATGCTGGAACATCATCTCCTGCATCAGAGTTATTTCTATCACTGACTCATAATGCCATGAGAAACCGGAAATCCTGAGAAATCCACGCAGTGATCTGATAAGATTTTGTTTTAATAGGACCATGGAATATTGTATGAAACATTATTTTAAAATATCTTTGGAGGTCATAAGAGTTTTCATTGACAGAATGAATATATATCAAAAGTGGGTTTATTACAGTGGCTTACACAACACTGCCTGGGCAGTCCAACTATGGCTACCTGCACACTGAAGAGGCTAACAACCAAGTAGCTGCCCAGTTCTTGAAGCTGGAGGCCTCAGCAGCCTCGATCTGGCACTGAGGCTTGCAGAGTTACTGGAGAGCTGCTGGTCCTCAGTCCTTGCTGCAAGGATGAAGAAATTGGGTTCTGACATCTACAAAGAAATGCAGCAACAGAGCAGAGGCGGCGGCGGCGGCGGCCGTCCTGATGCCAGCAACAGAGCAGAGGCACTTACCAGCCAGAGGCAAAGCAAGCAAGCAAAAAGCAACCACCTTTTCTCTTGGACCTCCTTCTATCTGGACCACTGCTGGAATAGGCTGCACACCCTGGGTCTTCCGATCTCAACCAATCCTTTCAGGAACTACCCTTGAAGAACCACCCTGAGGTGCACCTCATCGTTGACCGTAGATCTTACTCACGGAGATTACCCAACTCATCAGAAAGTTCCCTGGAAATCACTTCCTAGTGAGAAAGAGTGATAAACAGGTTGAGACACTAAAAACAATCAAAGCAATTTAAAGTTTCCATTTTTTTTTGTTTTTTAACAGCAGGGGTGGGTATATTGTTCAAACTCTGTATTCCTTCATTATCAACATGAAGATGATAAAGTCTACTTTATAAAATTAATGAGATGGCTGCATTTTGGACTCTAAGAGAACTTTTGATATTTAAACAAATTCTTTTTAGGATTTTTTTTTAATTTCATGCCTATGAATATTTTTCCTTCAGGAATGTCTGTGCACCATATGTGTACCTTGTGTCCACCAAAGTCACAACAAGGTGTTGGATCCCCTGGACCTGGAGTTGTGGGTGGTTGTGAGCTACACGTGGGTATTGGGAACCAAACCCGGATCCTTTGCAAGTGCAGCAAGTGCTCTTAACCATTGAGGCATCTCTCCGGTCTCTCTCCTGGAAGTTTTGCAGGGAGGTACACACGAAGCTACTTCCTTCAATTGTTTCCTCCTGCCTGTAAACATCTCTATGGAAGAGAACAAGCCCATTTTAGCCACTGTACAGACAGTAACTTTCATCCATAACGTGAATAAGTCTTGAATAGAATCAAATAGTCCTTAAATATGCAAATTACCAATTGCTTTGTAAGTGTGAAATAATTTCCACTCTCTTTGTGAAGTGGGGTCTGAATGAAGTCTGTACAGGGTGATCAGTCCCTGTCTGTCAAAGCTTTTCTGACTTGTCAATTACCCCCGGCCTCCTTTCTTTCTTTTGCAAGTATTAAAAAACAGCAATTTCATGTTTTGTCTTGTGTTGTTGGGAGGTTCTCCCTCTGTAGGTTTGTTCAGCACACTGCCAGGGTGTCGTTTAACAAGTTCTCCATGCTTTGTATTTTCTATAAAATGGTAAGTACCTGTACAGCCACGGCTGAGTGTGTATGTCAGTGTACCTGTGAAGGAAGCATGCATGTATGTGCATGCATGAGTCCAGGCACAGGTTTGTGGTGTCAGGCCAGCTAGGAGTTTTCATTTTGACAAGAGCTCAATGCAATACAGAGCTGTTTGTAAACTAATGATCCAGAGATCTCACTAGGAAAACTTTCTCCATTTCTTAAAACAAACCAAGTTATACCTTAAGAAGTGACATAATTTCAAGGACTACATTATAGTTATTTTCATTAAAGAACAAGAGTATGGTATTAAATACAATATTCTGTATACAAGTTATTAGTAGTGTCGTTTTAATCAGAAATTTTCACCTTCCATAGATGGATTTGGAGTTGTGTGTCCCCTGTCAAAGAGAAGGTTGTATACAGTAGGCTATGTGCTATGAGCAGAAAAAGACATTACCTGTTGATTACTTGGGGACCTTTTCACTCTCAGCATGGCTGAACTGCAGAATCCCAGAAAGTTTTTCACAGACAGATGTGAGAATCACATCCCAGACCCCCCCCCCCAGTTGAAATCTTGACAGTAAGACAAAATACTGGAATGTCTTACAACTCTCACGTTGACTCTGTCATTATATAGCTAGAATTGAAAAATACAATAAATTTATGGTAGAATTGCATTTCTTGCCCAACTGGATTAAACTTGATTTCACAATAAATCTGTGGGATTTTTTTTAAAATCACCATTTCTCCTTGCATCAAACAGTGTTAGATAAATGAGTATTTTAAATCTTGCACTCTAGCTGTTTTTAAGCCCTACAACAATTTGATATTCATATAGTCTAAAGACCAGCAAACTGCTCTGCTTTGGAGGATGTTCAATTCTCAAGTGTTTCTAAATGATGCTAGAGTCCAGTTTTAAGCAAATGAGTGTGTTGAGGAAATTTCATAAGTAAGGTTACAGTGGAGAGCCCTGATAAGGAAAAGGCGTGTGTGCCCAACTCTGTATCACGAGCTCACCAGGGTGAGAGTTCTCTGCTATTCTGCATTGAATTTAATTCCTGGTATAAAAGACAACAAAATATTAACTAGTTCACCAAAGCAGTTGATCAGATCTAAGTGTATTTCCACATAGAAAAAAATGGGTTTGAGGTCAAAGTGTAAAATTATGTGACTCCATTTTAGTGAGTCTCTTCTGGAGATTGTTACAAATATTCTGTGACAAGGGACAAATATGAAGTAGAATGGGAGCTGGAAGATTACTGTGGTCACCCAAATAAGTGACAGTGGCTGAGGCTACGAGGAAAAGGGCAGTGATCAGAGCTTGGGCACATTCTGAAGGTAACACTGGTGGGCTCAAGATCTGTTGTGAGGAAGAGAGAAATAGCCAAGATGTCTAAGTCTCTACCATCAGAGAACCCAGGATCGCTGGGGCTCTAGGGTATGATCAGGAGTTCTAATCAGGGGGAGTTATCTTTGGTCACACTGGAGAGCATTCTTCCACTTGGAGGCTCTCAGCACACACGTGGCTCTTGAGGGAACGAGCTGGATGTGGTCATTTCAGTGTGTTCCCAGCCTTTCTTCATACTTAGTGCTGCTTCTGAGGCCTTCCTACAAGTACATGCTGTTAACAAGAAATGTCCTCATATGTTCAAGCCTTTGAAGTCTGGGTCCCCAGTTGGTGGCACTCTTTGAGGATGGTGTGGTGTCTTTAGGAGGTGGGCCCTTGATGAAGGAAGTGTGTCATTGGAGGTGGGGTTTGAGGATTTACAGCCAGGCTCTACTTCCTGTGCCCTCTCTGCTTCTTGTGTGTGGTTGACAACATGTGAATGGCCACTTCCCTGCTCCTACAGGCAAGCCATGCCTTCTCTGCCATTACGGACTCCAGTCCTCTGGAACATAAGACAAAAACTCTTTTTATTTCCAGGTTTCAGGTGATAGTTTATTCTGCATCACATAGTTTATAGCCATGCATCCTTTTTTTTCACATGCACCAGTGCCAAGGGATTAAAAAAGGATGTGGAAAACGGTATGAGGATTTCCACAGAAGATCAAAGAAACGGAAAATATCACCAAGCATTGGAAAATACGCTGAGATTCACTCAGTAAAGGCCAGGAAAGACAATTCTCTTTGGAAAACCCTGAAGGTCCCAGAAAGATGGTGAAGTTCACAGTGTGTATGACTTGTGCATTATTGTTGTTAGCCTTTGAGTGATGAACAATCTCTTTAAGTTGCTTTTGACCATGGTGTTTTATCACAGCAACAGAAAAGTAACTACTACAGAGGTATTTATGATAAATTCTGAAATTTCATGTACTAGTCATTAAATCAGCACATAAGCTATCAAACCTAGGC
The DNA here is from genome assembly GCF_949786415.1 of Peromyscus eremicus. Lineage (NCBI taxonomy): Eukaryota > Metazoa > Chordata > Mammalia > Rodentia > Cricetidae > Peromyscus > Peromyscus eremicus. The sequence goes on along the minus strand of NC_081437.1, from coordinate 39,046,699 downwards.
ATCCCGAGATGTGCTCTTCTCTGTGTAGACTTTGTAACTGGAGGAGTCACAATATGTAGAAATCTACTGCCTTGCTGAGGCCTAGCGATAAACGTTATACTGAAAACCCAAAGCTGGAAATGCCTCATTTCAGAGGATGCTGGTTGTGAAGACACATCTGGATCAGATTCACCTTAGAGTTAGTAGACTGAGTCCCTCCCCAGTGCCTCAGTGACACCTTTTGCCCTCCTGAGGGCCTGAGCAGAACAGAAAAGGAGAGGGTGGAGTCGCTGTTTCTGCTCAGCCAGGGACATCTGTCTTCCTGTGGCTAACAAGCCTTCAAACACGAACTGAATCATGCTACCTGTCAACATGGTTTCCAGGTTACACACAGCAGAGCAAAGGGCTTCTTGACCTTCATAAGTAGGTGAGCAAACTCAAAAGAGAAATGTTTCTCTACACAAACAGGCAGATGGACAGAAAGCAGGTCATTGTAGCTACAGAACACTCATCCAATACTCCAGAATTTGGGGCCAATTTCTTATTGAACCGAATGGACAGATATCCCTCAACTCTATCAACACATTGAAGTAAACCATTCTCTGAGTCTTCCATCAGTATTATTAAGTTTTAGAAAAGGGCTCGTTTTCATAACAAGTCATCTAGGTTGCAGAATTGAGAACTTTCTTTAAAGTGCTCATGGTAATTCACAACACAGCTCAGCTTTATTCTGTCAGAAAATACAGTCTTTAGCCTTTTAGTGGAAATAACAAATTCCGAACAAGTCTCTTTATGGCATTGGAAAAGCACTGGGGCTTCTTATCTGATGTACATTTGTGGGCCCCACTCTGCAGGGTATGGGTTCTTATTCATGGATGCCTAGCTCACCCTTTTATTATCTACTTCCACAAAATGAGTGATTTCACGATAGTCATGGCTTTGATCATGGACACAAAACATTAGGAATGCACAGATAAAAGATTTAGTCATTTTGCCCACAAATCACATTCAACCAATATTGTTTCCATTGTATTTTCAATATGTTACAATATTTTATGGCAAATAATTGACAACCATAATTATTTTTAGCTGCTCCAGTACCATTTATGCTACTGCGTGTTATTTAGAGATTATATAGGGGGTTTTGTACCATCAATCCGAATATTTGAAATAACCTGCTCAAAAATTAAATACATTGTCATTTGCTTGTAGCAATGTGAAGGAGAGAACCAGTAATTTGTTGTATTTTTTACATAAACCTGTAATATATTGCTGACTTTATAGACTAAGGAAATAAATGTGTTAAGTATTTGGTTGATCAGAAGTGTCATTGAAACTATGCTTTTTTTTTAATCCAACTATGCCATGTTCAAAGATAAAATCACCTTACAATTAACTCGCATCTGGTTTAGACTGACAAGATGGGCTGGGTATGCCACCCTGTAAGTGAAAACACAAAGATTTACAAACGTTTTCTTCAGAATACCATGAATTAATAAGACCTACTTACAAAAAACTGAGTTCAAACCAGCCATGGAATAGTCCCATGACTGTTGAAGGTGCAGGTACTACATTCTTTTCTAATCATTTCACAGCCAATCAAAGGCAGGTTAAAGGCTTGAGCCACACTGGGCAGCCGAAGGAAACAATATATTTCTGAAACCATCCCAAAATGATTTATATCTGTCCTCGTGGTGACCTTACTCTTGAGCTGCACGCCCTTGCCCACACCTGGTTGATGACTCCTCCCTCCTTGGGACCCTGCATGCCAACTACAGTCTGTTCTGTGACACGTTTCCTCGGTGATGGATCCAGGGTGGTAGCATCCCCAAAAGGGTCAGAGAAAGACAACAGCAGACTGGTGTGTGCGAGTGGACATCTGGCGTGCAGTAAACGCATTTGGAAAGCTAATAAACTTCTCATTGTGAACGACTCCTGAAATTGATTCTAATACGAGCAGTTGGGGGGAGAAATTGGCTTTTAGGAAAGTCATTTAATGTCATATAGAGTCCTTTTCCACAACCCAGTTAAACGGCTTAGCTGCTTACAAAGCAAATCTAGCCCATTTTGATCTGGTAATTAAGCAAGCTGCTTAGGCCTGGTGAAGGCCGAGTACTAGGTGTGGGTGGAAGCATATTTCCACAGCATCAGTAGCAGGATTTGAACCAGCAGCTGGTCTAGAACTAAGTGGCTTTGCCATGAAAGAAGGAACAATGCTCACTCTGTTTAGGAGAGTGCTTGTTATATTTCTCAAGTTGTGTGCCTTCTATAAGCATAGTTCAAACGAAAGTCTCCTATTAATCCTTTAGGCTTATCAACAAGACTTATATTAGTGAGACCCCGGCTAAAAGGGACTCAGTGGTTCCCAGGTCTCACCTTCGGGAGACAGACCTCTAACAAAAGATCAACGTAAAGTTTCTGAGTGTGGGAGGTGAGGGGGGACAGTGACTCTGGATCTCCCTCAGGACCTTGCATCCCAGGGCCACCGACGATATCGGAGGACGTCAGAAAATGCGGTGGCAATGTAACCGAGCAAATGTGGGCAGTGCTGGGAGAGGATAAAGACTCACTAATGTTTCCTCAGTGTCTCCTTCCTCCTGTTTTGTTATATTCTCAATGCTGCAGGGTCAGTGAGGAAGCAGCAAGAAGTTTAAAAAAAAATCATGCGACAGCTATCAATCTGAGGGGTCTTAAGGGGAGGGAACGTTCTGAAGAATGTTCTGTTCTATAGCCTTAGAAGGAGCTTTGGAAAACAAGCATAAATTTTAGTGGAAGACATACATACGTCTAAATACTGTTTTTGTTACTTACTAGTTGGATGACACTGGACAAGTTATTTTCCTCACCAAGCCTGGCTTCCTCGTTTGAAAAACAAGGATTTTATTACTTGCCTAATTGGATGCTGTAAATAAAGAGAATAGCACACAGTTGTGACAACTTCATAACCTCTTTATAGACATGTGTAAATATTTTTAACTCCTGTGTCTGAAGCAGAGAAGAAACGGGAAAAAATCTAAAGCCTCGTATAAAGACCATGCAAACCTGCACCTGAAATACAACCTTGCTAGGACTGAATATACACGTTCTAGAAGGTAGCCTTCATGACAGTCCACAGATAATAAATGCAAGTAGAGATAAGACATTCTAAAAGAAGTTCTTGTTACAGGAGGAGAGAAAACCCTGAGACTGGAGCAAGGGTCTCCGGGAATGCCTGGACTGACAAGCGTGTGATGTTTGTTTGCTTGAATTTGAATGGAGGCAAATGATATATTAAGCAAGTTTATAATTTCACAAGACAAGCACTTGAAGACTGCGCACAATAGCTGTCACAGACACCAGCACAGAGCACAGAATATGACCATCGTCTGCCTGATCGCAAGTTCAGGGGAAGCTAGCCAAAGCACAGCAGCCCTGCCCGGAACAAAGCAGAACTTAATCTTCCCTACCCGCTCCTTTATGGTTCCAGAGAGAACGACCTTGCTTAATACCTTGTCCTCCATAAAAAGGGGTCATCCTGCGGTCAGATCATAGAAACCCGTGCCCCCTGACACCGAGTCACCAATCTCTGACGAACAGTGGTGGAGCCTTGCCTGTGATTCATCCACCTAGCCGAAAGCTCCTGCCTTCCTGAGACTGCACACAGCAGTTCTAAATCCGGGCTGTGTTTCCTACCTAGTAAAGCTTAATGGAATTAGCGTGTTATATGGAGCAGTGTGCATCTTGTCTCATAATCATTTGTGAATGAATCCAAAGTGTTTTTATAAAACAATTTATCAATGGTTAAAATACACTACAATATAGTTATATTTGTTAATAAAGTATGGTGCATTGTTTATATCAGTATATGTCTTCCTAATTAGAAAAATAAAGGATAGAGAAGAAAATGGGTAAATGGTGATAGATGATTGATAGATAGATAGATAGATAGATAGATAGATAGATAGATAGATAGACAGATAGATGATAGATAGAGATAGAAAGATGACCAAAAACTATAGTAATAGATGGAATTCTTTTCTTCAAATATTAGGAATAATGCAAGTATGTCTACTGACACTATGTCTATGAAACATTGTCTTAGTGCTGTTAGTTAGCTAAGTAGATCAAATAAAGAAAATTTAAAAAGCATGAATATTGTAAAGAAAGGAAAAAGAACAAAATAGAAAACTACCACTTTTCATAGACGGCATGATTGTTTACAAATGATTCACAATAATCTACAAATAAGTTAGAGGATTAGTGGCAAGTTTATCAAGAACAGGGTCAATGTCTACTAATTAATGATAATTTTATATTCTACTATTAAAAAATAGAAAAATGAAGTAAAAAATAGCATCATTGCAATAGCACCCAAAATTTATAACATATGAAACAGGGAAAATAAACTCAAAATCCACAGGCTGGAAGCACTGGGGAAATATAAACACAGTCATGCCCCTGGAATATCTGCTTAAGTAAGTATTGTACACTAAAACTCCTGAACGACTATTGTGACAGTTACAACTAATTCTAATCAAGTACAAAGCAGTCCAAACCAACTTCAGCAGGATTTTATGCAGAAAGAGACATGTTCACTCCAAATGTGCTGGGGACAGCACAGAAATATAACCTGAATTGAGAGAGACAAGAAGTTAGGTGGAATCACGTGATATCACATCTGCCTGCTAAGCCATGATAATCAGCCAGTGACACTAAGAATGAGTAAACACATTGATTGACAGAGGAGAGCTACAGATGTAACGGGCTCTAGCCTTATTCCTGAGAGGACATGGTTCAAGTCAAATCTTAAGGTGTGAGGAGGAGAGAGTGGACTGCCTCTAATATTCAGAATTTGACTCTGAAGTCCAGAAATGGATTCAGGAGTGGAGAGTTAATTTGATTTTGTTTAAGAAACAACATAATTCAGAATTAATGGAATATTTTCACACATAAAACAGACGACTGGTCTACCTGTATAACAAGGAAAGGTCACTCAGCACCCCACCCCACATACAAGTTAACTCTAGACAGGTCATGGATCTACACAGAAAACCCCAAACCTGAAAACATCTAGATGAAAGAAAAGAGAAAATACTGTTTTTTGAACATAAGTTAGATCTAATTTTATGACTTAAATTAGATTCAATTTAGATAATAATAGATACATATAGTACCTAAAGTATGGTTCACAAAGGACAAATGAGGGCTGGAGAGACGGCTCAGCCATTAAGAGCACTGACTGCTCTTCCAGAGGAGTGGAGTTCTGTTTTCAGCACCCAGGTCAGGCAGCTCACAACCACCAGTAATTCCAGCTACGAGGATTACACTCCATCTGGATCCCATGGGCACCTGCACATACATGCGCAAAGATGTGCACACATAGACATCATTAATTTTTTTAATTTAAAAAATAAATTCTCCTCAAAAACAAGAACCCCTACTCTTTAAAAGACACCATTGAAAGGAGTCAGTGGCTACAGAGATGGCTTAGCTTTTCAGAGCACTTGCTGTTCTTCCAGTAGACCAGTGTTCTCTTTTAGCACCCATATGACAGCCCATGGCTACCTGCAATTCCAGCTCCAGAGTCACTTTACTGACACTCTCAATGGAGTATCAATGGACACTCTCAATGAAGCATGCCATGTGTGATGCCATGTGTCTGGTCCTCCAATATCCCCACACTTGTGTTTAAATGTGAAATGGCTCTCCAGTACACGTCCCACCCAGAGACACCTCAGCTTCCCTTCTGATCTGTTTCCTTAAACAGTAAGTGAGCTCTGGTTTCCTATCCATAAACATCAACTCTTGGTCTCTGTTCTCCACTGGACTACCATGGCACATGCATGCCACCTTCCATGAGAACACACACACACACACACACACACACACACACACACACACACACATAAATAACTATAATAAAATGTTCCTAAGCTGTATACAAAGAAGACATGAAGGGTCAACAATGACTATAAATGAAGATAAAAAAATAAACAAAATGTTCCATCATAAAGTGAGATAAAGAAATAGATGTCTATTTATATCTAGAAATCATATTCATCTAAATATCCCAGCTTTGGAGGGGAGAGTCTTTGCCTCTTTCAGACAGGATTGGAAGGACTTTCACTTTTAACCACTTTAAACTCAAAACCTTGTTGACGCCGTGCTATAGGGAACTTTATCAAAATCTGCCAAAGCACCACAAAGAAGTTCCATGAAGGTCAAGAAGGGCCCTGTACCTGCAGTGTCGCAGCATCCCGGCTGCCTTCAGATCCTGTCTCTGGTGTATTTGTAGCCCAAACACCAAATTGCTTAGAACTAATGCCCAACTCATGTTTTCCAGGTGGCGAGACATTCCCCAAAACGCACAGATGTATTTGGAAGGTGAGTTTGTTTTCTCGTTTCTCAACTGCACATGGGGATGCACCTGAACTTTTCCCAGGGCCATTGCACTCAGCTTTCCGATTCCTCTTCACTTGCGCATACCTTTACACCATGGACCCTGACAGTGGTGCATTGTGTCTTTGGCTGATGCACAGCATGTTGTCACACCAAATAGATCTATGCGTCCTTTAGAAACAGTTAAAGCCCTTTCTGCGAACGGTATCCTGCAAACAGCTGTCTTCCATGTCAAAGCTATGGGATCACTTTCAGGATCTCCAGACAGCAAGCCTCTATGCCTCCTTTTTTTCTGCTGGGATAGCCAGATAACACTTAAGTGGCACAAAGATTCCCTCCCGGGCTATATTACCTGGAGATGAATAAAACTCAATACATTATTGTAAACACAGAGATGTTCTGATTTTGACAGCGGGAGGGCTTCAAAGTGAAGAACGGGAGCACAGGACGGTAAAGTGAGAGGGTTGGCTTTGGTGAATGGAGAATCTATCCGTAGAAATCCACACAGCATTGTGTGTGAGAGAGATGCCTTCGTGGATACAAAAGACTTGCCCTGGGAGTCTCCTCAGATCTCAAGACAAAAATCACTGCTATCAGGCCTCTCTCTGGTATAATGCACTTGGCTCACTTCATATCCAGGCAAGCCAAAATGGGCACTGTCTTTAGAATCAGCTTATTGTGGACCTGCATTGGTATACCCCCCCCCCCCCCAATGCTTGTATGCCTGCTTGCTGAACCTCATATACTGCTTGGTTTCTCCTCTTCTCACACCTGCACTCAATACCCTTTCATTTCTTGCTCTGATGAGGGACTGACCTACTTACATACCTGTCCATGATCCCCCAGAAAGATCCTTAGTAAGTCTGCTAATGCTGTGATGTACATCTGCAATCCCAGCACTCAGAGGTTGGAGGCTAACTGCAAATTTGAGGCTAACTCATCTACACAGAGTACTAACAAGCTATGACTTCGTAGCAAGACCCTGTCATAACACCTCTTCCCTGAACAGAGATTATCAATGTGACCTACACCACCATTCCTCTGTCCTATCCACACTTAACTCCTTTCATCTTCCATACTGTATGCTTAGCTCCGTCCCTGACTTCATTCCTGAATTTCAGCCATCCTGAAGGTTTTTAGCCATCCATACTTCATTTTCAGTGCCAGAGACTGAACCCAGGGCCCCATGCATGCTAGACAATCAGTCTACTACCATGCTATATCTCTCAACCCTAAACTCGTATATTTATCAAAAGCATGTAATAACCCCCATCAAGATAAGAACACCAACACGATGGTGTTTTATCTTAATTCACCAACACAATTTTACCTGTGTATTCCCCATAGCTGTCAATGAGGGGACTGATGAATTTGAAATCCACAGCAAAGCATCACCCTGGTTCTCAGGACTTAAAGACAATTAGTGACAACCACGTTCACTCGGTTTAGCGATCAAATAGGAAAGAGTGGGGACCAAAGACAGCATGGCACATGCAAAGCACTTGTCCTGAAACTGGATGACCTAGGAGTGACAGGCTGGGCTTCCCCGCTTCCTTCAATCCTCATCTTTCCTTTGTTCCAGGGGAATATGAAGATAGAAAGCTGGCATGACATGTTTGTCACATTCATGTGAGCAAGCTATGCTGGTCAGGGTTCCCTTCAGGAAAATAACTGAGAGGATGTACATGTACTTCAGAGGAACTTATTAGACTGGCTTACACAATGTGGTCTGGGTAATTCAGTGATGGCTGTCTCACACTGGAGAGAGCGAAAACCTGGTAGCTTTTCTGCCCATGAGGCTAAATGCCTCAGCAGTGCTGACCTTGCCCTAAAGATCTGCAGGATTCCAAGAGAGCTGCTGGTCTTCAGTCCACATTGGAAGCACGGAGAAGCTAGGTTCTGATAACAGCAAAGGCCTGGAACAGCAGAGATGGCAACGATGGAGTAAAGGACATTGTCAGCAAGATGACAATGTCATATGACCTCCTTTCATCTGGGATGACACTACAAGGTGCCTGGCAGGTACCGTTCATATTTAGAGCGGGTCTTACCTCTTCAAACGGCTTGACCAAGAGACTCATTCATAGCTATGCCCGGAAGCTTGTTTCTCAATTGATTACAGACCCAGGTAAATTGACAGCAAAGTTAACCAGAGGATGGCCAAGGTGGAATGTGTAGCAACTGCGGTCATGGAAGCCATGACTAGAAAGATAGAGAGCTTGCCTGCAGATAGAAAGATCATACATTACCCAAACGGAGACAGCTCCAAGTCAGAGAGACATGTCTAATGAATGCCATACACACTCCCCACCACTGCCATGCAGCCCCCACACCAGAGGTCTAAAGCAACGAATCCACGTGATACCATACAGTGGGTGGTCCAAAACAAACCATCTCTCCTTATGCATTAATTGTCTCCGGCACTTTGTTTCAGTGAAGGAAAACTGACTAGGATGCCAATGAACTGGAACAGGAAACAACGGATTCATTTCCTTCTTTTTAAAAATGTCTGTGGACAAAGAAATGGTGCTCACAGAACCAAATGCCCTAAGCCTCAGAGCCATAACAGAAAATGTTCTCCAACCATGGATAGTAATCACTTTTGAAAGTAATGTATTTACTTTTTGACGATGTCGTATACAATGTATCTTGATCACATCCACCCACAGCTTTCCCTTCCCACTATGGTCAGGTCACCCCTCAGTCCTCCTCCTCCACCTATCTTTATGTCCTATTCATTTTTACAGAGCACTGTGTCCTAGTAATGCTGACCACATGTGTATACATGTATGTGGAAGAGTGGGGCAGATCACGATCTTTTAAAAGCATCTACTATCACCTATTTATAGGTTTGAAGATCAAAGTGAATTGGTTGAAATTGGAACAGCTAAGTTCTCAAGGGGCCAACATGAGCAAAAAGCTGACTCTGCCATTGGGTCTGAAGTTGTCGTTCTCCAAGTGTTAGATGGTCGTAGCATCATCATTTAGCTACAGAAACTACCTACAGGGAGGCAACTGCCATGTGTGGTAGACAGTGAGAGATTGTAAAAGTCATACTGGGGGGTGGAGGGAGGGGGAGGTTGGTATGGCATGGCTCAGAGGCAGTGAGAAGTGGATCCAACACTCCTCATGAGAACAGCAATACACTCCCAGTGATGACAGGTTCCGTCTTGGAACCACCACCGTGTCAGACAGACATATCAAACGCCTGTCATGTCATCTGTAAACTTCTCCACATTCCTCCGAGCTGCTCTTAGGATGATGCATTATCCATAGATTCATGGATATGAAAACTGGCACAGAGTGGGGATCTAAGAGCATACTCTCAGGAAAAGCCTGCATCCATTTAATTGGACAGTGCAAAAAAACACCACAGCCTGGGGAGCTTACATCATGGCATCGGTTTCCTCATTTCTCTGGGGACTAGGGGTCCAAGGACAAAGTATCAGAAGAGGCAGGTCACTTCTCTCAGCGTCTTCCAGTGGCCAAGATTCTCTGTGTATTAGTACCCCTCTCTGTGTGGTCAAGTTTCTCCCTTCAATAAGGACAATAGTCTTGCTGAATTAGTGCTCATCATAATGGCTTCTTAAAGGTCCTGTGTCTAGGTACAGCCACACACTCTTCAGTTGCAGGAATGAGAGCTTTAGTGCATGGGTTTTGAAGGAATATAGTTTAAGCCAGCACAGAGCTCAAGCTGAAATTGAGATTCCTTCTGAAAACATGGCACACGTGTTTTCACCATGATGTCTGGCTCCCACTGCTACAGGCGGGAATGCAGCCCCATGCTTTATAAGTAACATGTTTCCAGGTTACTGTCTATCAGCATATTGCAGGAGAGAAGCAGTCAATACTTCAACGCAAAGCTGAAAACCGTGCAGCACATTAGTTTAAAATGTGCTGGGCCGAGACAGAGCAGTAGAGTGCTTGCTGCACACCCATGAGGACCTACCTGGGTTCAAATCCACAGTAAACATATAAGGCCAGGTGCAATGGTGTACCTCTCTAATTCCAGTGCCAGGAAGATGGGGAGACAGGTAGGCATACCCCTGAACCCCCTCTTGGAAAACACTATATCACCACATGCAACCATTCAGAGTGGAGCTCGGAAAGTAGAGACTACCAATTGTTCCCTTTGTCCTTACACAGGGTATTAGTGGACACCCAGATGTGTGGTTTAAAGCTTTAAAACTGAAGTCAATTGGTTATCGGTCAGAGTACAAGACTAGATTTTTTTTTTCCATATATGTGGCTAACAATTAATGAAAAGAGAGGCCACAAATTTGAAAGAGAGCAAAGAGGGGTATATGAGAGGATTTGGAGGGAGGAAAGGGAAGAAGAAAAAAAAGATACATTATAATCTCAAAAATAAAAGAATTAGATGATTTTGTATTTATACATAATTTATACTATATTAATTTAATATTTTATGTTATTAATATTAATCCAAGCAATGATAAAAAAAATCACAATATATCTTAGAGCCAGCAGGACTGGCCCAAACATTGAAGAAGAGCCTTTAAATTATGTAAACCTAAACACTTCAATTTGACTGACTTAAAATTCAGGCTGGACTACTGAAGAACAGCATTTGGAACTCAAATCTTAGAGCTATGTCCTCTTTTCAATAAACAGACAGATATCTTTCCAGTTTTCCTCATGGAAACCCGAGGGATGGAGTCTTTCACTCTCCATGGGCCCCTGAGGGATGAGATATCTTTTGTTCTTTCTGGGGCTCTCAGAACCAAGCACACAGCATCAAGACATGTGACAAGAGACTCAAATGCCCCAGACCTTTCTGGTAAGTGATGCTCTAGAGGTCACTGTATACATATTGGTATTTATGTTCAGAATCATATACCTGGATAAAAATGAAAGAGCATGTGTCTCCTGGTCACTGCCTTCTCAGAATTTCAGCCAAGACCACAGGGCCCAGGATCTCTGGACAGCATTCAGTTCAGTCACATAATAACAAGCTCTTCGTTGTCGTCATGACAACAGCCCCATCCTTCCCACTTGAAGCAGACTTCTTTCTTCAGAGGGAAGTGTTTGCTTGGTGTCTGTTGGGAAGCTGTAATTTTTATTTTTTAAACCATGCAGCTAAAAGGGAAATGGAGTAGATTCTACCACACCTCTCTCAAGACTAAAGTGTATGAGTCCATGCTAACATAAAACCCCTTATTGGAGCTCACCTCTCATGGTAGCCAAACACTTCCCTTCCAAATGTCTTGATTCTCCTTGTAATAGTGCGGTAGTAAGAGATTCACTTCAAGCTAGTACGGTTCACTGGTGCTAGCCTTGTCCACAGTTCTTGCAGGAACAGGTATATCAGTGTCTTCTAATTAAGTGCCTACAGTTCTATGAAGAATGAGTATTTATGATGCTGGTGAAGGGCTCCACAGTTAGCTTATCCAGAAATGGTAATCTGTTCCTTGACTCTAAAATCCCATCAAGACTAGGTGTGTGTCACTGAGAGAGAGCCCCTTCTTGCTGATAGACCTAGTTGGGCTCCCGTTTGTTAGTTTTAAATGTCAACTTGCTACAACCTAGATTCACTTGAGATCCTCAATTGAGAAAATGTCTAAATCAGCCTGGCCCGTGAGCCTGCCATCAAGGACTGTCCTGATTTCAATTTCTGTAGGAAGACCCAGCCACAGTGGCTGGCACCATTCCCAGGTGGGTGGGAGATGGGGGATGTGAGCTCTGTGAGACAGGAGAGAGCTAGATGGAAGTCAGCCAGCAAGCAGCCCTGTGGCTGCCTTCATATCTCTATGTTCTTGACTATGAATGTAACTGTGGCTGCCTTCATTTCTCTATGTTCTTGACTATGAATGTAACCTTACTAGCTAATTGAGTTTTGGACCTGACTTCCTTTCAATGACAGACTAAAAACTGAGATTGTGAGCAGGATAAACCCTTCCTCACTTCCACTGTTTTCTGTCAGCGTGTTCCATCACCACACCAATGCTGTAAACGTCCTACTATACTGGGGGCTCCCAGGGTCCCTGATGTTTGTTCTCAGCCCCTGCCAGGCCTCCTTGTTTGCTTACTTACGCACCCTCTCCAGCACTATATTCTCCTGGGAGGAACTAAATCTGTTCACAAGCAAACACTAATTCAGGAAGGCCTTTCTGACATCTTTCACGGCAAAAGAAAAATGCCAAAGTGATACCAGCACGGACAGTAACAGAGCAGAATGAAAATGTGTCCATGAAGCAAATGGGGAGAACATAGATTTGCAACCCAAGTCATTAAAATGCCCACCAACATGAAGTTAAGAACTAGAACTAAAAATAAATAACGCTTCAATAAACGGCATTTGGCATTAAATAAATAAATAAATAAATAAATAAAACTAAAACAAAAGATGTAAGGAGTCAAATATGAAATGAGTAACTGCATAGAACATGAGAGGTATAAAAATAATTAAAGTAAAATGTAAGCTCAAATAAATTATCTAGGATCGGGGGGATGGCTCTGTGGGTAAAAGTGCTGTAGTGCATCGAATGAGAATGTCCCCTGCATGCTCTAACATTTGAACACATTGTCTCTGGTTGGTACAGCTGTTTAGAGGAGGTGGTATAGCCTTGCTGGAGGAAATGCATCACAGGGGTGTGGTATTTGAGATTTTATAACCTCTCCCCACTTCCTGTTTATGCTCTCTGCTTTATGCTTCTAGTTGAGAAGTGATCTCTCAGTTTCCTGCTCTGGCTGCCTGCTGTTTGCTGCTGAGCCTCCCCACCATGATGAACTCCTACCCCTGGAACTAAAACTTTCTTAAGTTGCTTTTGGCCACAGTGTTTGATCACAGTAGAAAACTGTCTATTCAGGGGCTTACTGCATGAGTGTGAGGACCTGAGTTTGAATCCTCAGAACTCACCTTTGTTAGCTCTTTGTGGGAGTGGACATCTGTGGTCTCAGTGTTCCTGCTACAAGATGGGAGTCAGAAGATTCGGCTGGTCACCCTGGCGTACCTGGTAGCAAGCAACAAAGAGACGCTGGTCAGAGGAGAACCCAGTGTGGTTTTTTGATTCTTGTCTTCTTTCTTAGTGACAGTGTCTGTTGCTGCCACTGTGACCCTCCCCTGACCTTAGACTCCAGCTTCTTCAGCATTCCCATGTAGACTTAATATTATCAACTCTCTAGGGAGCTCCAGGCATTCAGATTAAGACTTCTGAGGCACCTAGTTCATAAACTGAGGAGCAACTTAGCTCTCAACACCTCCAGCCCAGTATATAGGCAGCCATTGCTGGACTCCTGGTCCCTATCCTGCAAGCCAATTAACAAAGTCCTCTTTTATGATATGTACACATTCTAATGGTTTTGTGCCTTTAGAAAATCTACCCAACTGTGGTGGTATTGTGCTCCCCAAAATATTGTGTATCCTAATAAACTTATCTGGGGTCAGAGAACAGAAAAGCCACTAGATACTTAGGATAGGCAGTGGTAGCACACGCCTTTAATCCTAGCATTCCAGAGGCAGAAATCCATGTGTTCAAGGATACAGCCAAGCATGGTGACTCATGCCTTTAATCCCAGAAAGCAAGCCTTTAATCCCAGGGAGTGGTGGTAGAAAGCAGAAAGGTATATAAGGCATGAGGACCAGAAACTAGAAGCTTTTAGCTGGTTAAGCTTTTAGGCTTCGAGCAGCAGTTCAGCTGAGATTCATTCTGGATGAGGACTCAGAGGCTTCCAATCTGAGGAAACAGGATCAGCTGAGGAATTGGCAAGGCGAGGTAGCTGTGGCTTGCTCTGTCTCTCTGACTTTCCAGTGTTCACTCCAATACCTGGCTCAGGTTTGATTTTAGTAATAAGAACTTTTAAGATTTGTGCTACATTAACACAAGCACTGTGTGCTCACTGATGAAAGGATAGGTCAATGAATCAGAATACACGAGTTTGAACTTGAAAGGAAGCCAGTAAAACAGTATTGCAGTCTCCCTCTGAAAATGCAATTCAAACTTCTGCATCCATCACTTTTAGAATTTTCTCTTTTAAGCAAGATGGAGATGGTTAAACCTATAGCTTTCTATTTGATCACACCCTTCCATTTCAAAGCGATAGGACCTAGGTGGTACTCAATGAACTGATACCCTGTGACCAACCTTAGACCAAGGCTAAACCATCAATACCATGATTTTATTAAAATATCCAACACACCAATGTTTACCATGTCTCTACCAATCTCCTTTAAGCTGTTTGATGTTTACACAAATGTGCCTAGATACAGATCTGTGGGAGGTGGTGTCAGGAAGGATGCCTAACAATTTGAGCATCTGGGACTAATGAGCTATCAGCAAACACTTGGCTTATGCATGGCCAATCTGTTTCTGAATACTTTGAGGGCTGGCTGTATCAATAGAGATAGACTGTGATGGAAAACATTCACTGTCATTCCTACAACACCCTTGGATGCTCAGGTCAGGAGGCAGGGAAACCATAACAGTAAGGGTGGGTGCACTATAGAGAGCTGCAACCCAATACCAGAGTTCAGAGAAGATAGTAGTTAAGGTAAGCAGGTGTGCAAGAGGTGAGTATACTCTGTCCCTCATTCTTCTCTTCTTGCTTGCAATATTCGAGGTTCATTATAAAGCCCATAGGTGCTTCCTCAAAGAACTTATGCTATAGTAGCATGATTAATCTTATATGACTGCTTTAAACATATGACCAGATCATGTGGTAAATGATATTTAGACACAATTTTATGGTACTAAAGAGGCAAGAGACTAAAAATAACCGTAAAATTAATCCAGTTATAAGAAAATGTATAGAATTAAAAGTATGTGCACTCATATTTTAAAAACACACACAAACAAAATGACATGCAAGAAATACCTTTAAATATTTACAAGTGCATGAGAGTTGGGAAGACACCGTGACTACTAAAGAGGGTAACTGTAAAATAAAAGGACTATTGTATGAGTGAATCAGATTAATGCACCATAAGCTGAAGAGGGTCACAGATCAAAAACAAAAAGGAGGAGGAGGAGGAGGAGGAGGAGGAGGAGGAGGAGGAGGAGGAGGAGGAGAACGGAGAGGAGGGGGGTGTCTTAAATTTCTGGTGCTGTGACAAAACACCATGACCAACGCAACTTACAAAGAAAGGAACTGAGGAAATCTAAACCTAGACTCATCCAGTTTCAGGGGTTAGAGTCCTCTGGTGAGTTCCTGCATGGTGGCAGGAACAGCTGAGAGCTCACATCTTGATCTAGGGATGATGGGAGGTTTTTTAAGTCTCAAAGCTTTACCATCCTGTCACATGCCCCATGACACACTGTCTCCAACAGGGTCACACCTCCTAATCCTTGTCAAAAAGATCTACCAACTGGAGACCAATCATTGAAGCACATGAGCCTATGGGGGCCATTCTCATCCAAACCACAACAGGAGAGGAGGTAGGATGAGGGAGGAAAGGAGAAGAGGAGAAGAGGAAGAGGAGGAGAAGAGGACCAGAGAAAAGAGAAGAAACATCGAACATCTAAGAAGACCTCTAAAGTCAACATGGATTCAGCAACAGCCACTCAGACACAATGGACTTTCTTCCCCATCTAGGAGGACCTGAAGGTCTGTCATAAGAGATGAGCCATAGGGGGAAGACACTGGGGGAGTCAGGAAGAAATGGACAATGGTCTCCAAGGAAATAATTAATAACACCACAGCGACAGGAGAAGTTATGCCTGGTGACACAGTCATGAAAATCAAGCAAGTAGGAGAAGGTCTATTGACCCTCCTGCTTTTCCAGTGGGTCCATTATTCTCTACTTCTTTGTCCTTGAGTCGTTTGAGTATGTTGAGATAAGTTGAGGCTGTCCCCAGTCTAGGAATTCCCTAAGCAACAGAAGGCCTATCAGTGGTGGGAGTAGGGAAGCTGCTTAAGACATTCACCATGTAAACTGACATTTCTGCTTCATAACAACTGAATGTGGACGTCCACAAAAAAACTGTCAATGCTCAAAGATTCCTGGATGCAAAATGAGCGAAATGAATTTAAATCATAATGCATTTGAAAATACTATTCACTGAGTTTGGGAGAGGGGTTAGGGCAGAATTTCCAACAATTTGAGAGATTCATCTACGGAACATTCATCTACCATTTTGTGCTGTGTTCATGCAAAGCAGCATTCTCACCATTGACAATTATGAAATGAATTATTGATTGAGCCTGAGAAATGCTGAAGATGCTTTAGAACCATTTGACCCCGTGTGACGTAGTCATCCAGGGTTTAGCCCTTCGTGTACAAACAAACAAGCACATCCACCTAATTAACATACATGTGGGCTTTCATGTTTAATGTATGATAAAATTATATGCCTGCCAAAGGCTTGTTTTCAAGTAAATTTGTGATCAAAATCATTTATGTTTGATTTTATATTTTATGTACCTATATGCCCAAGGTCTCTCTCTCTCTCTCTCTCTTTCTCTCTCTCTCTCTCTCTCACTCACTCACACACACACACACACACACACACACACACACATATGCACACAAAATAAATAAACAAACGAACAAACAAACAAAGAAACAAATAAATAAATAGAGCTCTCAGGCTAAAAGGACCACATGTGGAGCGTGTTTAAGATGCCTTTGTAGGCAGCTTGGAGCCCTAGCCAACTCAGGAACTGAGGAAATCTAAACCTAGACTCATCCAGAATTGTGTGGCTTGCACTTTATTGTCAAGTAACTCACATACCGTATTTCACCAGTTTGAATCATGCAGCACAGTAGCTCTTACTGCATACACAGAGTTGTGCAACAAACACCAGCAACATACGATTATAGAGTATTTTCATGAGGATTAAGGACCCTCACTACCATTCCCAACTCCCAGCCCATGCAGCCACTAATATGCTTTCCATGTCTCTATAGGTTAGCCTGAAATGCTTCAGATATTCTGAATGGTAACATATGGTCTTTGTAATTGGATTCCTTCATTTGCATAATGTTTTCAAGATCAGCTATTATTGTATGTGCTTAGTAAGTAGCCTCCTCCCGGAAAAAAAAACAAAAACAAAATAACAACAACAACAACAACAAAAAACAACAACACAGAGCTGGTGTATTGAACATAGATTGTTTTCTACACTGTCTACTTTGTGCTCTGCTTTATTTTGTTTTCAGGGTGATTTAGGTTGCCCTGGACTCTCTCTCGTAGTTCTGGAAAAAGAAGGAGGGCATTTCTGTTTGCCAACCTCACACTGCCTCCCTCCCCCAGGATCCCATGAGCTTTCTGGACATGCTTAACTGCTTGGGGGCTGTAAAATCAAAAGGTGTTGCCACACAGCAGAGAAGAGATGGAGCTGGGGTGGGATTTCAACCGTCTTCACTCGTGACGTGTGTTGGAGACAAGGACATTCTGGGTCATCACTCAAGCCTTCTTTTCCTCCAAATACCCCTTTCTATAGATTATACTCAAACTACACACCACTGAATCCACCGCAAAGGCACTGTCTCAGTTTAATTGCACTGAGTGAGCTGAGTATGAAGACATTTTGTTAACAGAAGACTCAGTGTGTGAGCAGCAGGAGCTCAGGTTACAGCAAGCCTCTCCAGTAACTCGGCATGTGTCTCTGGGCCCTCTGAAGATAGCCTCCCATCACACAGGAATGCACGCATGCACATTTGCACACATACCCACCCACCTACCCCCCACACATACACCCCTTCAAAATGACCAAAAGTTGCTGGTTTCTTTTTCCTTTTTTAGTCTGGGTGACTATAACCTGGTGGGGTTTTGGTTTGGTTTTGCCCCAGAATTTGATATAATGCTTGGCATGTAAAAGTCTTCCAACAAATGTGGAATGGGGAAGGGAGGGAATGATGAAAGAGAGAGAGGAGAGAAGGAGAGAGTAAGGGAAGAAGGAAGGGAGACAGAGAGGGAAGGAGGCAGGGAGAATGCAGGGAGGAGGAGGGGGAAGAGAGGAAAGAAAATAGCAAGGGGGTAAAGAAAGAAGAAAGGGAAAGGAGGAATCAAACCTGTGAACAAGCTGAGCCTAAAGCAGCTTAGGGACCATCAAGCAAGACTCATCTTGCTGAATTAGTGATACAACCCAGACATCATTTAGCGAAGCAGTGAAGCACCCCTTTTCCAGGCCAGTGTGTAGCAAATGCTGCACATTATTTTCGGGAATCGGAGCCACACAGGCACGTCTGTAGCACATGTACAGTACAGGTCTCTCACTCTTCCCCAACTCACAGGACCTAGGACATGAGCCGCCTCCACCTTCCCAAATTACCTCTTGCCTGTCACCTTCAGTTCTGAGGTGATTCACAATGGACACCAAGACTTACACAGAATTTGTTTCATTGTTGATCCGTCAGCAGGTATGCGATCTCTGTTTGTGCTCCAGATCCAGAGCCATACATGGATGGGAAGCACCAACGTCAACATTGAACAGTAGCTCTTCTGTGGCCTCTCTCTCTCTCTCTCTCTCTCTCTCTCTCTCTCTCTCTCTCTCTCTCTCTCTCTCCCCCCTCTGTGTTTGTGTATGTGTGTGCAAGCACACACACGTATACCAACATCGTGTGTATTTAGAAGAGAGCCTGCTATAAGCTCCGTGGTGAGGACGAAACAATGAAACCATTCATTTCATGTCAGGATCATGGCTCCTCCGGCACTGATATGGGTGTGAGTCATTGTTATTCTAAATAAGAAGTGTGTCTGCATCCTAACAGACTGGTTCCCGTTCAGCTGATGGGAACATGAGACTGAACACCAGATAGTACATCTGTCGCCACCTGTATAGTTTTTGAAGTTGGACCACAATTTGATTCCCGCATATGTTAGAGACCTCAAAAGGAGCAATTCCTGCAGAAGTCATACTAAAAGGGTACTCTCTGTAACAGGAATACTTATAATGTTAATCTTATCTTTACATCATTGAATCAAATGCTCTAAAAATGAGTGAAGGGCCAGAGAGACAGCCTGATGATCTGAGTTCCATCCCTGGGACTCACGCAAAGGACAGAGAGAACCAACTCCCCACAAATTTTCCTCTAACCCCCCTCTCTCCCTCTTTCTTACACACACACACACACACACACACACACTAAATGAATGTTAAAAAATTAACCAATATTGATAAGATCAAAAGACAAAAGAAAGCAAAGTTGAAAACATAACTGGCATCTTCTTCTTGAATATAAAAATAAAAGTAACCTAAAGGAAGGACACATTTCTCAAGGCTAATAAAACAGTGTTTGGAGCTAGTCATCATAAAACAAAATAAGAGGAAAGAAATAAAACTTAAGTTGGTGAATGGGAAAACAGAAATATGGGCTTCAGAAGGAACATAAAGACAATCCAGCAGACGTTTCTAGGAGGGAATTGGCATGTGTGCGCACACATAGACACACAGCCATGTCTGGAAGACAAGAAAGTTAAAGGTCAGAGTGACAGCTTCAGAGAGAAATGGGACAGCCATATGAGGAGACTTGGTATTCAGCAATGTATTCTTTGTGATATTTAAAGTATTTCACTTGAACATGCATTTTCAAACACTATATATGTGTGTGTGTGTGTGTGTGTATATATATATATATATATATATATATATATATATATATATATATAATTTACTAATTAACCAAACAAGAAATGTTTATTGACAGCTACAAGAAGTAGTGCTAGAGCCCCTCAGGTCACAGGCACGGCGACACAATTGTACTAAAATTATGGATAATATTCAAAATAACATATTAAGTATTTGCACTGTGAGCTACCAAGATGGATCAGCAGTTAAGAGCACTTACCATTCAACCAAAGGACCAGAGTTCAGATCTCAGTACCCACATAGGGTAGCTCACATGCACCTGTAACTCCCATTCTAAGGAATCTGACACCACCCTCTGGCCTCCATGGACACTTGCACAGATGCACGCGCGGGCGCGCGCGCGCGCACACACACACACACACACACACACACACACAAATAAAATAATAAGATAAGTCTTTAAAAAAGAATTTGTCCTGTTTGGGATATTAGTTAGGTTCTTCATATAAACCACTGAGGTGAAAAAAATAAACTCTTACACTATTGTGTAATTTTCATAAGTCTGTTGCACCATAGGGGCTCAGTTGGGCTACTTTTCTTTGTGCAGAAATGGAGAGGATTTGTTCCAGTTCCTACCTGAACCTTTCTCCAGTGTGTGAGACTCTATTCCTAAAGCCAAGGCAAAGATGGCAGAGGCCATCTCTGTGGCACTTGGCCGTATTTGGCAGGACTGAGCCAGTGACTTCTCACCAAGGTGAGGCCTCCAGCCTGGGGACCATTTGGTGATGAGAACTAACGCTTTGACTCAAGAGGAGAACAACAGCGTTGGGGGAGGTGTCTCTATCAGCAAATGAGCCCAAGTGGTGTGTCAGACCCCCATGGAGACCCCCCTGGAGAGTCCTCCAGTGACCTCACCCTCACAGGATACATTTCATCAGGAAGGCAAGCCACTGGGAAAGCTGAGCAGACTGGACCAGAGGTAACTTTTAAAGACAGAAGGTTCTGGAAGTTTTGCTGCCCCTGTCAGCTTCCCTGGGTTCTGTTCTCCTCCAGTGAGAATGAAGATCCAAGACAGAAAGGAGAACAAAAGGCAGAACAGGCATGGTGTCGGGCACTGATGGCTGGCCATGGCTCCCACGTGCCCTGCTTGCTGCCAGCTCTGCTCCTGTGCCAGCTGGTGGCATCATCTGTGGCGAGGGCTGGAAAAGAACCCGTGTGTCAGGACACTGCCCAGGCCAGATGGAAGGAGGGCTGAGGATGAGAAGGGAGCCATGCATGGCTGGTGGAGCGGCCCCCGTTCCACTTGGCTCCAAGTAGACGTGGATAGAGGGGAGGCAGGAGGGATGGAGAGTCCCAGACACATTTCCCCAAATGGCCATCTGGTTCACCATCATGAAAAACCCACACTGTGCTCTCTAAGAACTGAGATGTGGGGAGTAGTTAGTTCTTAAAACATTTTCTCTTCTTGAGATATTTGCCTCAGCCTAAGAATGTGCCAGCAGGTGGACTTCCCTTCCATGTTTAAGGCATTATATTTCAGTAATTGACTGCAGCATACCAACTTTGCCGTGTAAACATCTAGTTTTGAAAGTTATGTATTATTTAATCATTACCTCTTGCCTGCTTCTCTAAGGCTGATACAGGCTATTGAATTCTGAATCTCTATGCCAGGTCCTCTTTTAAAGGAACAGGTCCTTGACACAATGAGACTCTGACATGATACATACATTCAACTTTCCAATGAAGACATGTATATTGAGGCATCCCTGTACAAACACGCTCAAACATTCTTAGCAGGCGATTTTCAATTTCCTCAGCAGATGCCTTAGATGCAAGTTGCAGAGTGATTGACTGAGAGAGGTCTGAACTCATCATTATCTCCAGCTAATGTGTACATTCAAGAAGGTAAAGCCTCTCCATTGCCAACTGTTGAGAACACTCCACAAAAGAGGCAATGTTGAAGGGTGGTTTTGTGAAAGCAGTTGAATGAGATTCCTCCATGTGGTGGAGGATGCTTGGCTCCCTCCTCCTGGACCCTGCACATGCTCTTATGCAGAGCACAGCTCTGTGGTCCACTAGCCATGGGAGCTGCAGAGACCCCTGAGCTCCAACTGGCTACACCCCACTGCCAAAGAAAGGGAGCTAAAGATGGTAGGATTGGGGCTTGGCTTTTATTCCAGGCAGAAGGCTTACCTCATGGATGTGGTGTTTTCATTTGTCTCCTATCTCTGGGAAAACACTAAATTCGGGTACTCAAAAAGATGATTCTTGAGAAGAGTTTAATTGGGACATTGTACTCCTACAGCAAGCCGTGATGACTTGGGCTAAGAGGAAGTCTCAGCGGTAAAATGTGTGTCTTGTATGCATTCGAACGTGAGTTCGAGCCCCAGAACCCACCTTTAAAACAACAAAAGCAACAGAATAGTGGCTCTCACTTATAATCCTGGTACAGGCAAGGTAGAGGCAGGAGGGCTTCTTGGCCAATGGGAGTGTGTGTGGTATCTGAAGAACAATATCAAAAATTGATCTTTAGCCTCCCTGCATACACACACACACACACACACACACACACACACACACACACACACACAAAGAAGCCCATGATTGTATTTGTATTTATATCTACTAAAACTAAGATAAGTCCCCCTTCAGTGACAGTCGGGAGGCTGCTGTCAGGATCAAGTAGAGAAGCCACATCTGATTTTTGTAAGTCTGAATTCTAAACCCCCCAGATGCACCTTAACTCTAGATGAAATTTGTTCGTCTGAAATCCAGCCGTTAAAGGAAGACTGGAGCTGTTCAAAGCAGGGATTCCAAGCTCTGAAGAGAGCCTGACGACAAAGTAGATGTGTCATTTTAGGTGCCCCAAAGCAGAGGAAGCCTGGCCCTACTCAGGCTTGGTGCTGTGTGTAGGGGCTCCAGAATGCCCATCTTGAGTTAGTACTTATTTGGATGTAAAATTCCTGTTATAAACCCTAAAAATCTATCTCAATATTTTGCAAGGGGAGTATTCTCCGTGAATATATACACAGACAGTGAGAGGGAGGTACATAAAACTGCTCAGATTAGAGACTTTTTCAGCATGATTTGTGCATGTAATGTGACTCAGGCTATGTTTTACACATTTTAACTTAGATAAAAACTCAAATGTATTTTTCTAAGCCCCCTCTCTCCATAATTCTTAATCCCACGTGCATTTTAAAGGAAATGAATTCCGTGTGTTTCTTATTCTGTACACTTAACTCGTCAAGCAATGCTTTGTAAGGAGCCTTTGATATCCAAGAAGCCCTTTGGGTCTTTTTATGGGACTTTTTAAGCCTTTCTCCTCAGAAACAGGAAGTCATGTTTGGCCACAACCAAAAGAAGTCGCATACCAAATGGTTTAAGTTCAACTTGAAAAGGCCACACCATGGGGCTCGGATGGTCTCAACATGGCAACACATGTTCTCTGCCCTCAGAGAAAAAGGAGGTAGGGTTTTGATCTCTTCCGAGGCCAAGAATGAAAGGGCATATATGTTATTGTTGGGTGATGTAGAAATTTTAAGAAATAGCAAGATCATTTTAAAATTTAAAAAGTAAAAAAAAAAAAAAACAAAACAAAACAAAAAAAACCCTCCGTTTCCTAGATGCCTGGGATTTCACATGCTGGCTGACTCTTGTGTGTCCTTATTTATTTACATGTGTTTTATGAAGGGTAACATTGGTGCGGGGGGGGGGGGGGTTAAGATATGCACATGGCACTTCCCTTACATTTGACTGCATATGAGGCCAACTGCATAATCTGGTTATTTCTGATTTTTTTTTTCTTCTTACTCATTTCTTTCAACTCTTTTTTTCCACTGTAACCATGATCCTCAGATGATAGGATTAAATTCTTCAGGGAACTAGCCTCCTTCAGCTCCATAGAGGATTCTTGCAGCTCATTTTAACAGAGACATCTGTGCCTACATTCTGAAATGCTCCGCTAGCTTGTCCAAGAGAGTGCTATGGGATGCTGGGGAAATCTTGGAGGGATATGTACATACACACCCAAGATAAGGACAGATAATATCACAGGAATCTAAACCACGCTGAAGCTTAAATTACATTTCTCTTTTCTCTTTGTTAGGTGTCAGACTAAAGTCTAGAGTGACATTCTCAGAATGAAAAAAAAACACATAAAATAAACATGTGCCCAATTTAATACCAAATTATAAAAGAAGTTTGAAAAGTAGCTTGTATATCTCCCCTTACAAAAGCCATCTAGCAAAACAAGAAAAGAAAAAGGACTTAGCATAGAGCAGGCAGGAAGCTCATTTGAATGTAGCAAATAACACACATACAACTTCACAGATCATATTTATCCTGGAAAAGCCCAAGACCAGTTTTCAGTGTGACCACACAATTACTACCAGGCCTGGAGGAAGGTACCAGCAGGTCTACTTTCCCCTCATCCCTCCCTGCTGTAGTTGGAATGACCCTTGGGGTCATTAATCACAGCGACTTACATTTGGATATTTTCCAAATGCTTTCAAGCCTATTATCTCACAGGACCGTTACAACAGCCTCTACATGAAGATAAAACAGGTATTAATACTGCTGTTTGACAAGAAGAAAACCAGTTGCAGAGAATTTAACTAACTGCCCTTCAGGTAATAGAGGCAGTTAATTGGTAAGAAGGGAGAAACCCGTGCAGAGATGAAGGAGGCTGGTACTGGTACTACCCAAGAGCCTTCAGAGGGTTGCTCCAAAATACCATGAAAATAACACCAGAGCCCAGGCCTTGGAGGGAATTTGGCTGAGTTTCTATGACAGGCAGAAAATACCATGATTCCACACCCCACCCCATGATGGACTTTGAGGCTCCTCACGAAGTCCCAAAGATGCCAAAACCAACTTCCTTCTTCCATTGTGGGCCATGCATAAATTCATATGTCCAACGGCTGTGCACTGCATTCCCAAGTGTGTCGAGGTGGCCTTGCCAGAGGCAGGTCATTGTGGACTTCATACGAAATTCAAACCTGCGTCCCAAACACCTGCCGCTGTCATTCAGTTAGATCTCCATGGCATTGAAGGCGTGGTACTGTGCACATCACAAAGCCTATCAACCTAACAGCTCAAGATGACAGGAAAGAGACAGGGAGCTGTGAGAAGTAAAGTAGACAGAGATGGAGGACACTGAGGGGAGACTTGGGATTGACACTACCTGCCTCTCAGACCTGGCTTAGCTTCCCCTTTCTGACCCTCTCTGCAGCTTCATGGTTTGCAGGTTACCACATGGATTTCACACTTCATTTCGCACACTCAAGAAGTCAGAATTCAATAACAATAATGACAATTGTAACACTTGAAGTTACTACAAGTTTTTGAGCTCTTTAAGAGATAACTAAGAAATTAAAATGATGGTGTTTGTTTTTGTTTTGACACAATCTTATTCTGCTGGCTGGCCTCAAACTCACTAGGCAGACCATGGTAGCCTTGAGTTCAAAGAGTTCTTCTTGCCTCTTGCCCTTAGTGCTAAGATTACAAACATGCCTTATTTTTGTTCAAATAAACTGGAAATGAATGGTATTTCCAGGGCTCATCCCTGCACCTAGCAAAGATACCAAATAGACAATGGCAGCCATGCTACAGTCTATGGCTGGCCCTGACATGATGTCATCATTCCTCATTGCAAAGTGACCATAAAAATACTCTTCAGAAAGATCTGCACTGGGGTCTGTGAGAGTTTTCCCACAAGCTGCACAGGAGAAAAGAGTCACAAAGTTGATAAAGACTTCATATGGCTTTGCCAACTGTGGGACAGAGAAATCAGGCTGCTTTGGGGGTCAGAACCATGCTGGAATAAAACAAAAAACAACCCAATCTGAAACATCTGGCATGGGCAGATGTGTACCGGTGAAGAGTCCCTCTGCTGGTTTGTTCTGCTTCTCAACACTAAAGCAACCATTTTTTTTTTTAATACAGTCTGCCTGAGAGGTTGGTGGAGATCCAAGGAGAGGGTTAGAGAGATCTCCCTCTGCCTTGAGATTGGTGCCTCTGCTTTGCTACTCTTCTTAGTTCATCTGATTGTGTTTCGTGTCCTTTGGTACCCTGGGATGAACAGGAACAGTAGAGCAGATGTGAAGAGGAGTGGACCCCAAGTGTATCTCATGGCCAAGCAGTAGAGAGCCAAGCCAGCCAGCATTTGCTCTATACAGAGGAGAGACAAGTAGCCTAACAACGGACTTTCAGAGAATTCTGGGACTGAGACAGTGACATTTGAGGAGAATTTTAAATGCAAAAGCAAGTTTTGAGGTGAGGAAATGGATTAGTTGGTAAAAGGTAATGCACATATGAGGACCTGAGTTTGAACCCCAGGACCCATACAAAACACTGGACAGTCCCAGCCGTAGTGAGTGGGAGACAGGATGATCCCTGGGGCTTTCCAGTTGACCAGATTTGCCTACTTAGTGATGTCCAGGTATTTAAAAGACTTTGTCTCTAAAATCAAGATAGACAACACCCTAGGAATAACACTTGAGGTAAACGTTGAAGTTTACACACAGATGTGTAGACATGTGTATGACACAGGCATGCGAACACACACACACACACACACACACACACACACACACACACACACACACACACACAAATAGCAGGAGTCTGACCCAGAAATATAGCAAAGCAGAGGTATTCTAGTTCTACTTAAAACATTAAGGAAGTCATTGCTCAAGATCCTTGCCACAGGCGAACATTGCAGCTCAAATTGAAAATAGCAAGGGCAGCAGAAGATTCTAGCAAGGAGCGGAGCAGAAAGTGTCTGGATATACTGGCCTCTAAAGATTCTTGTTCAAGATAGTCAAGGCTTAGAGAGCCGAGATGTAGGGAAAAGATTTCATCAGAGCTCAGGGTTGGGGATGGCACGGCACTATAGCTTTTGCTATTACTGGGCTGAGTGGGCCCAAGCTAGGAAGGTGGAGGTAGGAACCTAGTGAAAAAGAGGACCCAGAGGAGCCTTTAGTGAAGGGCAGGCAAGACCTCAGACTCTGATAAACCATAAGGAAGGTGTGTTGATAAAAAGGTAGTACACACACTATACTACATGCACGATCCTTCGAGGTACTACACACACTAGCACAACGCTGAGTGATTTACACAGAAAGTTAGGAAGGGTTTTCCTCACATTTAAAATGATCTTAGCAAGCCTTTAATCCCAGCACTCGGGAGGCAGAGTCAGGTGGATCTCTGTGAGTTTGAGGCCAGCCTGGTCTACAGAGCGAGCTCCAAGAAAGGCGCAAAGCTACACAGAGAAACCCTGTCTCGAAAAACAAAAAACAAAACAAAACAAAAAAAAAAGATTTCAGCAATGATGTTAGGAAAAGAAAGAATGCAGGAGACTCACCTCACTGTTGTTAACCTGTTGGCTTTTAATTATTGATTTCACAAGGGATAACCAAGCTGCTCTCACACTTGGCAGGAAGTGTGAGAAATAAGCTAAGGTGTCTCTGGTGGGGGGGGGGCAGGGAAAACGACATTTGCTTAGCAAGGCAGTGTGATTAACTTAGCAATGATAATGCTGAAAATAAGGATAGATGAATAAATAATAAAATTTTAAAAGGAATAAAAAGTAGTCAAAGATCTTTACTCATAGGATGGCCAAGCCTAGTCTGCCAGGGTCTGAAATCCCAAGGAAAACAATCCATATATTGTTCCCACATGGGAACCATCACCCACGGTCTATGTCTGCCAGTCATTTCTAGTTGCTGATCTGCCTGATTTCACCTTTGTGCCACCTCCTTGGAAACTGGAATCCTCCCTGCTACTCAAGCTGACACTTCAGCCTTATGTGTTCCTCAGACGGCAGGGGCATCCCTCAGAAAGACTAAGGTAAACCAGCATGCTAGCTTTATGTGAATCATGACCGCCATCTGACCAGCCAAGGTGGCAATCTACCCTGGAAGTAGGATTTTCTTATAAATCTCCTTTAATCAAACCTCCAGTTCAGCACCAACTCTAGGCATGCACCTCTCAGGACACCAGCACTTCTAAAATTCACACAATAAAAATGAGAACCCCAGGGGTGGGGGTTTGACTCTATTCATAGAAATTTTCCTAGCCTACAGGAGTCCTGGGTTTTATCCCTAGCCTTGCACAATCTGGGCATTGTAGTTCATTGTAGTACATGCCTATAATCCTAGCACTTGGAAGGTAGAGTCAGGAGGATCCAAACTCAAAGCTGTCTTCAGCTACCTAGCATATTCAAGTTCAACCAAGATGCATGAGATCCTGCCTAAAAAAAAGAAAAAAGAAAAAAAAGAAATATGAAACAAGAAAAAGAATATTAGTGCTGGATTTGTGGGTGTGTTGTGACTAAATTAAAGAATACTCTTTAAAAGTCCTCATTGACAAGTTAACATACATCCATTCCTCCAAGATGGAGCTGAGTTAAAGTGGGGTATGTGTTTTCTACTTTGTAAGAGTTGGCACTCTGGACTCCAAGTTGAACGTGCCCAGTCCCTTCCTTCTCTTCCTAGAAACTGCTTTGAAAGACTTGCTATGCCATCTTTGTATTTTCCACAAGAGCCCAATTCCACACATAGAATCCAAAGAACTTTCTTAGGACCTCAGTACCGAGCCACTGGTCTTCAACCTCAGGACTCTTTGCTATCTGGTATACATCTCATAATCAACCCTAGACCATAGCCAAAGGGCCCCGTGATAACCATGAACATGACTTTGAAAGGAATAAAAATGAGTAAATGTAAGTTAGGAGGGCCTGCCCACCACATAACCACAGTGTGCACATAGTCACAAGACCTGTATTCACCGTTCCAGTATTAAAAATACAGCCATACTTTCCATCCAGTTTATTTGTGGGGTCTCCTTCAAATGGCCTATAAAACTGGGGAACCTGGACAGCTTTCTCCAGGGGATCCATAAACTACAGCAGCTGACCCTGGTAAAACCAGTTATAAGGAACCTTAGAAATTATAGTTTGGCTTGGCCAGTGTTTATTGCCTGTGTAATGTATAGAAACAGTGGAACAGAAAGGTTCAAAGTTTCCATCTGTGCCAGATTACCGCACCATGCATGAGAAGAAGGGCTGTGTTTCATCTAAAATGGTGGCAGTCCTGTAAACATTCCTCCTTTGATACCCCAGGCTACCACACATGATATATATAGTATCCTCAGATTGCCCTTAAAAATGCATCTTTCCAGTTCTGAGAGCTGAAATGTTCCACTCCTTGGGATTAAAACAAACATATCAGGTATTTCTTGCCCCCTCCCACCATCTCTCTCTCTCTCTCTCTCTCTCTCTCTCTCTCTCTCTCTCTCTCTCTCTCTCTCTGTGTGTGTGTGTGTGTGTGTGTGTGTGTGTGTGTGTGTGTGTGTTTATGTCTCTCTGCCTCTTTCTGCCCCTTCTCTCTCTGTCTCTCTCTATCTAGTGCTTAGCACTTTAGTCTAGAGGCCAGCAGTTACGACAATCAGAGTGTGTGGTGCTTCCTGATGCTTATGGCAACTGAGGGGCTGACAGGATGATGTCCATCTCCTAGCCCTGTGACCTGAGTGTGATCCCCAAGTCCCAGGTAGTGAGAAGACAGAGCCAACTCCTGCAAGTTGTCCTCTGACCTCTATTCATACCATGATACAAGTACAAACACACACACACACACAAACACACACATACACACACACACACACACACACACGTACGTACGCACGCACGCACGCACGCAGGCTCACATGAGTAAATAAATGTAATACATTTTAAAAACAAAGTGTGTTATACAACAAGCTCAGAACAGCACAGAAAAACAGAGTCAAGAAATGAAGATCACTTAAGGGTTAAGCATTTGTTTCCAGTTCTCAGCTTTGCAGAGCTCCCAGGTCTCAGATAGATAGGCAGGCATGGAACCCTACCTGGTTTTATCCACAGCCTTGAGAGGGCAGAGCACAGGCAGTGCTATGTATTACACGAAGTAGGGCCGGGCAGGTTTTTTAGACTGGAGTGGTGTCAGCAAGGCTGGAGGCTGGAGGAGTTTGTGTGAGTTTTGCATTCCATCTGGGACTTCTCAAGGAGTTGAGGGAGAATAAAGTGAAGTTTAAACAATTAACCTCAGAAAAACCAAGCACTGGGGGAGATGCGCAATTGGTCCCAAGTTGCCAAGGGGAGAGAAGCAGGGTGGGTTAAGGCGGCAGAGTCGAACCTCCCCTTTTACTTACATCTTCCAGTTGCTTCCTTCCTTCTTTGCCAACATACCCTTTCTCTTTGCAAACAAAACAAAAGGAACCCTTAGTGCCCTGAGGCTGGAGGATTTCCATTTTTGTTTGCTTGAGCTCCTGCTGGTTCCTAAGATGTCTAGACTTGAGGAGAAATCTTCCTTGGATCTCACACAAAGGTTAAATCTGCTCATAAACTGTGCGTTGGGAGGAGCAGAGCCTATACACTTCAGAGGACGGGAGGAAGCAAGAAGAATCTGAAATCGGGACGAGGGGAACCCTCGCCATCCCAGACTGAGGGAGCTCAGTCTACTCTGGGCTTCTTGGTTCTGGACCCCAGTGATGCCAGGGTGAGCATAAACATGCCCAGGCCCCAGCGTTGTTAGGGAACTGAGAGAATTGGTGTCTCTGGACCCCAATAATGCAGGGTGAGAATAAACCTACCTGGGCCCCAGCATTTTTAGGGGCTGAGAAAACATCTTTGGCGTATTTCAAGACACTTCAGTCTTCCCAGTGGGAATCTGGGATTAAAGAGGCTCACTCACACACACAGGTTCTGGGGATCCAAACTCAAAGGTTATAAAACAGGTGCTTTATGCATTGAACCATCACCCCAACCCCAGGGAGCCTTCATAAGGGGAATTTGGAGGGAAAGATGAGTGACAGAGGTGGTGTTCTGTCCTGAGCACTGATGACCCGTCAGCCATGTACCCACCTGTTCTTAGCATGGCTTGCTGGTTTCCATGCTTTTAAATTCAAGCAAAGGAAAGCCCACCGGAATCCTGACTGGCAATGCTAGGCAGCAATAAGTGGGCATGATGGGATCACTGCTGACTTTGATGCCACTTTTAGATGCAATTTGCTGTCTAGATAACATAAATGTAGACCCACACACGGAAACTCTCTCAATTCATTCTCGGCTCCATGCCGACTCTACATAGTCCCATTTTTCTCCCTGTGCACACAAAGGCTTTTGGTTATTTTGGATAACTCTGCTTTCTACCCCTAAGTGTTGTTATTTGAAAAGGAAGATCCCCAGATATACTGCACCTCTTTGAGCACAAATGAGCTTTCTTCTTTTTTTTTTTTTTCAGAAATGTACAAAATAGCAGGTCTCATTTTTACATGTATATATCATTATACTTTGCTCATACTGAAACCACATTACCGATTACTCTCTTATCCTCTCTCCCCCATCCTGCTCCCCCAAATAATCCTTCTCCTATGTTGTTGAAAATCGCAGGTCCCTCACAGAGAGCCTTTTAAAATGTTTCATTGTTAGAGGGTGCAGTAGGGAGGAAGGAAGGAAAGAATGGAGGGAGAGAGGAAGTACACACACACAAAGGAGCTAAATATTTGAAAGATGCTTAACCATTGAAGACCTGGGCCCATTTGTGGAACTGTTTTGGGAAGTTCTGGAAACTAGAAAGTAGCTGGAGGAAGTGGATCACTTGGAGAAGGATCTTGTAGGCTTGTATCTTGTCTCTGGATCCTCCAAATTTCTGTCTTTTTTCTCTTTCTTGCAACCCTCTGTCTACCATGGTATAAGCCGCTCTTCTCCTCCATATCAGCCTCCTGCCACAATGGACAGGGCAGGGCTGTGTGTGTGCTGGGGAGGGGCTTCTAAAACTGTGAACCTGAACAAATCCTTCCTCCTTTTAATCTGTGCAAAGTATTTTCAGACAAATACAAAGAGTAAGGGATGCAGAAAGCATTTGAGACTTCAGGCAGGAGCTGCTGTGCGCCGGTTCTGTGACACTGAGGCCACCTTAGCAGACTCCCTTAATGACAGGACCATGACCACCTTGCTCAGAAGGGATGCATTCTGAAGCCTTTTGGATTCCATCCGTGGCCTTGTTTCAGTCTTAACTCTCAGGACCAGCTCCCTCTGCCCTGTGAGTGTGGCTAATAGTATGTTAACACGACTCCACATTTCTCTTTCCTGGAAACTTGTTTGTGTCTGGTTTTGCTTGCTTTACTCCATTGTCCTATAAAGTTAGAGACAGATTTCTTGCTAGTAGGCAGCATCATTCAATTTTGCTCTTGGTTTTGGAGTCTGTGAGCACTGTCCTCAGTGGGAGATGACCTCCCAGACCATTTTTGTCCTTGTTGGCCATCACTTTTAGAATCTGGCCAGAAATCTCACCTTCTATGGAATCACACTCTGACCAGGAGCTATAAACTCCACCATGGTGGATGATGACAACATCCTCCTGCCTACAAGGCTGAGCAGGAGGCATTGGCAAAGTTCCATGACCTTCCCTTCTTCTCCAGTCAGTTTGGTGGCCTTTCTAAATTTTGAGAACTTTCCCAGGACAATGAGCAATGCTTTGGAGACCTAGCCCTGAAGTGAGAATGAGATCCTTTCTCCCTAGACTCCTGCTTCCTCTCAGATCTTGCCCCTTTCCTCATTTAATCTGAAGGGCCATTACTTCTTTTCCCGAGGAAGCAAAAACAGCTGGAAAGCAGCAGCCGCTCAGTTCTCCCGAGGTCTCGCATGCTCACTCAGCTTTTTCTGTAGCTCTGCCTTTGACTGGATCTGATTATAGGCAGAGCTACTCCCTTTGTCCACAGAACAAGCACTGGTGACATCACTGGTGATGGGTAAGTGGGTCTGTGGTCATGGGGCGGCTCTTCACTATGTATGGGGGTCACACCCAGGCCTTCTCATTGCCACCTTCTCTGTCCACCTCAACCTAGTGCTTCCTCTTAAGGTGAGAACTTCACCATCAAACATAAAATTTAAGGATATAATAATGTAGAACTATTAAGTAAAATAATTATTCTCTCCTTTTCTCATTTCCACAGTAATAGTCTACCAATCTAGGCATGGTATCAACAAGAGTTTCACATTCAGAAACAGAGGAGCAGTTCAGGATCAGCTCAACTTCCCTCCTGGCCCCAAACTCAAGTTCTGCACCATATTAACTGCAAACAGCAGGGTCTTAATCATTCTTGGTTGCCAAATAGCCTTGCAAATTACATATTGCGCTGGCTCTGGGTACAGCTAGAGGAAATAAATGCCTATGTTTATGTGGAAAATATGACCATATAGCATAATTGGGGATATTTAAATTTTTCATGAATATATAATTTTAACAGTGAGTTCGAAGGCTATTACTTGAGAATTCTTCTAAAAAATGAAAAACAGATTTACCAAAAAAAATCATTAGAACCTTATCTGTGATTAGCGGCAGTCACTTTTATTAACATGAAAATGGAGCAAAAATAATAAAGGTATTCATTTGTTTTTGACTCCTTTAGAACCCATATGCTATTTCCATGAGAACAGCCTAAAGTTATTTAACGCTCAATGCTGTATTGTGGGGCAGGCTACTCGCGCAGGCAGGCCTAGTCCAATGGGAAGGCATATGGGAGAGACACTCCTCTTCTCTGAGCAGATGGAGACTAAGCATGTCACAGCAATAATATGCCTTGTCTCCAGAGGGAGGGTGCTGGCTGCTTTGTTCTTAGATGACATTGCCTGCCAAGCCTTCTGCTCAGGTTAGAGCATATACATTTCCAGTTCCTACTGACTCTGCTTTTTTCTGAAAAGAATTTCCACAGTAGAGTTCCAGAAACATGTGCATGCACTCACATACAAACACACACACACACATACACACACACACACACACCCCATATACACACACACCATACACATGTAAACTCACAAACATACACATAAACACATGTATCCCATATGCATTCACATCCACAAACCTATACACACATGTACATAAACATACTTGCACATACATACATATATAAACCATATATACCCCCACCCACAAATATGCACACATACACTTGTACGCACACAAATACCCACACCTATACATGCATACACATACACATCATACACATCCATATATACAAACACATACACTTGTATACACATATACACACATACACACATACACACACAAACTTGCCTGCAGAACTCTAGAAATCTGAAACACATAAATGGACTTTGAAATCTTCAGAAAGAAAATAGCTTTTTATCAAACTGCGTGGCTCATTTAATTCAGTGGATTTGTCAAGAGCAGAGAACATTGCACCCTCACAGAGACGGAGAGTCAAAGACGTGTCACCAAAGCCACCATCACAAACAGCCTCATGGACCGCAGAGATGACATCTCAGTTGGCAAAGCATGTGCCTCACAAGCGCGAGCACCTAAGTTCCACCCCTAAAACCCAAGTGCTTTGCAATAGTCACAGCAATGCATGATGGGAGGTAGAGGCAGGTGGCTCCCTAGAGCTCACTGGCTAGCCTAGACCACGTGGTGAAACCCCAGGACAATAAAAGTTCTGGTCTCAAACAAAAAATAGTCGAGACCTGAGAAATAACACCTGAGTCTGTTCTCTGACCCCTAAACAT
Source organism: Peromyscus eremicus (assembly GCF_949786415.1). NCBI lineage: Eukaryota > Metazoa > Chordata > Mammalia > Rodentia > Cricetidae > Peromyscus > Peromyscus eremicus. Next base: position 39,012,288 of record NC_081437.1, on the reverse strand, counting down.
AGGTGAAAACATCCACACACACACACACACACACACAAATGCACACACACACTCACATACACATACATGCTCACATACACACACTTGCACACAAACAACAACAAAACAAAACAAAACAAATACCTTTCATGACTTCCCTTAAAGGAGATCGGAAGGACTGAATAGAAACAGGAAGAAAGACCATGAACCAGCCTGCCATAACCTCAGGACTTCTGGAAGCGGCAGCACCTTTCTCTCCAAGGAAATAAGTCTGTTGTCACTGCTCCTGGGTCAGAGTCCTGTGTGGTGGAGGTGGCTTGGGCCCTACATTCTCAATGCCCTGAGCTTGAACATTTGACGTTAGTTTGGGTTATAAATATAGCTACAAAAATACATATCAGGATTCGCAGTAGAAAACACTTAAACTATGTCACCAGGGTGGTCCGTACTGGCTCTGCTCCACAGTGGCATCAGTTTGACGGAGGCGCTAAAGCATAGTTCCACAGTCTCCACGAAAAACAATCTCAAGAGCTGTTTGTCTCCTCCTCCTCTGCTTACAGGGAACCATCCTCCTGCTGTACCTTTGTGGTGTCTTTTTCTTTGTCCCCCAGACTCCAGATCTCTCCTTTATTCTGCATTACAGTACATCCTAATTTTACCTTATCTAATTTGATAACATTAGGAAGACCCTTTTACAAACAGGGACACAGTCTCAGGCGCTGGAGATTAGGGCTCTAACCCATCCTTCAGTGTTTGGGGGAGGAAGGTGAGTCAATCTCTAACAACAATGAACCCTGACTGTAAAGTCATAAATTAAACTGTAACATATAGTACTTAGTCTGTGAGTGGACCAAAGGATTCATTAAACCATGCCCCTGCTTTGGAAGCCACAAGTTGGGGTGAACACAGGATCTGGGCTCTTTCTGTCCTGTGTGAACTTCTAGGAGGCTCCATAGCACAGGTGACCTCTGTTTGTGGTGTGACAACAGAGGCTTATCTTCCTGGGTGACTGTGACTGGCTGAAATGAATGTGTGCTGGGGTTAAGACAGGGCTGTTTCATGCCTAATCCAGGCTTTACCCACTGCCAGAGAAACCACCTGACACCACTGAAGGGTGGGTCTCTATGCAGAGTGGCATTGCATCTCAGGTACACACCAGTACAATGACTTATCATGCCGGGCTTACCTTCGGTGGGAAGCTGGGCCTTTAAAAAAAAAAAAAATGAAGTGTGAACATAATGCAATAGAATTGCCTGGTGGAGTTTCCTAGACCACATCTGGAGCCCCTTCCTCCTGCTGGCGGCAGCAGCTTCATACTCATTACACTCTATACTATTTTCCTGTCTTCTCAGAAATGCCTGTTAGTGCATTATTATATAAAGATATAGTCGCTTCACATCCACATGGTCTGTTACAGATGTTGCGGGCATTTATGTGTAGGGTTACAAGACCATAGTCAGTATTTTGCTTAAAAGAAAAAAACAAAACTCAACTTTTTCCATTTTCCATGGATTTCTAATGACTGACTGAGTCCTTCAGACACAAATGTAAGAAGTTAACTTCTATTAGAGATTATTCAGGTAAATTCTGAGGTATGATAAGGGAAGGGCCTCCTAATCATAACATACACTCATGCACACTCACACATGCCCCACTACCACCATCATAAATGCTAGCTCTGCAGAGAATTAACCTCTGTATGTGGAAGTGTGGACAACCATATGGAGAGAAAACCTTGAACACAAGTGTGCTTATGCTGTGGGCGCTCAGGACTGAGGGTGGCTTCTGTGAGTCCTCCACATGGGAGGGCTAACATGGGAGCATATCAGTATTAGGAATCCACGCCATGGTCTGCAGATGAAGTGTAGGTGAGGGTATGGTGGGGAAGCCTTTGGCCCCTGGAAATGACAGCTCACTTCGGAGTCTGCTAAGTCCCCAGGGCATCCCGTGACTGCCATGTGCCCTTTCTCACCTATTTGTCGCTTGGATCCAGGCTTCCCAGCTGTACCCACCCTTCCCATTACCCTCATAGAGTACGGTCACTTGCTTAAGACACTCTTAGCTCATCAGCTATTTCTGTTTGGGGTTGTACCCAGGAGGGCGAGGAGTCCCCCGGTGTTACGATTTCACAGCTACAAACAAGACCTTGATCGCTTCTCCCCCACTAGGCACCGTGCCAGCCCCGTCACACTGTCCTGTTTGAATCCTCCCAACAACAGAGAAGTCATTTTTATTATCCTCTGCTGCAGGGCGGACGATGTGCTCAGAAACGTGATTTAACGGTATGAAAGCATAACAGACACGCGCTGCTCCTGAACCGTCTTCAACGGGGCCTGCTTTGGAAACCCGAGGGTGAAGGATGGCACAGCATTCCTGTTCTAGGAAAGATCAAGCCGAGACGTTTGTTTTACTCTAAAGTCTGGAATTTGAGGAGTGTGTTAGGGAACCAAAGAGAGGATGCCGCTGGTGTGTTTGGGCTCTCTGAGGACTCTCGGCCCCAGGAGTTCTCCGGGACATATGCACACACCTGGTGACGTGTGGGAAGCGGCGCTGCCTCCCAGTCCTGCCTGGGCCTGAGATGACATGCGTGTGGAGGGACAGATGGAAAATGGGGCCATTATGAAGCCTCCTCATTATTCCTTGTCAGCCCTGAGTTCCATTAGGAAAATTAATATATCGACTATTTCTCTGGAGATGAATCACAAGAAGATGATCCATACGGAGGGGAAGTCAGGATATCTGTGGTTTATGACATATCAAATAGAAATTTCTGGAATACTCCATGCGGAGGATTCTAAGCACCTCAGTAACCTTGACCAATCCACGCAGCGCTGGCCACAGTCCCTTCTTGGGGACTCACTTCCAAGCAGGGGTGGCAGGGTACTCACAGAAGGCTGCTCGAAGCTGGCAGGGCTGCCAGCAAAGCCTCATCCATCATTTTAATAAACTTCCCATGCAGGGAGAAAAGCTTTCCCGGGGAACTCGCCACCTCTGGTGTGGAAGTGTAATGTGTGAGGGACGAGGAACAGTGGATACATGCCATCCCGCCCCCCTGAACTCCCCAACACACTGCCCTCTAAATCCCCATGGGAAGACTTTGTTTTTCATTATATATATATATATATATATATATATATATATATATATATATATATATATATATATATATATATGGTGAAGAAAAAAGTATACCCCTCAAGTTCTCAAGTTCAGGCCAAATAAACAAAATCCAGCAGAAATGAAACCAAGAACAGCAAACAAACATTTTGGAAGTGTGATCTCATCAGAATGTGGAGGAGAGAGGAGGGAGAAGAGAAGGGGAGGAGGAGAGGGAGAGGGGGAAAGAGGAAGGGAGTCCTCCTTGGGCACCTGCAGCAGGTAGACAGGTGCAGCTCTGTACCAGAGCGTTGTGGGGCATGTCCTGTCTTCAAAACGGAAAACTTGAAGCTCAAAGAGCTTCGAGATCCACTCTTCGTGCTGAAGCACAGGTCAAATTGTTCACTTGGGCTGTTGATTCCTCCAGGTTAGCTCACTGAGGATTGTCAAAGGATGTAGTTTTACTTCATGCTCCTTCCTACTTTTATCTCGCCATAATCTCATTCCTATATCCCCTCTTTCCATTCCCCGAGAGTCAAAAAGAGTCACAGCTGCATCAACAAGAAGCCCTGATCCAGGGCTCAAAATGATTCAGGAAAACAGACTGAAAATGCCAAACATTGTTCCCCAAAACTCAGAGATGCTCACAGAGCCCTGGCATCAGCGGTACCCACAGAGGAAAAAGTAGAGAACACAGGGAGGATGTTCTCCACAAACAGTCCCATGGCCTCAACCCTTCTGGAGGCCAGTGAACCTAAGGTGCCGACTTCCATCCTGGTTTTTGTGGGTGGCTGCTCATGTGCGGCTCCTGGAGGCCGGTGGTCTCCAGGTTTGCATCAAACAAGAAGGTAACCCTCAACTTTTGGAAAGTGAGTGACCCAGAGCAAATGGGCTTGGGGGCTGAGGAGGGCAGTGTGTCATGAGAGGAGATGGAAAGGGAGAAAACGGAAAGAGGCAATAAACGGAAGGGTGTCACAGAATCAGGTAGTGAACACCAACAGAAGAGGACTAGCCGCTAGGCAGTGGGGACTGGAGCACTCAGGCTTCAGGGCAGACCCTGCTCATGGGAGGACTCCTGGAGACAGAAGCCAAAGGGAAATACAAGCAATGGGTGTGAAGCTGAAACATGGAGGTGACGCTTTGGCAAAAAAAATTATTGGGCTAAAGAAAAACTTAGCTGGATAGGCCTCTGCCTTTAAAGCACTCTACCTAGGACACTGGCTTCTCTCCCCTGAGGCTGTCTCCAAGCTCTGTGCCTCTTTTTGGATACATATATGTTGCGGGGGGGGGGGGGGATCCTCACACTGTATTAACAATGACTGCCTAGTGGGGCCACATACACTATTGACTATGACATTGTAGTGGCCATCTCTTACATTTTGACAAGCAAGAGCAGGCTGGTCCTTTGCCTGTGACCTAATCAGAGCAGATAGTTCCCTGAGGTGAAAGCTACAGTCAGCCTTCACACGTGCAGGTCCCCCACCCTCCTGCAGCCTCTGGATCCCCGCAAAGCTCTGCGTGTTTGTCCTCAAGGCCTTCCATTCATGTATGACCAAGCTGACGACATGCCTAGGCCTGCCACTGAAAGCCACATTCAATGGGGTTAGGAAAGTAAATGGACAAAAGGAAGAGCCGAGTGTTTCCATGCCGGCAGTGACTCCTGCAAAATCAGGAGAAGAAAAACAAATGACCCCATTGTCCTTCCAGCCAAGAACAACAGAATGCCAGTCTCTAAGCAACATTTATTATCATTTAATTAATAAACATTTCTCCATGCATTGACAGTCCTGTTGCAGTTATTCTTTATAACAACACTCCTTCGTTATTGCTCTCCCACACTCTATAAGTGAGGAGGTTGATTTCTTCCCTGCCTGCTCCTAACAAAAGCAGACAAAGGCCTCTCGGGCTGCAGAGACCTCCTCTCAGTAATGGGGAATGGAGTCTCAGCTGAGTGACAGGGACTCAAAGACAAAGGAAGGCCAAGGTCAGCCTGACAATATGCCTGTCACTGCTTGCTGAGGAGGCCCAGTGGATCTGCATAAGGAGAAGAATCTGACCCAGCCTTACTCCAGAAAGGGGCTCTCTGAAACAAAGCCTCCTCATGGGTGCTCCTGTCTGCCTTAAACACACCCTCATCTTCAGCACCTGTGAACTGGTTGAACAAAGGTGTGAAGCACACTCAGCCTTTGGCTGAAGACACAGCAAGTGTTTAATATCTGCCTGGACAGCTTTCTCACCCACTGCTGAAAGAGAACACTAATCTACAGAATGGGATCTGAAATTTGGGAATAGTTTTTAGTAGCTAGTCTTTTGTTGGTGCTATTTTAATGAAACATTGAGCGCATAGCACAACATAACACATAGGGGTATTTAAGTGTGTGCTAGCACATTTGAAATATGCACATATGCCCATCATAAAAAGCTGTGAGCAGTCATGTAACAAAAAAAATGGAAGTAATATAAACAGAGGAATAGATCCTTCACAGGCATTATGGGAAATCCTCCTCATTGTAGACATTCTCAGTGGACGGACGGCATTTGTTTTCAATGAAGCCTCTCCCTTTCCTGTTTATTTCTTGCTCTAAATTGAAGATGAGCTGCCCAGATTGATTCTCTCCTTACATCCTGCAGATGGCTGGCTGGAGCCAGAAAGGTTGACACAGGGCCTTAGCAGAAGCATAAAACCAATACTTCATTGCCCTGTAACAGAAGATAAACACAAAACAGAAACAGACAGCCAAGGGAAACACAAGAAGGTGTTTGGAGACATTAAAAGGGGACTCTCTCTTTTCTTAGCTTGCTTTTGGCAGTTATGAGGTTTTGCTCCACCCAGGAGGGTTTAATTCTCACAGACAGAGAGCAATTTAATGTTCACAAGACATTCTGAGTCTACCAAGCAAGAGACATCAGGTCCTCCACTGTGACCAGGGAAAGAAGGAAAAGGACGGAGCTGTGGGCCATCATGTCACCTCTCCTCCCAGACAGTTTTGGTGAGATATCTTTCTCTACATTCTTCACTGGCTGCTCTGCTGATGGTGGAAGTCAAGGTCAGACACCTTCATGACCTTGAACCTGACCCCTCATTCAAACCAAGGCTTGTGGTTAATAGTTAGCTACAAAAAACTGAGCCAACAGAGGCCTACTATATGATTAACACCTCCACTAGTTTATCTGAAACAGTTCGCCGGGGCCTTTTTATGTTAACAGTTCTGTGCCACCCAGCAGTACGGAAAGCGTCAGTTGAGAGTTCCCTGAATGTTTCATGGGTAACTAATGTGTTATACCACATTCCACTTATCTTAGCATTTGGTGCCTCTTCCACTTAAAATGTTAAATAGATGTTGAGGTAATACTAAGATTAGTCAGTTGCCATTTCTGGCCTTCACTCGATATGCTTTGGCCTGGAAAGTAACAGCATAGATGAAACAAAGCGAAGCATTTGAGTTATAACATCCCAGCAGAAACATCAATAGTAGGAAAGACATGAAGAACTGCAACAGGAAGGATTGACAGGAACAAGTGAGATTCCACTAACAGAGTGACACTAGAAAGAGAACCAGCATCCGTCCAGGAGAGCAGCCGAGTCCACTGACATCGTTGAACACAGTGCAGACCATCACACATGGTCTCATTCACAAATCACCATAATATGTCATCCTCCAGGGTGATGTCTGATTCACAGATGAAAAATTGAGGCTCAACTGTCTCACTTAATCAGAGGGCCTGGTCCAGTTCCATGGGGGATCCTCAACTATTGTTTCACAGTTCATGTGTTTCTGCTAGTTTGGCTATTTGTCCCTGTGCTTTTTCCAATTATGATCTCAATATCTCTTGCTCATACAATCCCTCCTCTCTCTCATCAATTGGACTCCTGGAGCTCCACCTGGGGCCTGGCCATGGATCTCTGCATCTAGATGAGAGTTCCATCATGACAGTTAGGGTGTTCGGCCATCGGATCACCAGAGTAGGTCAGTTCGAGCTTTCTCTTGACCATTGCCAGTAGTCTATTGTGGAGGTATCTTTGTGGATTTCTGGGGACCTCTCTAGCACTTTGCTTCTTCCTATTCTTCCCATGGGGTCTTCATTTATCATGGTGTCTCTTTCCTTGTGCTCCCACTCTGTTCCTGATCCAGCTGGGACCTCCTCCCCTAAGCTCGCTTTCCCCTGACCTTTGCCCTCCATTACTCCCACTCACATCCAGTTTGTTCATGTAGATCTCATCCATTTCTCTGTTGCTGGGCAATCCCTGTGTCTTTCTTAGGGTCCTCTGTTTAGGAGGCCCCCAGGCAGTGGGACCGGACCTGTCCTTGGTGCATGAGCTGGCTTTTTGGATCCTAGGGCCTATGCTGAGACACTTTGCTCAGCCTTGGTGCAGGGAGGAGGGGACTGCACCTGCCTTGGCTGAGTCTACCAGGCTGGGCTGACTCCCCAGGGGAGACTTTGCCTTGGAGGAGGTGGGAATGGGGGGTGTTTTGGGGGAAAGGGCTGGGGGTGGGAGGAGGGAGGACAGGGGAATCCCTGACCGATATGTAAAATTAAATTAATTATAAAATAAAAATATTTATTTAAAAAAAGAATCTCAAAAAAAGAAAAACTGAGGTTCAAAAGGAATAATAATTATTATTTTTGAAAAGAGATTATTTTCTCATACAATGCATCCCATTTATAGTTTCCCCTTCCTCTAGATTTACTTTATGCATATATCAAGAAGTGTGTGCCTCTATGCACAAAAGAGGCAGAAGAGGGTCATGGATCCCACGGACCTGGAATGACTAGCAGCTTTGGAGCAGCCTGGCTTGTTAAATGGGCCCTGTGATCTAAATTCTCTGGCTAAGCAGCAGGTACATTTAACTGCTGAACTTCTCACTAGACCCTCAGAAGAAGAAATGATTTTTTCCAGGTAAATGCCATGCCTGGAAGAGGTCTGAGTTCTTCTAATGCTGGAAAAGCCCAGAAAAGAGCTCTCTGGTAATCAGACTACCTGTGGAGAAGAAAGGGAATGTTCCTATGTTGCAGAAGTTTCTAGCAACTCTGAGGGTTACCCAGGATGGATGCTAACTGCAAAGGGATGGAATGCCATGAGAAATGAGCAGCTGAGCCACACTGTGCTGCTCCAAGGCTCAGAGGTCAACATGGAAGAGCACAGGACTGGAGTCTGTGGATGGAGGAACCTGGGAGGCCATTCTGTTCCCAACCAGCTGGGGATCTCCCACTACACACTCCATTCCATTCCTTCTTCTATCCTAGAATGAGGAAATCCACCTTGGGCCTCTCTAAGGGCCATTCCTATTCTCAATTCTGATTCTTCAGAAGTTAACCATGAATTAGGAAGCCTAACTATCACCAGGGGCAACTGGACATACAATGATCTTAAAGGAGAATGAAACCAAGGATATGCAAGTGAGGAGCCAATCCCCTCCTCTTTCAAAGCAAGCTGCTCACAGCCTTCGGTGTAACATGAATCTTAGATGGTCAGGGGCCAGATATAAGATGAATTGCTAAATGGTCTTATTTAAAAAAAAAAAATCCCAGAGCCAGATTTTGGCATGAAAACAGGTAAGATCAGAGGAATAGGACAAGCCACAGCCAACGTCACCTCACCAACTCCTCAGCCGATCCTGTTTCCACGAATCCTCAGACTGAATGCCTCTGAGTCCTCACCCTTGAAGATCTCAGTTGAACTGGTGCTGAAAGCCCCTGGTTTCTGGTCCTCATGCCTTATATACCTTTTTCTACCCAGACATCACTTCCTGGGATTAAAAAGCATGTGTCCTTCCCAAGCAAAGACATGAGATCTCAAGTGCTGGGATTGAAGGCGTGAGCCTGGCTCTGTTCCCAGTGTGGTCTTGAACTCACAGAGATCCAGACAGATTTCTGCATCCCGAGTCATAGGATTAAGGATGTGTGCCACCACTGTCTGGCCTCTATGTCTAATCTAGTGGCTCTTCTGTTCTCTGATCACCAGATAAGTTTTATTAGGGTACACAATGTATCAATTACACCTTGGCTGAATTTAGTCAGTGCAACTAAATTCAGTTCATCCCGGCAATCACTCTATCAGTAGGCAGACATCAATTAGGAGCATGTTTGTCTGCCTCCCTTCTGTATTTTCCATGTCTAGAACTCAAATGGCAATATATTAAACAGCCAACTATTATCTAACTATTAAAACAAATAAATATGGTAATCCCCATGAAAGATGAATGTATAACTACCTGTGTCCTTCATATACAAAACATCACGGGACAACATGGTGTAGTTCATCCAAAGGGAAGAACTGAATCATAATCAGGCATTGCAGTGAGGAGGAGTGATCCCTGAGCCAAAGGCAGAAGGCAGGCAAACAGCAAATCATTTCATCAGGCACCCCAAGGAGCAATTGAAAGAAAGGCGTTACAATTTGCTCAGAATGTAAGATTCTGTTCGCTCAAATTGAATTGTTAAACTTAACAAAATATTCAGTTAAGGTTGTAATGGAAGCTTGGGGGCCCAGGTGTGAGGGATCCCTGACAATTTGTCCTTTCAGCTGAAGACAGGTAGAACCTTGGAACACATCACCGTGAGATGGAAGTAAAATTTTTCTGGGTTAATCCTCTTCTCTTACCACTTTAACGACTGGGATGCCTTCACAGGCGTCTCACACACAAGCTTCTCTATCCTTCTTTGTTTTGTTTCTTCCCTTTTCTTCAAGGTACATTTGAGAGAACTAAGGACCAGCAGTCTTTGCCGAGCACCCACGAATCTGATGCCACTTTAGATGTTGAAGTGAGCACATGGTGTTAATGGGAGGGGGAAGAAGCAAATTACAGGAAACAGGAACGAGGGCATTGCATCATCAAATATTACAAAGCCTCTTTGCATCACCTCTGGAACGGCATTGCCAAGTTAGAGCTTTCAGTGTATAAATGCTACGTGGTGAGGGAAGCACACGTAGAGTGAAAACACGGTCCATAACTCTGTGGAAGCAGTGATGACTCTGGGAATGTCCACGACTCTAACAAAAGCAATGATCCAAGGGGAGATCTCTCAGGTAATGCAGAATTCCACCGTGGAGGATGAGTTTTACAGCCTTTCAACTTGCCCCTCCTTTTCCCTCTGTATCAGGAGAGGGAGAACAAGAGAAACTATTCCTGAGAGGCCCAGAAATTAGATTTACTAGGTAAATACGTGAATTGGGAGCTGAGTGTAGTAGTGCCTACCTTCAATCCCGGAACTCGGGAGACAGAGGCAGAGGTAGGCGGATCTCTGTGAGATGGAGGCCAGCCTGATTTCTCTGGTAGTTCCCTTGCTAGTTGTGGCTGCATAGTGAGATTCTGTACCACCCCCCAAAGAGTAACTGGGTATAAATAAAGTATCACAAATATGTTCTAAAAGAACCTAAAAGCCACATCTAAAGCATTGAGTAAAATGTGGGGCCTTATGTTTCCCAGTGCAAAGTTTTCCTAAGACCACAAAGCTGGTCTAGAATTGAAAAGCACAATCACCAAGAAAACTTCAAAGGAGGACTCAGTAGCAGACCTGCGGTGACCAAAAAACCAGGGAACTTGAATGCAGGTTAATTAAAATGACACAGTTTAAATAACAAAATTTGAAAACATGAATGAAGAACAGTGAATTTCTCCATAAAAACCCCTAGGTCGTCAGCAACCATGTAAAACTAAGTCAGATTTAGTGGGAGGAGAAAGGGGTTATAGAGGGGGAGGGGGAGGGGGAAGAAGAGGAGAGGGGGAAGTTTTAACAGAGGGAACAGCTGTAGGGGAGAAAAATAAGGAGACATGATGCATTTGAAAAAAATACTTTTGTGAAACCCGCTGTGTAAAATGACTACACACCCATAACAACTTCTTATAAGAAAATCATAAATAAAAGATAAAGAAATAATGGCATATATTACCAATTTGGTAAAAAAAAATGAATGTATATAAATATATAAAAAGTTCAATTAACGCAAAAGAATTAAACACACAGATTCCCACTTAGACACAAGGAAGTCAAACTTCCTTTTTTTTTTTTTTTTTTTTTTTTTTTTGAGACAGGGTTTCTCTGTGTAGTTTTTCACCTTTCCTGGAACTCGCTTGGTAGCCCAGGCTGGCCTCGAACTCAAAGGTCCACCTGGCTCTGCCTCCTGAGTGCTGGGATTAAAGGTGTGTGCCACCACCGCCCCGGCCAAACTTCCTTTTTAAAAACACATATTTTCACTAATTCTAATTATGCATATGCATGTATCTATGTGGGTGTTTATGCAAGTATGTGTAGTGCTGACAGAGGCCAGAAGAGGGTGTTAGACACCCTGGATCTAAAGTAACAGACCACTGTGAGCTGCCCATGAAGCCAGACCCAAAGCCACACACATACCAAAAATTTAAAACCTTTAGTTTTGTTCTGGTGAACAGCTGCTTTGTGCTTTCACAGTTCCCTGTGTTATTATCATCAGGTATCTCATTTTATTTGAGTTAAGGTAATCTGTCTTTGTGGTGACATTTAAAATGGAAGGGAAATGTACAATGATGGCTGAATATAACTTCAAAGGCAAATGTCATCTCTACACACCTACTTACCTGTGTCTCCACTTTTATGAATTAAGGCCACTTTATAGTTATAGATTATAGAATGGCAGAATTGGTTTTATTTTTTTCAAAGTTCTGTACAAATTTCAGTGACAAATCTGGCACTCGAGATTGTTGATATTGTTGATATCTGTTCATCGTTCTTTGTCCTACATGTATAATATTTCTCCTTAAAAATTTAATTCACGGTTAGTGCATGTGTGTACAACACAGGAAATAAGCTTTCATCACTAGAATGTGTTGCTGAAACCAGGCCCAGGTTCACATCCAGATCTGTACATCTTTTCCCTTTTGTGCTGCTCTGGGCCCCACTTGCCCCTCACAGTGGTCAGTCCCACTCTTGCGTTTAGACTCTGACACTGGATCCCACTTTCAACTTTGAGATCAGTGATGGAGTTTTCACCTGGCTATCACAGGGTCCTAAATTTCTTTATAAAACAGGTTTCTGACACAGTATGTCCAAGATGCACCCAAAATATCTACTCCAAAGCATTCCTGAAGGGTTTGGAGGGTAGCATATGTGCTGTCTGGCATGCTTTAGTTGTCCAGTAAATAGAAGTAAGCAAGTCTCACTGTGCTGCCTGTCTGCCAGCTCAGACATGTTTTGGTCATGTGTGTCAGGTGTGTCAGATGTCTCACAGATACTTGTCTGCCATCTCACACATGTCCCACATGTCTCATGTGTGTCTACCTCTTCATTTCGTGCACCACAGTCCTTCCTGACAAACTAACATCACGATGGTCTATCCCACCTTCATTTCAGCTGCTTGATTGCTGCTTCCCTCCGTCTTAAGTGAGTCCCTCTCCCGTGATGTCTTCTGTTCACCTTTGTCTTACCAGCGAGGTTAAAACAAAAACAAACAAATAAAAGACAAAGAAAAGATCATTCGCTAAAAAGTTCACTTGTCCTTTAGATTTGATTTTCCTTCTCATGAAAATTCCCTTCATCTGTTCCTGTGTGCTATTCCTTTGTACCAGCACATGGCTAACTTATGTGTAGCTTTAAAAAAAAAAAAAAAAAAAAAAAAACGGTGTTGTAGTACGGTTTCTGAAGAATCAGAATGGGCTGGCGTAGGGGAAATGTGGTCATTGACAGGACTCCTTTTGTGGTGACCATGTATGAATTTCATACGTAAGAACCTTCTAGATTTCATTACTGGCCTTGGTTTCTCACCCACCCTGTGTCAGCCCTTTGATGTGTGTCTGCAAGTTCCTCCTGGGGAAGTGGAGTGGGTTTCTCTACCCTTTGATTGTGTTTGCCTGTGGCTTTCTTTGATCAGTTGAAGGGGGAAGAAGTGGAGGAGTGAGTCCCACACTGAGAATTCAAGGCTATGGGTGGCCATTGCCCTCTCCCTCCCGACATCATGGGTGAGCACACACTGAACTGGTCTGCTAAACTCAGAAGCCTGATGCAAACGTCTGAGGAATAAGATCTCACCAGGGATGTTTAGATGTGTTCAGTCTTCACCAGTCACTCTAACCAAACAAACCACCCTGGGTAACACCATGGGGCACACTCAGAAGCCTCTTGGTCTCCCCGTGGCTTGTTTTATAGCAAGCATTGCCACAGAGAGATATACAGACAGACAGAGGTATAAAGTAGATAGATGGCAATAGATACGTACATACATATATGACAGAAGATAGCTTATTGATAGACAGTAGCTAGATATAAATGATAGATGATAGACAGATGGTGGATAAACAGATAATAGATGATAGAAGATCTAGATTGATAGATCTAGATCACAGATAGAAATAGATGACTGGATACAGTATTAATTAGCACAATGTGCCTTTCATGCAGGATTTCTAAACTTTGCATTTATTATTGATGATTCACTTGGTCAATAACTATAAATTTTGCAGGTTTGGTGAGCTTTGGCAGATCAACAGAAACTCAAATCATATTCCCTGGATCCCTCCTAACTAAAAGGCTTTTCCCAAGTAGCAGAGCCTTTGTGTAATTACTGATCTCCTTTCCTCTACCACACCTGGTTTCAGGAACACACTGAGTGAACATCCATTGGGGAGGCATCTCAGACTACAATGAACCTTGAGGACCCTCCTGGAAAATGGATGTTTTTCCAAATGGTCACTTGATTGAAGAGCCACCAGGAGGGGCAGGCTGTGCTGACACCCACTGCCTGTCTACACAGTATGCCTGTGATTGTGGAACAATGAGAAAAATTGCTAAATCTGCAATTTTATTCAGTGCACAATTTTTCCCCTGAGGTCACAGTGATACTTGGGCTTCTGCGTTTTATGGAACTGGCAATCGGATACTTTCAAAGTGAATTCTAAATGACCAAAAGCTGCTTGATCAGAAGAATTCAATTTATAACAAGATTTGCCACTTCAAAGTCAATTTTATCTTTTTCTTACCCAGAGGCTGTGAATGAACCATTTCCTGCGGATTGCAGTAAGTTCTTACACTGGGTGCTTGTGGGCTGCAATTACTAAGAGGCAGAGCCCGAAACAATCACCAAGGGAATAATGTTCATCCCCTCTTCACCCGATGCTGTCTTCCTCTCAGAATTGGGGTTTGGTTTTAACTTTATGGACCCAGAACCACTACCACTTCCCTATTTGTCACCATTTCCCTCTGGGCCTAGAGGGCTAGCTCAGCGGAGGATGAGGGCTGACTGCACAGAAAGACGTAAGTTGCACAGGCATGAAGGCAAAAGTTCAGATCCCCAGAACCCACATGAAATGGCAGGCATGAAACACTCTTGTCTGTAACCCCACACTGTGGAGACGGAGGTCGGGAGGACAATTGTGTTTAGCTGACCGCTAGTCAGAACAATGGCAAGCTGCAGGTTCAGTGAACAACCGTGTCTCAAAAGAATAAGGTGGAGGGTGGCAGAGGACCATGCCCAATGTCCTGCTTCCTTGTGAGCACGTGCACATGGTACAAATGAACACCACACATACATACATACATACATACACACACACACACCACATCGCATACACACACTACATATAAGCCACACAGACATGTATACATACATACACACACACACCCCTAACAGTTTTAACTCTCCTCTGTAACTCTTAGATTTATATATCCTATAAACTCACACTTTTATGATCTCTTTTGATTTCATAGTCATTTCCTATAACCCCCTGACATTCAGCCTGATAGCTTTCTTACTTCTGCTTCATGATCCCAAGAATGGATAGTGCATGTTTTAGCACAACCCAGATCCAGGTCCATGATGGTCAAACTAAGGCCAGGTAAGCTTCCAGCTACTCAACATAGCCAGTCTTCGCTACAAGCCAGAGGCCATAAATAAAGAAAGAAAACTCAGAATTCAGTAAAACCTCTTCACAATGACTGAAATTACTCTTCACTTAGCAATTTCTAGGCAATTGAAGAAAATGTCATTATGACACAGAACTATGACACAGATTAAATTAGTTCTGACTGAAGTTGGTGTGTGTGTGTGTGTGTGTGTGTGTGTGCACTCACCTATGCAGGCACATGTGGAGGACAAAGATTGACATCAGGATGTCTTCCTCAGTCAGCTCTTCATCACACTCACATGCTACACCTAGGTTTGAAAACTATTTTTATTTAAGAATTGCATACAATGTATTGTTATTATATTCACCCCTCCCCCCAATTCTTCCATACCCACCCAACTTTGAGTTTCCTTTTGGTCTTTTCTTTAATTATTATTGTTATGTGTTACATACATATAAATATATAAATATCACCTGAGTCCATTTCATGTTGCTTGTGTATACATTATTTTTAGGGGTGACTACTTGGTGTTGGATAACCACTTAGGAGGTTTACGTTGGAGGAAGATTTGTTCTGCCTCTCTTAGCAGTCATTAAATTCTAGAAAGAAAAGTAAACTTTTTAAATATAAAATCCAGTACAAAGATTGGCATGGTTACACTCTTATGGTTATTTTTAGTATCTACCTCTATAGAAGAATGCCATGTTTTCACACATGCACATGTGTGTGAGATAATTTTGGCTCAATTCTAAAGCAAACTGAGATTCAAAGAGGAAGCATTTTAGCACTCTTCCTCTATCCATGCATAGTATTCTTCAAAACCACCTCTACAATTTGAAAAATGATAATTTCTCAACATTTAACCACAATATAGAATATAGCACCTCATCACTGAACATACATTTCACCCTTTGTTATACGAATATTCATTGTTCTGTCCTATAATTGGAAGGAATTTTGCCCTTGTTTGATCTGTCATGACATCACATAGAATTCACTTAGAAGAAAATGGGTTTTTAGTTGTTTCATAGCGGTGTCAAAATATGCATTAATAACTCCATCAATCTTGTCAAGAATATTTTTAATATTGGGATGCTATCCAGCTCATGGTGGCAGACCCAATATAGATAGATAGATAGATAGATAGATAGATAGATAGATAGATAGATAGATAGATAGAGATAGATAATAAATAGAAAGATAGATGATGTATAGATACATAGACAGATACATAGATAAATAGATACATAGATGATGGACAGATAAACAGACAGATGATAGATAATACATAGATAGATAGATAGATAGATAGATAGATAGATAGATAGATAGATAGATAGATAGATAGATATAGATAGATGATATATAGATACATAGATAAATAGATACATAGATACATACATGATAGATAAGCATGATAAATAGATGATACATAGATGGCACATAGACGTTTTATATATATATACATATAGATAGATAGTAAATAGATGATCAATGATATAGATACATACATATGTGGTAGGAGAAAGATTATTGATAGATAGTACGTAGATGTGGATGATAGATGGTGGATTAGCGGATGGTTTGTCAAAAGGCTTCATTTTCACCTCTAGCTCACATTTCATTGTCTTCGGCACACACTGCCATTTGCAGTGCTCTGATATCAGACTTACCTTCATTTTTGAGAAAATGTCTGGTGTAATAAGCCACATTTTCTATATGGTCAACCACTACCCAAAGCAGGAATTACATCTGGTTTGAAGTGTCCCTTAGCTTGTGCACTGGTTAATCTTCACTGTCCGCTTGACTGGATTGGGAATCACCTCAGAGACATTCCTCTACGTACACCTTTCTGAGAGGCTTAAGGAGGCATTGGAATGCAGCATGACTGTGGGTAGTCCCATCCTATAAGCTGAGTTTCCAGACTGAATTACAGAGGAGGAAGCCGGTGGAGTACCAGCATCTGTCTCTTTCTGCTTCCTGACTGTGTATGTGATGTGACTGGCTACCTCCCACTCCTGTAGCTGCAGCTAGAGCCACTCTGCCTGCCACTCCCTCCCAAACACAATGGACTCTACCCTCAAACCATGAGCCAAGAAAACCCCTCCTCTCCAAAGCCATTTTTGTCAATTATTCTGCCATTGCTACAAATGCAGTAACTTCTACAGCTTGCAACCCAAGAGATTGCCCAAGTGTTCTTTTTGGGGATTGCGACCACATGTCTGTGTCATGCAATGTCCTTTGTGCACGGACTTCATTTCACTGGATAGACTGTTAATACATCCAGAGAATTGAGATTTTTAAAAAAAATTAATAATTGTATATTTTTATCAAAAACATCACAATAAAATTGGCTCTTTTAATCTGTGACCATGTGGATGTCTGATATGCATGAACTGGCCTTGATTCTTAGAAGCTGGAAAATAAAATACATTGATTGGTAAGCATTATAAACCCATGATACAAGACATAGCCCTTCTGTAAATAGCAGCAGACCTAAACTGCAGATACCTAGGGAAATAAAACCCCACAATTCCTTCTAAATAGGTCTACATTCTACTTTTGTGACTTCTATTCTCCCTTAACTTCTTAGAAATTTTCATTCTGAAGTTCTGTAACAAGACTAACACTGACAATCAAGAGAGAGGGTTCACAGAATCCTCCCCAAAGACTGAGAACTCTTCCAGGATGGAGACTCCACAGAATCCTCCTCAAAGACTAGGGACTCTTCCAGGAAGGGGGATCCACAGAATCCTCCTCAAAGACTAGGGACTCTTCCAGGATGGAGACTCCACAGAATCCTCCCCAAAGACTGAGAACTCTTCCAGGATGGAGACTCCACAGAATCCTCCCCAAAGACTAGGGACTCTTCCAGAATGGAGACTGGAAGGGAGATCCACAGAATCCTCCTCAAAGACTAGGGACTCTTCCAGGATGGGGGATCCACAGAATCCTCCTCAAAGACTAGGGACTCTTCTAGGATGGGAGGGTCCACAAGGTCTCCCCAGAGACAAGAAACTCTTAAAATGCTTGGTGGAATTCTCACATGGATTCATTCTCTAGTTTATCTCTGTGAAAAATTGTTTCCTTTGAGACAGGCTCTCATGGTTTCCAGACTGACAAGCTTGCCATGTAGCTGAGGATAACACTGAACTTCTGATCTTCCTGTCTTCACATCCCAAGTGTTGAAATTACAGGCAAATTACTCCTGATTTTATGTGGTTGTGTATCAACTGAACCACATCTCCATCCTCTGTGAGAATATCATAATCACTAATTCAGTCTCTCTTTTTTCTTTTTGGCACAGTTCTGTTTAGATTTTCTGTTTCATGTTGAGTCAGTTTTAGTTGCATATGTCTCTCTGGAAATATTTTTTTAATTAAATCTGTAGACATTTTCACACATGTGTGCAATGCAAACTGACTACTCTTACCACCACTTACCTCCTTTTACCCTTGTTAGTCCCCACATTCCCTACAAAAACCCATTCCCAACAAAACTTTCTGTCATGTTCATTTAAAGACAGCTTTAAAGTCAGAAATATAAATACCCGTAAGGTGATGTTAGGGAGAAAAGCTAGCACTGTGATACACAACTGGAGTTATGAAAAACAGAGATTAGCAATCATGGGAAGAATAGAGTCATAGAGTCCTTGGCATAATTCCTGGCCCACACTTACTGTAATGTTCCTGACTATAACTCATGATACTAATATTATTAGTGCTAAGTTATTCTTGTGTCTCCCACATACTCCCAGGGACAGCAAAGAGGAGAAGGGACAGGAATGAAGATGTTACTTCCTCCTTCATGTAAACATACCAGCTCCTCAGAGATACAATGTTGTGTAGCTAGAGTTTTCCTGCCTGGCCCACAGTCAGGACAAATCTCTCTCACCCGCCAGTCCCACAGCCGCTCAGACCCCACCAAGTAAACACAGAGACTTATATTGGTTACAAACTGTATGGCTGTGGCAGGCTTCTTGCTAACTGTTCTTACAACTTAAATTAATCCATTTCTATAAATCTGTACCTTGCCACGTGGCTCATGGCTTACCGGCATCTTCACATGCTGTTTGTCATGGTGGCGGCTAGCGGTGTCTCTGACTCAGCCTTCCACTTCCCAGCTTTATTCTCCTCCTTGTCCTGCCTATACTTCCTGCCTGGCCACTGGCCAATAGTGATTTATTTATTGACCAATCAGCAACACACTTGACATACAGACCATCCCACAGCAATGTTGCATGAATCTTAGGGGTCTTATTAATAAAAATCAAACCTGAGGCCAGTTATTGGGGTAAATGCTGGAAGGTCAGAGAAGCAGAACAAGCCACAGCTACCTCACCTTGCCAATCCTTAGCTGATCCTGTTTCCTCAGACTGGAAATCTCTGAGTCCTCATCCAAATGAATCTCAGCTGAACTGTGCTGCTCAAAGTCTAAAAGCTTAACCAGCCAAATGCTTCACCAGCCAAATGCTGCTAGTTTCTGATCTTCACGCCTTATATACCTTTCTGCTTTCTGCTATCACTCCCTGGCATTAAAGACTCACTTTTTGGGATTAAAGGCGTATGTCACCATGCTTGGCTATATCCTCGTGTCTTTGAACTCACAGAGATCCAGACAAATTTCTGCCTCTGGAATGCTAGGATTAAAGGTGTGTGCTGCCACTGCCTAACCTCTATGTTTAATATTGTGGCTGTTCTGTTCTCTGACCCCAGATAAGTTTATTAGAGTGCACAATATTTTGGGGAACACAATACCACCACAATACAATCCATAAGTCCAGTATGTACAGCCACACAAAAATCTCCCTCCATGTACTCGATCCCAATGGAACAAAACTATTTTTTAATTGATTAAAAACAATATCTAATATGCCAGGACATTATCTTAAAGTCAAATAACAAATTAATAAGCAAATTTTTTTTCAATAAAACCTAAAAGATCTCGGTGGTGACAGAGGAGTGTCACGTATGGGTTCCATCTCATGGAGTATGTCTTACATCTAATCTTAAAGTGGCAGGCTGTTCCCATAATATCGGCGTCACTATTACATCAGTGTATCTTGCAGAACAGTGGCTGTTGTAGGTCCCAGAGATTGTAGCTGGGTGAGATTTAAGATTATTTTTCTCCTCGGGTAGCATGCAAAGTACTTTCCAGCACCCTGAGTGCCGGTTAGAAAGGGCGAAGCCTCTACTTAGGCACTGCTTTGATTTCTCTGTGCTCAATGATCTAAGTAAGTTGTATCTTCAGCATTAGCATCTTATATAAAACGCTTTTCCTTTTGGGCCACCAACCAGCTCCCAAATCATGACAATGACCCAGAGACTTGTTATTAATTATGAATGCTCGGCCTTAGCTTTTATTTTAATCTGTTTCTCTTTATGTTTTGCTTTGGGGGCCTTTTATCTTTCTTTCTTTCTGTATAATTCTCATGTATGGCTGGCTGACTGGTAGCTGCCTCACTTCTAATCCCAGGCATGTCCCTCTCTTTTTCCCTCCATCTCTTCTCTCATTTTTCTCTCTCAAGCCTGGATTCCTCCTCCTACTTACTCTCTCTGCCCACCAGCCCTGCCTATCCCTCTTCTGCCTAGCTACTGCCATTCAGCTCTTTATTAGACCAATCAGGTACCTCAGGCAAGCAAGGTGAAACAGTATCACATCTTTACATACAAATGTAGCATAAACAAATGTAACACAACTTTCCACAGCTAATGTAACATTCCTCAGCATAAACAAGTGTAACACTTCTTTATGTAGTTAAAGTAATTTCCACAACAGCCTTACCATCAGGTTATAGAGAGAAACCAAAAGTCTTAGTAATAGCCTGTGGTGATTGGGAGTTTTTCACAGGGCCCCTTTGGCCAAAGAATCAACAAGATGTAATTGATTTCTGGCACTGAATGTTTTACTTGGTAGCATAAAATATCTAGCTAGGGCACTATCTCCACCTAGATTCCTTTTGTATTTGTGTATATTTTAGGAAGCTTTTACAGTGATCGATTTCCACATGACTTTTTAAATGCCTTATAGTGGTAGCTGTCCCTCCTCACACCCCTTCCTCTACCATGTCCTCACCATCACTCTCCCCACTAATCCTTCTATTCTGGTTTCACCTTTCTCTATTTATAACTACACACTCTATTTCCCCTTCCTATTTTTCACTGAAACTATCCATGCCATCAATATTTTCCACATCAATTTTGTGTATCTGTCACTGATTGAGGTAGAAGCTTTGCTGCTTCTGAATCACTGTTCTTGAATTACTGCACCCACATTTTTTTTTTGATCTGGTCACAAGTGTGTTTATCTCTGGACGAAGGAGAGAAGCACACAGATACCTGCTGTATGCTTTCTGAAGAAGACCAATACAATGAAAGAACTGTCCAGAGCCCAGATAAGGCTAGCATCAACCAATATAGAAAAAAATATTGCAAAGAAAAGGAGCCAGAATTTGCAAACCACCAAAGCAAAACTTAAAACATAATGAGTTGTATCCCATTCACGAAGCATGTTTCCTTCCCCACTTTCCCTTATAATCCACAGGGTGTAAACATTAACCTCCATGGAGTGATCAAGAGCAGGAAAGCAAAACAAAATTCACTCTTCCAGAGAATTGCTTCTACACCTCAGACTTCAATTAAGTCTCTGGCTTCATCAAGATACTCAAACTAAGGTGTGTACCTTATGCTTTACAAATTCTCTCTCTCTCTCTTTCTCCCCCTACTCCCTCCCCCAGTGTGTGTGTGTGAGAGATGTAAATATTGATGGGCTACTGAGATTTGGGATACAGGGATATGAGCTTCTGAACATGCTACAGAAGGCTGGGACTGGCAAGTACCAGCTTGGAGTTGAGAATCCACAGGCTTGAGTCCTGACTGCCAGTGATCTACTGTGGACATAGAAATGCTAGATAAAGCATGCTGTCAGTTCCTTAGCTGAGAAAAACAACACAGCACTCATAACTGCTGAGATTAGGGGCCACTCCTTATCCTCCATGATTGGCACTGATTGGTGCCCAGTGAGTGGCTGACATTTGGTCAAAAATTATGTCACAGTGAAAATGATGTAGTTGGGCACACTGTGAAGATACATGAGAAGGCTCACAGAAGGAGAAGAGATAGTCAAGCTAAGGAGATAAAGGAAGGACAGGACTCTGGGGGATATAAACAAACCAAGGAACCAAAACCTTTCACAGCAGACTCCAGCCAACTACCAGGAGGCCCCCAGTGAGGAGAACCCATAGCACCAGTGCCCTTTCCTCTAGTAAACCTCCCAATGTTATGCTTTTAAACAGTCCAGTACCTGATGCTTCTGATATAACAGCCTGTAAGGACGGCCTCAAAGAAAGCCTCCATCTGTCCCAGACCACATCAATGGTGGGTGGGGGAAGAAAATCGGTAGACGAAGACTTGAAGTCTGGATAGGGGTGGCCCTTTGTCCCTGCTGCTCAGCTTCACCTCCAGTTGGCTGGTACTTACCCACCTGCCAGAGTAAACCTTTGCCCTCCTGTGAATTTGCCTTCTGTGAGTGAAGATTGATGCTGTGGTTGGAATGAGAAGAAAGGAGGGAGGGAGCGTCGCCCTTCTCATACGATCACAGTCCGCATTTTGGAAAGGGCTTTCTTCCCTTGTCTTTGTCTCCAGATTGTGATATCTGCAGTTGTTGGACAAAATGTGTTCATTATTGTTTTCATTGCTCTTTTATAAGTGGAAATAAAAACAGATGAGATCTAGCTGGGACGCACCCATGCGCAACTGGAAGTGCACACACACAGTGATGAACTAGTCTAAACAGTTTCTTCATGGTGTCTTAGTTAGATGTCTACACAGGTTGTTTTTGTGTTTTTAATTTTCACTTTAGCTCAGTGAACATCTGTATTTCTTGTTTTGGAAGAAGATAGCATACGGCACACGTGCGGAAGTCACTAGGCTAAGTGACAGGAGCTTTCACGTTCAGGACAACAGCCAAAGGAGGTCAAGAGGTACATTCATCTCCCGCTACAAGGGTTCCACCTGCAGGTGCGTGGTAACCTCAGCTGTGAATCTTCTCATTGCTTCTAGCTGAACCCAAATGCCAAAAGCACAGCCTAGTTTTCTAATTTGAAGAAAGCCACCCAGCACACAAAACCCTTCGCTGGAGTCTTCTCACAGAAAGGAAATATTCTGCTGACACAGGGATCATGCTGTGTCCAACCCTGCCATCTCTCTGCAAGGATTCCCCAGCAACTGGAAACCATGAAGGACAGTGGGGTGAGAGAATGTTTTCTTCAGCCACCGTATACATTTTGCCATCAGCCATCCCATGAGTTTTGGTGTTTAAACATGGAAACAAAAGAAATGTGCTATTTGAAAACACAAAGATTTGTAAACTTTCTCACCCAGATGTCTAAAGCTTGGGATTATATATCTTATTCCTTGCTAAAATATGGAAATTCATTTAGAGATTGAGAGAGGAAAGAAGGCAACACAAGCTACTGTGTGAGGAAGCGTTCGGCTAGGATACACACGTGCCCCCTTCCCGTGGCCTGCCGACTCGCTTGTGATAGTTCACAGAGGGAGAATGCCTTTAAATATCATCTAACTAATAATATACCACATGAGCCCCGCCTTGGCAGGGAACACCTTTTTTTTTTGCACAAGTCCTCTTTGTCAATCAAATGCTGCTGTGAAATAGTCTGAGTAAGCGTAGTAACAGAAGTCACACCATTTTGTCATTGCCTACCACAGACACTGTGATGTCAACCAATCTGTCAGCATTTAAATGAGGCATTTGGAGGAAAAAAGTCACACACAGCATAAATGTGGCTAATGCCACCGTGCTATAAACTGTGCTCTGATGAGCATTTAATGTACCTGTGTTCTCAATGCTGGTCCCCTGCTGGCTCTTTTACCGAAGCGAGATTAATTTCCCAGAACTACCTGTGTGGGGAAGATGGCTTTCCCTTTTAAGAACACAGGCAAGAACTCTCTCCTGGACTGAGCCCAGACGCCTCTTTCCTCTGAATACCTATAGACAGGGCTTTTCCAGGTAAAATTGGCTTCCGGGACTATGAACCATGTGCTTACTTGCTTGCTGGGCTAGGCTCTCATTACATAGCCCAGGCTGTCCCTGAACTCAAAATCCTTCTGCCTCAATTTCTCCATACAAGGCTGGATGGCAGGCATGGACTACCATGCCTGGGCGTGCAGGTTTTGTAAGGAAGTGGATTCGTATTTTAAAAGAAGTGGAGACCAAACAGACCTGGGGTTTGAGAGCAGGCGAACTGTGAGCCACAGAGATGGCAGAGGGAACTCTCCCAAGCCCTTCCAGCTCTGCTTCTTCTATAGAGCAGGAACAATTGCACCGTTCTCAGGGACGAAAGGGATCCTGAATCCCTTCACCTCACTGATGACGTAGAAGATGCTGAGAAATAAAACTGGTGCCCAGAGAGGAGTCCCATTAAGATTGCTTTCCTCACATTTTTCCCTCTCTTTAAAGTATGAGTTTTGCCTTGTTACCAACTTTTACCACAGCTTCCTCCAATTGAGGCAAAGTGGAAGAATGTGAGCAATGAGACCTGAAGCCCGGAAGAGTGATCATGGCAATGCTGTCCCTTAGCGTTCTGATTCTCTGGGGGGATATGCATTTTTCATGATAGGTTAGTTCTTGGCTAGAATTCCTGAGGAGAGAATTGGAATACAACTAAGAACACCAAAACTTGCAATGGCCATGTGGGCCAGGGTGAGGCCAGGAGAGGCATGTGGCCACTGCAATGCCTCTGAAGTCATGCCATATGGGGGAACGTTTGCTCCTGGAGTCAGGCTGGATCTGCCAATATGGTGGATTGAAATGAGTGAGATTTCATCTGCACAGTTGAATCACAGCTGAAAGTAACTGTTCCACCAGATGGACTGGGAAGCTGCAGCATTTGCCTCTGAGGTCTCTGAATTTTAAAAGCCCTTTAAGATCAGAGCAAGGGGGCTAGAGGAACCCCAGGGAGCCCATCAGCCACCACCCAGAGCAAGAGCCTGTCAGAACCTCACACTGGCTCGGGCCACATTTCCAGCTGTTGGTGCTGGACTTACAGCCTGCTAAGGTTTGGACAAAAGTCTTCCAAAGACCTATGTGCTAACGGCTTGGTTCCTAGCCCATGGTTCAGTCAGGAGATGATGCTGGAGCCTTGAAAAAGATGTTAGTGGTTGGAGTTGTGCTCTTGGAGAGGATAGTGGGACCCAGAAATGCCCCTATCTTCCACATTCCAGCTGTGGAGCAAGCAGCTTCCTCTACTAGGCACTTACATCACCGTAAGTCACATCTCCACAGGGCCGAAAGCACTCAGGGACAGTCAACCATTCAACCATGGGCTAAACCTCCAAATTGTGCCTAAACAAACAATTTCTCTTTTAAGTCAGTTGTCTCCAGTATTTGTTACAAGCGGGAAGAGCTGGCTAACACAGAGCTGGCCAGAATCAGAGCTGGCAGATGGAGAGAAACAAAAGCCCTGGTTGCAGAAAAGTGGGTACCATCAAGGGGACGTGAGACTCAAATATTGAAGAGTTTAATGCACATTTCAAGGTCTCTGATAAGAAACAAGGAGCATATGGTTGGAATCACTGAATTCAGAACCCACTAGAGAATCAGGGGGCTGAGACCTTGAGTGTTAGGGCTGTGTATATAGGGCTTGCACAGAGTCTAAGTACACACACACACACACACACACACACACACACACACACACACACACACACACACAAAGCTGTTCTGAGTATGGGCAGGATGCACGTGTTGTCTCCGCATAGATAGGGTGCAGAATCCAGGGTGAATACAGCTAAGTTAGACCACAAAGCGCCGAAGAGAGAACACACCTTCAACTCCAAGGCATCATGCCTCAAGCTGGTCACCAATGAGGATGAACAGTTGGTTGGCTGTGGGCTGAGAAGGATGGCAAAGGCCAGCTGTTCAGGGAAAGGAAGTTCTTCAGGAACAGGTGCCAAGCCATCTGTGGTGGAGCGAGACAGATGCCTCATTGAGCTCATGGCAGCTCACGATGCTGCCTCTTTCTCCCAACAGGGCCTTGATGGAGCAGGGATAGGAACAAGCAGGAAGTGACTTCGGAAGCTGAGTGAGAGTATGCGCCCAGGGAGATGTACCATCAGAGACAGAGTGGCTGTCTTGAAGAGGGGACTGCTTGAAACTGAATGCCAGTGAAAAGCAACATGGGGACACAGCAAGACAGTCTGGGGGTGGCCAAGGTAGGCCACTCCCAGACACAGCTGGATGTTCACTTGGAAGTGTGGGTACAACCCGGGGCTTAGGAAGCTCTACTCTAACCTAGATAAGATAGAATAACTCTCCCTAAGTTTAGGGAAGAGGGCCTTGTTTGTCCATCTGTCTTTCCACCAATACGAGGCCCACACATAGTTACAGTCTGTGATCACAATCTCACTTCACAGGCAAGAAAAAATCTAAAGAAAGTAGAAAGAGAGAGCCTGGGGCACTTTCTCATCTAAACACAGTGAGGACTCAGCCTGGTGAGTGGCTGGCACAGCGAGCATGTGAAATCTGTGCATTGGCCAAGGTCTGCAGTACCCAGGCTCACAGACTACATGTGAAGGCTCTCAATGACACAGTCTGGGTCATGCGTCAGACTCTACCCATATATGTCCGTGCCTCTCATTGAAAAGTATTACTGGCTGTATATCATAACAAGTGATATATTCTCAGACATCACTAAGAGGATTTGATAAAAGTTTCACTTAATTTTAGTTTAAAGGTAAACTTTGGTCCAGGTGACTCCAGGGACAGTGCACCTATAGATGGATGTTGTGTTGCTTTCTCTAGGAAGATGTGAACAAGCCTCCGTTTACCTGACAGCACTGACAACAGACCAAAGAAAGTCCAGCTGAGCGAACCAATGAGTCGACTGGAGTGATTTATAGAGCAGGGGGTGTCTCAGAGGCGGCATTATCGCTTGTGAGAGCTGCAACTCTGAGGCTCCTTCCACAGTTTTCAGGCAGCATTGCCTAGCTGCCCATCAAATCAGCTCCTCTGGCAAGAGAGTCTCCTGTCCTCAGCAACTGTTCCTCTAACCTTGTATGGAAGGGGCAGGTCATGAATCCTGTATGTTTCAGGTGCTTCCTAAGACTTGTAAGTTTTATCTTCTTCGCTGGAGCCTGCAACTTTTGTTAACCTCCTTTCTCTTCATGAGCTTCTCTCACGTAGGAAAGGCTTCAGTTTAGAAAAGAGAACTATGCAACACTGAGCCCCGGGGCCTGGAGGGGTGAGGTATTCTACTTACGACAGCCCTTTCTCAAGCCACACCTCAAAAGGATCACCACAGCGACTGTTTGCAGGGTCAAGCAGGTGTAGGAGAGGCATACAACACCTTCATCCACATTGTGTGCACCAGGATGAGTCACAAGATACCTCTCTGCCCTCTGATGTCATGAAGGGAAGTCACAACTGAGCCTGGAGAGATGTGGCCACTGGACCAAGACTCTGCAGGAGCCAGTGTCCCTCTGGCCCAGCTTAGTCCCCAAGCAGGGGTCATGGGGAGATGATCCCTAAATATTGTCATGGTTCTAGTTTTTCTAGAAAACACCTACCTAGTTTCCTGGATGCTCTTAGGCCTTATCATACACACTCGTGGGAATTAGTATTGCATCAAAACAAGATATTCTTAGAAAAGTTTTCATCCTAAACACACACTGTATATAAAAATATTTCCACCCATGTGTCATGCTTTTTTATTTAGGGAAAGCCGATTTGTAATTGTAGAGTCAAAATATTTCTCAAAAGAATCCTCTAGTCATAGTGATGCACAGAAGGGTGGTCGGTTAGGAAGGTTACCTGACATTTCATGTTAAATAAAATTTTGTTTAAAAATAGCCTAAGCCCTAAAAAAAAAACCTTTTCCATTTCCTTAACTCATAACCCCAAAGAAAATATGTGAGAAATCTCACAAATCTAATGGTCTGCCCTGTAAGGAGGCAGGCTGCCCCTCTGTCCCTAGAGGGACTCTGGGCTTTCCTAACTTCAGTGTTTCAGCCTGGACAACTCCTGGTTATTTCAGAGGGTGATCTGAGCCCACCGTCCCAACTGTTGCCAGTCACATCACATCAGCACCTCTCTCCACCCATCTCCAAGCCACAGCACACCCACAGCACACACGGCACACCCACAGCACACACAGCACACCCACAGCACACACACAGCACACACGGCACACCCACAGCACACACACAGCACACACAGCACACCCACAGCATACACGGCACACCCACAGCACACACGGCACACCCACAGCACACCCACAGCACACACGGCACACCCACAGCACACCCACAGCACACACAGCACACCCACAGCACACACACAGCACACCCACAGCACCCACAGCACACACACAGCACACCCACAGCACACACACAGCACCCACAGCACACACACAGCACACACACAGCACACCCACAGCACCCACAGCACACACACAGCACACCCAGCACACCCACAGCACACACACAGCACACCCACAGCACACACAGCACACCCACAGCACCCACAGCACACACGGCACACCCACAGCACACACACAGCACACCCAGCACACCCACAGCACACACACAGCACACCCACAGCACCCACAGCACACACACAGCACACCCACAGCACACACACAGCACCCACAGCACACACACAGCACACACACAGCACACACGGCACACCCACAGCACACACACAGCACCCACAGCACACACACAGCACACACACAGCACACCCACAGCACACACACAGCACCCACAGCACACCCACAGCACACACACAGCACACACACAGCACACACGGCACACCCACAGCACACACACAGCACCCACAGCACACCCACAGCACACACACAGCACACCCACAGCACACACACAGCACACACGGCACACCCACAGCACACACACAGCACCCACAGCACACACACAGCACACACACAGCACACCCACAGCACACACACAGCACCCACAGCACACCCACAGCACACACACAGCACCCACAGCACACACGGCACACCCACAGCACACACACAGCACACACACAGCACACACACAGCACACACGGCACACCCACAGCACACACACAGCACCCACAGCACACCCACAGCACACACACAGCACACCCACAGCACACACACAGCACACACGGCACACCCACAGCACACACACAGCACCCACAGCACACACACAGCACACACACAGCACACCCACAGCACACACACAGCACCCACAGCACACACGGCACACACACAGCACACACGGCACACCCACAGCACACACACAGCACACACAGCACACACGGCACACACACAGCACACACAGCACACCCACAGCACACACACAGCACACACAGCACACACACAGCACACCCAGCACACCCACAGCACACACACAGCACACCCACAGCACCCACAGCACACCCACAGCACACACACAGCACACCCACAGCACCCACAGCACACCCACAGCACACACACAGCACACCCACAGCACACACACAGCACCCACAGCACACACACAGCACACACACAGCACACACACAGCACACACGGCACACCCACAGCACACACACAGCACACCCACAGCACACACACAGCACACACGGCACACCCACAGCACACACAGCACACACAGCACACCCACAGCACCCACAGCACACACACAGCACACCCACAGCACACACACAGCACCCACAGCACACACACAGCACACACACAGCACACACACAGCACACACGGCACACACACAGCACACACACAGCACACACACAGCACACACCCAGCACCCACAGCACACACACAGCACCCACAGCACACACCCAGCACACACACAGCACACACACAGCACACACGGCACACACACAGCACACACACAGCACACACACAGCACACACACAGCACACACACAGCACCCACAGCACACACACAGCACCCACAGCACACACACAGCACACACACAGCACACACACAGCACACACGGCACACACACAGCACACACACAGCACACACACAGCACACCCACAGCACCCACAGCACACACACAGCACACACACAGCACACACACAGCACACCCACAGCACACACCCAGCACACACACAGCACACACACAGCACACACACAGCACCCACAGCACACCCACAGCACCCACAGCACACACACAGCACACCCACAGCACACACACAGCACACACGGCACACACACAGCACACACACAGCACACCCACAGCACACCCACAGCACCCACAGCACACACACAGCACACACGGCACACCCACAGCACCCACAGCACACACACAGCACACCCACAGCACCCACAGCACACACACAGCACACACAGCACACCCACAGCACACACAGCACACACACAGCACACACGGCACACACACAGCACACACACAGCACACCCACAGCACACACGGCACACCCACAGCACACACACAGCACACACAGCACACCCACAGCACACACAGCACACACACAGCACACACGGCACACCCACAGCACACCCACAGCACACACAGCACACACACAGCACACACACAGCACACCCACAGCACACACGGCACACCCACAGCACACCCACAGCACACACGGCACACACACAGCACACACACAGCACACCCACAGCACACACGGCACACCCACAGCACACACACAGCACACACAGCACACACACAGCACACACGGCACACACACAGCACACACGGCACACACACAGCACACACGGCACACACACAGCACACACAGCACACCCACAGCACACACAGCACACCCACAGCACACACACAGCACACCCACAGCACACACGGCACACCCACAGCACACCCACAGCACACACGGCACACACACAGCACACACACAGCACACCCACAGCACACACGGCACACACACAGCACACACGGCACACCCACAGCACACACACAGCACACACGGCACACACACAGCACACACACAGCACACACAGCACACACACAGCACACCCACAGCACACCCACAGCACACCCACAGCACACACAGCACACCCACAGCACACACACAGCACACACGGCACACACACAGCACACACACAGCACACACAGCACACACACAGCACACACACAGCACACACGGCACACACACAGCACACCCACAGCACACCCACAGCACACCCACAGCACACCCACAGCACCCACGGCACACACGGCACACCCACAGCACACACACAGCACACACGGCACACCCACAGCACACACACAGCACACACAGCACACACACAGCACACACACAGCACACACGGCACACACACAGCACACACACAGCACCCACAGCACACCCACAGCACACACAGCACACACACAGCACACACAGCACACACACAGCACACACACAGCACACACAGCACACACACAGCACACACACAGCACACCCACAGCACACACGGCACACCCACAGCACACACGGCACACACACAGCACACACACAGCACACCCACAGCACACACGGCACACACACAGCACACACGGCACACACACAGCACACCCACAGCACACACAGCACACACACAGCACACACGGCACACACAGCACACACACAGCACACACGGCACACACACAGCACACACACAGCACACACACAGCACACACAGCACACACGGCACACACACAGCACACACACAGCACACCCACAGCACACACACAGCACACACACAGCACACCCACAGCACACACACAGCACACCCACAGCACACCCACAGCACACACACAGCACACACACAGCACACCCACAGCACACACACAGCACACACACAGCACACACACAGCACACACGGCACACGCACAGCACACACACAGCACACACACAGCACACACAGCACACACACAGCACACACGGCACACCCACAGCACACACGGCACACCCACAGCACACACGGCACACACACAGCACACACGGCACACACACAGCACACACGGCACACACACAGCACCCACAGCACACCCACAGCACCCACAGCACACCCACAGCACACACGGCACACACACAGCACACACGGCACACACACAGCACACACGGCACACACACAGCACACACGGCACACACACAGCACCCACAGCACACCCACAGCACACCCACAGCACACACACAGCACCCACAGCACACCCACAGCACACACACAGCACCCACAGCACACCCACAGCACACACACAGCACACCCACAGCACACACACAGCACACACGGCACACACACAGCACACACGGCACACACACAGCACACACGGCACACACACAGCACACACGGCACACCCACAGCACACACAGCACACACACAGCACACACGGCACCTACTCTCTGCTTCATAAGCCACTGTCAGGAAGGCAATACCTTAGGCAGACTTCCACACCTTTCTCTCCTACTGGATGCTTCCTCCATTTTTTCAGTCCTGGCCCAGCTACAGAGCCTGAAGGTGGAGGGCTGGAGGGGGAGGACCCTACCCATACACCATTGTGTGTGCTGAAGTGACATTTGGGCTCCCAGTAAGCCGATGGACATTCTTTTTACTGATTGATGACGGTGAACAAAACAAAGCACTTGGGTGTGGATAGCTGTGAACGCAATGTGGATAGGGAGATGGTACCCAGCCTGACTTGGTGTAAGTGACCAGGGCAGCAGCCTTGTGCTGCTCTGGAACAGGATGGGTTGGGGACCCACTCTCCCTCTCCCTCCACAAGCTGTTCTTGTAACAAGCATAAGCATCACTGCTCAACAAGAGCAACAATTCAACATGCCTACCTAAATATTGCAGAAAGCCTCACCCTGTGAAAACGCAAATTTCCTCATCTCCGTATGCTACCTGCGGTGTGCCTAAATCCTCTGAAGCAAGCTGCAGTCACATGACAAGGCAGGTGGGGATTGGAAGGAGCTGGCTTCTGGCCTATTTGCCTGAGGATTTAAGAGCTCCCAGGGAGAAGTCCTGAAGGAGGAAGGAGCCAGACATAAACCACTTTGAAGGAGAGGGCAAGCGATTCTGAAGTCTGTGCCGTGCCACAAGGATTTCTACCTCTGCTTGATACCTGGCTGGAGCCACAGGCTACATAAAAATTGCAATTGCTTCTTCCAAATCCAGGCATCAGGCTGCAGGTGGGTAGGAAGGGCCTGGGTGTGGCGGCACCCTGGGCCCCTCCACACACTTTGCAGAAGAGCGTAGCTGCTTGTGTGTCCTCCATGTCCCACAGCACAGGGTCAGAGCCAGGGAGGACAACTTGAAAATCCCCAGGGCTGCTTTTGGCTATCTCAGGGATTGCAGAGGTGGGGCTCATACTGCAGTACAGGAGGTGCTGAATGAGATACAGGGTGAATCCACTGAGATGCATGCATCTGCCTACTTGTCTTCATGGATTCAAACGCCAAATGTGCACTCAATACTCATGCACTCTGACACTGACTATGGAGCAGTATACACTGACTAGTGAGCCAGGTAGACACAACACCTAGCTTTTCCCCAGGGAAAAGCAGGACATCCAATTCCGTGTCCCTGAAATACTGATACCAAGTAAGAAAGGACAATGAAGACGTGTCCTGAGATCTGAATGTCCCTTAAGTGTCATCGGAAAGAACGTTAACTCCTGAGGGCACACTGGGAAAGAACACAATGACATTATCTGCAAAAAGAACCTGCTTCCCCAGGCAGGTGAAACCAGCTATCTACTGGAGTGATGGCCCTACAAGGGTAAGCTAAGCCAGCTAAGCTCATGTAGTCTGACTTAGGAATTCCTCTCCCTGTGGTCAAGTGTGGGAAAGGGTCACCATGATAGGAGAGGGGCTCTTGGTCTAGTCTCTAGACTGGCTGGTGAAACTACCTATCCAGGCCTATCCAGCTCCTCCCATGGGCCAGTCTCTCTCTCTGTCTCTGTGTCTCTGTCTGTCTGTCCGTCTGTCTGTCTGTCTCTCTCTCCCTCCCACTCTTGGTACTTTCACTGGTCTCTCAATCATCCACTCCACCTCCCCAGCACACTAGATTCATCTTCCTCTCATGACCTTCTTCCAAGCTAGGAATGTGTGGGAAGTGAATTATTGCTGGAACAGTAAATCACCTAAGTGTCTGCGGTGGTTTGAATGAGAAGTATCCTCCATAGGTTCATATATTTGGACACCTGGTCCCCAGTTGATTGCACTGTTTGGGGAGGTTATGAAACCTTTAGGATGTGAAACCCTGGTGGGGGAAGTATGCCACTGGGAGATGGGCTTTAAGAGATGATCGTCTAGCCTGACCTCCCTTTGATACTCTCTGCTTCCTGTCTACATGACTGAGATGTGATCTCCTACCTCCCTGCTCTGCCACCATGCCTGTTGACAGCAGCCATGCCTTCCTCCATGATAGGTCCTCCCCCCTCTCGAACAAAGGCAAAACAAAGGCTTTCATCCTCAAGTTCCTTTTAAACATACTGTTTCATCACCGGGAACAGAAAAGTAACTGATAGAATATTCTAGAAGAGAGAGGAGCAAAATGCAAAGGAGGGGAGCTATCCATGTTGCTGCTCAGGCCTGGGAGAATCAGAGAAGCTTCAGAAGATATGTGCTGTGGATAAGAAGTGCTCAGAGTGGACAGGTGAGAACAGAGGGGCATTTCCATTTGAGGGGAAGGTCTTGGCAAGGTCTCGGGGTGAAGAAAGCGCTATTTGATCTCATCGAGTCTTTCTTCTCCTCCGTCCTCCTCCTTCTTCCATCCTCCTCCTCTTTCCTCCCTCCTTCCTCCCTCCCTCCATCCTCCTCCTCCTTCCTCCCTCCCTTCTCCTCCTTCTCCCTTTCAGGCCCCACTGGAAACCACACAGAGAGTGAGTCTGAGCAAACAAGGAGCATGCTCAAATGGTGTCTGCTCTTTTCCCATCTGAATATGCAAGCACACAGGACCACTGGGGGAGCCCGGACTGAGAGTGGTCCTTACTTTCCTCTGATGGCTATCATGTAGTCCTCACAAACCGAGTGACACAAAACAAGGCGTGTGTTCCTGGAGTTCTGAACAATCAGACGTTATAAAGTCCGGGTGTCAGGAAGGCTGCCTTCCTTCTGGGGGTTGGAACAACCTTGAGATACTTCAGAGAAACACATATATTCTAAGCTGAATGGATAGTTGTCTGTTGAATCATAAGGATGAAATCAATACTGACAGGCACATGATTGACTTAAAGAAAGGAAAACCTGCCAATGCATTTGCAATTTCCTCTTCATGCTTTTGTGATTTTTCCCTTCTCTTTCGGAATCTTAGCTAATTACTACACTCCATTTGGGTTAATAGCCTCCTTATTTCCCCTAATATATTTCTTTACATGTTTAATTGTAAGACAACATACAGTTGGTTTTTTAAGGTCTCTTCCTTTATGTAAGTTGATTCTTAACAAAAGCAGTGTGCTTGGCGATTTTG
This sequence comes from Peromyscus eremicus, assembly GCF_949786415.1. Taxonomy (NCBI): domain Eukaryota; kingdom Metazoa; phylum Chordata; class Mammalia; order Rodentia; family Cricetidae; genus Peromyscus; species Peromyscus eremicus. The sequence continues at coordinate 38,976,983 of NC_081437.1, read as the reverse complement.
CCCAATGTTACCAATTTATTCTGTATTTGATGGACGTATTTGGGTTGATTTCCATATTTTTGCCATTAGACTTAATGCCCTGAATATTAATTTGCATCTTTCCTTAACCTCCTGCACCGAGTTTCTCTAGTGTGGATGTTAGATATGCAGAGTTTCCACCTCCCCAGTCACTAGTGTGTGAAGAAGCACAGTCTTCCATAGGAAGAGATGTGGCCACCCTCTGATTTCCCCATCTGTCTTGATGGTGTGAAAAATAGTATTAGCTTAGAGTTTTCATGAGTCTGTCATGATTTCCCTTTCCTTTTTTTAAAACTGAAAATAACTTTTTTACAATATACTCTGATTACAGTTTCCCCTCCCTTTTTTTCCCAGATCCTCCCCCATGTTTTCACCTTTCCAACTCCATGCCTTCTTTCTCTCTTTCTTTAGAGAATAAACAAGTAAATTTTTAAAAAAAGGAATAAAAGAAAACAGAGGAAAATAATGAGAAAGCATAAGAAACACACATGTACATATACACCCCTCACAAAAACACAAAATAAGAAACAGAATATACAAGCAAAAAACTGGTGAGGTAAAAAGATCCCCAAACAAACCATTATGAGAAAAAAAAAAAATCCCTCAAATCCCACTGAGGTTTTCTTTTGTTTTGTTTGTTTTTGTTTTTTTGGGTTTTTTTTGTTTTTTTGTTTGTTTTTTTTGTTTGGTTTTTTTTTTTTTGTGTGTGTGTGTGTGTGTGTGTGTGTGTGTGTGTGTGTGTGTGTGTTGGCTACCTACTGCTGGCATGTTGCCTACCTTTAAGTTGTGGTTTGTATACCCAGTGAGACTTCATGGGAGAAAACTAATTTTTCCTTTGTGAGTGATCATTCACTGGAGATGCCTTCTTGGTTAGGGAGGGAGTTTTTCCAGTTTCTCTTCTCAGTGCTTGGACTCTAACTGACTTGGACCTGTGCAGGCCCTGTGCATGCTGCCACAGTCTTCCTGAGTTCATACCTGCATCAGCTCTGTTGTGTCTGGAGGACACTGTTTTCTTGGTGTTATACAACCCCTCTGGTTCTTACAGTGCTTCTATGTCCTCTTCTGTAGAGTTTGCTGAGCCTTGAGGGGAGGTGTTTGATGAATCTCTCATGACTTCTAATAAAGCTTTCATACACTTATTCATAATTTGTGCTTAAATGACTATATGATTTGCCTGTTTGTTCTCTCTCTCTCTCTCTCTCTCTCTCTCTCTCTCTCTCTCTCTCAACTCACAGACATTTTAAACATATCCTGATAATAATAAACTTCCCTGGCTGTGTATATTATAACCAGTCTTTCTCAAGTCAAAGCTTGACCTTTCACTTTATTATATAGTTTGAGCAATGAAAGTAGTTAGTTTTGATATAGTTGTATAGTTTTATTTGTGTTGCTATTTGTGTGTGTGTTTGTGTGTGTGCCTGTATTGTGTATGTGCATCACCTGTGTGTCTGGTACCTGCAGAAGCCAGAAGAGAGCATTGGATTACCTGAAATTGAAGTTACATGTGGCTGTGTGCCACCATAAAGGTGTTGGGACGTGAACCTGGGTCCTCTGAAAGAGCAGCGATTGCTCTTAACCACGGACCCATTTCTCCAGACCTGTAAACTGTATTTCTGGGTTCCTATGACTTTAACATTATAAAAACATTCTAAGCTTTCCAGTGTCTTTGTCCTTCCACATGAAGGCTTCTGTCTGTCTGGAAATTGTTTGTGTTAAGAAGGATTGGGCACCCCTGTGTTGACCATTCATGTGAACAACCATATATCTCCACAATACTGCTGCTCACATCCCCCTTTTCCTGATCTTGACTCACTCTGGAGAATATTACTCATCCCTAACAGGCTTGAGGGCCAGCCAGCCCAAACAAGTAAAAAAGATACTTTCTGAGGGCCAACCTGGGTCTGCCTAATGGCCTTAGCAACAGCAGCTGAGACATGATCTAGAGATGACCTGGGCCAGTGAGAGGCAGCCATGTCACACCAGCCGATGCATACTCATCAGACCTCCTCCCAGGGTGGGGTGGAGGGTATATAAGGCTTGCCTCTTCCTGAATAAACTGAGCTTGTTGTTTTGACATTCTCCCAGAGTCTGTGTCGTTGACTCTGACCCTACTTGGCCCCCTCCCCCAAAGGGAACAACAGCACAGGACCCTGCTCCAATTACTGTTTATGTGAGAATGCCTAGAGGAAATAGTAGCTGTACATGATTTAATCCATTGATGTGTTTGTGCTGGGATTTTTTTTTCAACTTGACACAGTTGAGGAGGGAACCTCAACTGAAAAAATCCCTTCATCAGCTCAACCTGTAGGCAAGTCCACAGGACATTTTCTTGATTGATGATTCATGTGAGAAGGCCCAGCTCACTTTGATCCCTGGTGATCCTGGGGTGTATAAGAAAGCAGGCCGAGTCAGTCATGGATAAGAAGTCAGTAAGCAGTGTACCTCCATGATGACCCCTTCAGTCCCTGCCTTTAGTTCCTGCCCTGAGTTCTCTCAAAGGTGAACTGTAATCAAGACATATACACCAGATAATCCCTTTCCTCTTCAAGTTGACTTTGGTCACATGATGTTTATCATAGCAATCAAAGCAAACCAGAACAAATTTTATTCTGACTAATGAAACAAAGACTATACCTTCAGGTATCATGTCTATAGTTGGTTACTAATTAGTAAAACAGTATGACTTTGTCATAAATCTCAATACTGAGAGAAAGAAGACAAGAGTCACTGGTTTTATTGGTTTTTTGTTTTTTAGAACCACAGCATCAAGCTGAATGATGGAAAGATCTTCATGGCAGACTGTGGTGAGAAGGTTTTCAGAATCAGAAAGACTCAGGTCTCCACTCTAGCTACACCACTTAATAGCTGGAAAGTGGAATCAGACGCTTGGACACTAGTGGTTCCTCTAGTATGAGATGAAGAGTTTATGTTCACCTGATTGGGATAAAAACACCAAGCCCTCAAGCTCATAGTTTCCTTTGTTTGTTTGCTTTTTCTTTTGTTTTGTTTTTTTTTGTATTCAAACTTTTGTTCTGCCCATAGAGACAAACAGCATAGTCGAGCAGAAGCAGAGCTCATGGGGCGAGTACATGTCTGGTATGTGGGAGTCCTTTGGTTTGACATCTGGGACTCAAAACAAAAACAAACATAAAAAAGACTCATGCATCACTGTTTCACTATGCAAGAAAACATACACACGTACATTCAGATTCCATCAGCATTTTTACGGAACAACCCAGGTCTTTCTCAGAATTATTTTGTGTGCTTGTATGAGCATGTGTGTGTGTGTGTGTGTGTGTGTGTGTGTGTGTATGCATGTGATGTGTGTTTCTATATGCATTGATATATGATGTGTGTGTTCATGCATGTCTGTTGTGAGGGCCCACAGAGGCTCTCTAATGAGACCTTACTCAGGATTGGAGAATCTGAGCTTGCTTTACCCAGCAGGTCTGTATAATGGGATGATTTGGCCATGGGTGTGGTTACCAGGTGTTTGGAAGGCTCTACACTTGGTTGTACATTGTGCTTGGATGTTGCAAGGGGGAGATCTTTTGCCTTACCCCTTGGTAGCGTATAAAGAGCCCTTTGGAATAAACCTCGATGTGGCTGGGTATTGACGCAGGGCCCTCCTGAAGCTACCCTGTATCTCTGTCTTTCTTATCCTCTCCATCTCTCTATATTTCTAATACTTCCTCATTCCTCTCTTCTCCTGCCCAAGAACCCTTGGACAGGTCAGAGCTGGTCTCCCACAGTCTGTGCATGCCTGTGGAAGTCAGAGGTCGACATTGGATATCTTCCTTAGTTGTTTTCCACGTTACTTTTGAGACAACTTTTCTCACCAAACCTGGATTCAACAATTTGGTAGGTTGGCATGGTCCAGTCTCTGCTAACCCATCACTAACATAACAGACTCAAGCCACTATCACAGGCTTTAATATGGCTGCTAGAGTGAGACCCTACCTGAGGCTCCCATGCTCCTGTAGCAGGCACTTTACAGAGAGAACACTGGGGTGACTCTTTTGAGTAATTGCTTCCAGTGTTTTCCAGGAGCCTTTTCCTCCTTAGCTGTTTGTAATGCTTTACTTAAAATATTTTTAAAACAAGTGTGGACTTAATCTAATGCTCCCTCGGCTAATAAAATACTTAGAGATGTACCACATTTGAGACTGTGTCTTTACAATTGCAGGATGAAATTTTCAGAAAAGCAGAATGATTTCCACTCAAGCTAGGATTTAAAAAAAAAAAAAAAGGAAGAAAGAAAGAAAATGGGACCAGCCGTGTCTTCTGGTTACGGCTATCTTCTAGTGACAAAGCACCATTGGGAATACACAATACATGCAGATTCATATATGCAACAATTCAAATGCACAATTCAAATGCACGACACTCTTGAATTCAAAGACCCAGCAATTCAAATACACAATACATGCAAATTCAAATACCAGGCAATTCAAATACATAGCACATACAGATTCAAGACTGTAGAGAATATTTACTACCAAGTTCCTGTTTATAAAAATAGAGGCGGTTGTTGTTATTCCCATTATCCACACAGATGGTGAGTGGGCTGTGGCAAACCCACAAAGGGAAGCTCTCCCACAAGCAAGTGGGAATATTGTGGTTCTCACCCGGGTCCCCATACCCACAGTTGTTGGCCCCAGAGAGGAAAAAGCACTCCCTGTGTCAGACTTGCTATGTGGGAACAGGAGGTGATTTTCACATGCAGTTTTGCTTGATATCCATCTCAGAGGTGGTATGAAGTAGGACTGGGGGATGTGTGAATTCATCAGAGACTACCTGTCATTAGGTCATTGATCACCCAGGACCACTGTAACAAGCTACCCCAAACTCAATGGTGTACAGTAATGGAAACTTGTTTGCCTATGGTCCTGACATTATGGGGAGCTCAGCAGAGATGACCACTCAGACACAATGTATAGGCAATTAAAAGTCTTTATTCTAGCCAGCTGGGATTACACTCAGGTGTTAGGAACCCAATTGTAGACCCAAGGATTTGGAGGAAGAGGCTTTTAAAGGCACAAAGCACATCCTTGTTCTGCAGCTCTGCAGGGAGGTACAGCACAAGCAAACAGTTTAACAGAAGCTAAGGTAAGTTAGCTGGGATATATTGGCCTCTGGTTTCTCAAATAGAGTTGAATAATTTCCCATCAAGGAGATCAAGTTCTAGTCAAACCAGAAATGGCCTCAGCAAGAATACAAGATAGAGTAACTCCTATACTGTCTTGCCCTGTCACACCGGAGTCCACAGTCTAAGGTCAAGACACCATCTGTACCACACTCACCCTAAAGCCTACAGAAGCAGATCCTTCTCTGCCTCTTTCACCTCCTGGTGTCACTAGCAGACAGTGTTGCTCCCTACAGCACAAACACAGGGTTCCAGGCTCTACAGCTACCGACCCAGGCACATGAGGAGGTCTCTCTTCTCATGGGGGCTCCAGTCTTTGGATTGGTGTCACCTTAATCAAGAGTCATTTCAGTTTAGCATGATTGACTTGATCACATCTCTAGAGGACTTTATCTTTTCAGAGAATATAATTTATAATTTGAACCACATAAATGAAGAAGGGGTTTCCTTTCTTCTTATCTTCTCTCTCTCTGTCTCTCTCTCTCTCCCTCTCCTTCCCCCTCTCTCTTTCTCTCTCTGATCATAATAGGGCCACATGTATCTTGATTTTTCCTTATCATAAGCTATGGAATTTTTACATTTCTTAGATCTCCTCAAAGCAGGGAAGAGAAAGGAATCAAGAGAGGGGAATTAGGCCCTTCACAATAAACAAACATCCTAGAAAGGATTATTGTGAGAATTATGAGCTGCCACCTTACAGAGGTCCAAGAATTCCAACATTAAAATGCTGCAGTGAAGGAGAAAAATAAGTTTTGATGAACAGATACTGATTTTAGCTACCCTAGTGAGAATCAATAGTACAATTCTCTCCACCAAAGTCATGTGACATTATTAACGTTTCTAGAATAGCACAGAACCTTCTAGAACTCAAGTAGAAATCTCCCTGCTTAGAAGTACAATGAGTAAACCATGTCAGAAGTAATATGTTCACTATGCACATGCATTACACAGAAAACAGGAGAAAACGCTCTAACAAATACACACAAACATTTTGACCTCCCACACATTGAAAATGTACTCTCCTACAACAGGCCAGAGTGTGTGGGTAGAATATCAATACACACCTAAAATTCTTGACAAGGCTCTAACTTGCAATGTGATGGAATTTGGAATGTGGACCTGTAGGGATGGGGAGGTCTAGGTTGGGTCTTAGAGTAGAGCCTCCCATCGGGGTTAGTGTTCCTGTAAAGTTGGGAAAAGTCAGAACTATCTGTTCACTGCCTGAAGGTGCAGGGAGAAGTCTACCATGGGCAAGCTAGGAAGATTCCTACTAGGTCGTTACCTCACTCCTCACACCCCACACCCCATAACTGTGAGAACACAGATTTCTGTGGCTTCAGCCCCTAGCAACGTGGTTGTGGAGAGCAGAGAAGACACCTGGTGCATGCAGGTGACTCTGCTCTCCTGAAGACCAGAGACTCACAGTCCCTTTCTCTTGTCACACTTGTTACTTCCAGAAGAGGCTGACCCATCCATCCTGGCTAAAGCAGAAGTTTCTAATAGTTTCTCAGGATTCTGTCTTTTAACAATATGATCCTGCCCACTTCGGCAAGACAGTTTATTATCCAGGGACAGATGTCATCCCAAGCTCCTTGACCAAACAACGAAGTTGACATCATTGAATACGGGAAGTGGGGCACACTGCACTGGCTTTGTGGTTGAAAGAAAGCTCTTTGTGCTTCCTCTACTGGGGCATTACTATGGTGGGGATGAGTCCACTTCCTCATGCACAGCGCAACATGTTGAAAACATATACAGATCAACTAAATGTGGTCAGGCAGTGTGGTTTCATATTTCAGAAAGAGGAGCATCAGAAAACTGACCACCATCTGTTCTCAGAGAGGAATATTTATTTTCAAGTTACTTCAAAGACAGACACAAACTAGCTTTCTATGTGAGAGAGCACCTCCTTTATGTTCTCATTTTACACCATGCTGCAGGCAGCATTTCCTCCTCCTTAAGCAAGTTTGAAATCAACCAAAAAGTTATTGATGGCTGAATGGTTTGTGGGTTTGTGACTTCCCCTACCCACCTTTGACAAAGTTACTTTAAAAATCAATGTTTAACTCACAATTCAGATAAGCCAAATCACAAATAAAAAACAGTTATGACGTATGACTTCTCCTGGGAAGATGTGGACAAAAGTGTGTTTACTCAGGGTAGGGTACCAATACCAGACCGATGAAATGAATTCACCTGTCCCACTTAGTCAACCTGTGAGTCTACTGGGCTCACTCACAGGCTCGTGGTCGACAAAGCATCTCATGAAAGCCCACCCCAGCATTCCCACACACTCATGAAAGCCTCATCCTGGTTGCTTCCTATACAACTTGCAGGCAGATCCACCAGGTAGTTCGCTCTCCTCAGCAACCAGCAGCTGCTTATGTGCCTTTGGGGAAGAACCTTGTGAATGCTAAAACTTCAGGAGTTACCAAAACTTTGTCAGTTCTGTTGCTTCCTAGTGTTACCACACTCCCCCAGAAATGAGTATTTCAATTTGGAAGTGACAGCTACACAACGGAACACCTCCCTACTTACTGTTTCTAACATGCAGGAGGAGGGAGAGGAAGGGAGAGAACATGAAACATTATTGAAATCTATAAAGTCACATGACCAGGCAAAAAGCCAGACAGGGATATTTTGTTTCGTAATAGCTTCCCTGAATGAGTAGCTCTCAGAGAAGACATCACTACCATTATTCCTTCCAGGGTAAAAGTCCAGCTGCGGTACCAACCTGTCCGCGATTTGTTTATATATTTTTAAAGACAACATTGTTTTTGGCATGTTGACATATGGATGTTCTCAGCGTTTTAGCCCCATAGCTAGGAATTACTAGCGACAGTTGGGTCCAGAAAGCCCCTTAAGGCCCATGTGTGAAAGGCCCGGTCTCCAGTCTGAAGCACCAGCAGGAACTCATGGTAGAACATGGAAGAAGCACAAAGAGCTGAAAGGAAACCATTTCAAGTGCTGTTCTAGTGTGAGATCTAAGAAACAATGCTTTCTTCAGCTTGAATAAAGACTTGACTAAGCTGTTACTATGTGGACATGAGATGTTAGAGCAAACAGGAAGAGTCAGCCTCCCATTCCTCCTCCCCCGACTCCACCTCAGTAGAAGCAAAGTCAAGGCTCTCCAGCCTTCTCCCAAACCATAACTACTTTCTACAAAACCTTTTAGAGGAACACACCCTCTATGACACCTGTGCTTGACTATGTTTCATTGTTAAGTCATTTGACCTCCAGAGGAGAAAACAGTGATGTTAACCCACATTATCTGAGATGTATATGTCCCAAAATATTTCTCTCCCCTTTTCCTAGACATATATTTTTACAAAGCCCCTCTCTGTAGCTACGAGAACCAGACAGCAAATAAGTAAAATAAGAGACTTAGAAGATTGTTTTTATATTTTTGCCTTTGCAACAGATGGTGCTTTGCAGGTTTAAGATGTGAGGTAAGTGGCAGTACTAGTTTGTATTGCCCCAATGTCTGTTCCAATTGAAAGATGCTTCTGTGTATTTTTTGCACAAGTTCTACATCCCTCAGCAGCTCAGAGCCTAAGATCTCCTTGACCTTAGGAAGACACAGACTCCCCAAATAGTTCTCACATCTCTGAATTGGTGTCTGCTCTAATTCACAAGTGGATTCGAGTCACGGAGAAGGAGATAAGGTGGCAAGTGCTCAGAAGAGCATCCCAGAGATCTGAGACAAAGACACCTCATGATCTTGTTAGTGAGATTCACACAAGTGTGCTTTGACATCTGGGTGAAGTCTCACTTCGCCAGATATTAAACCAAAATTTGTTCTAGAGTGTGTGCTTCAGTTCTGAGATCTCAGAACTCTTTCTAAGACCTTGTGCTCTGGATTCTCATCTCTGTAGCCACTTTAGAGGAGTGGAAGGGAACTAACACTTACCAAGCAGCACCAGCGTGCTGGGTTCTCCTTCGACCTCATCTCCTGTGCTTCTAGCTCTGGGAGGTGGACGTCACCTCTGCCGCACAAAAGAGGAAACTGAGGTGAAGAATTGCTTAGCAACCTTCCCTGTGTCCCTCAGTTACAGAGCAGGACCAGGTGTCAAAGCATTACCTACTGCCCTGTGTGTTACTTAAACTGATATCACTAAGAGAAGGTAGGATACTCTTGACTATGTTAGCAAGGCCTTAAAAATAAGTTATCCATCACTCCTCACCCAAATGGCTCTTTATGGGACAAGAGCAGGTCAACCCCTTTGTTCTACCTTCTTACGGCGGGACCTCCACAAGACCACCCCTCGGAGCTGACCTCCATGTCATGGATCTGTTTCCCTTCATCTCCATAGTGTTTTATCTTTAGCAATGCCTAGTCCTGCTTATGGAGACCTCATCCATGTCAAGCCCTAACAGAAGACTGTGCAGAACATCATGATCACAGGCCTTGATTTTCCAGAGTGAGACCAAGAGAGGCAGAAGACCAAAGGATGATATGAGCAGGTCTGTAGGACACAATGTGTCGTCCCATTTGGGAACATGTTGAGCTGCACTTAGGTAGACAGAGTAATTGGGACAGAGACTCAAGGGTTTAGCCTTGACAACTAGGAGCTATCAGGGTAGAGAATAGCCTGAAAAGTATGATGCTTGAGGTATGGAGTCACAATGTGGTATGGTAGAGTGTTGTATAGCACAGTAGGGGGTTGTGTGGAGTGTAGCATTCTGTAGTCAGTTACATATTGTGTGGTGTGGCATGAGAATGTGTTGTTTTTTTGGTAGGATGCTACACGGTATGCTGCAGTTTAGTTGAATATGGTATGGTCTGTAAGGTTCAATGTGACATTGTACCTAATATATTAGTGTGGCATGTCACAGTACATGGTATTATATGGCATGGTATAATATGGTATATGACATGGTAGAGTTGGGAGTGATGAGAAACATGATACATGACCAGCCCCCAATTTTACAACCAAGGTACTCTTAAGCAGGGAGAAGTAGGAAATATTTAGATAGAAAGAGATACCTAAATGATGAGAGGAAAGACAGAAACACAGGATAGCCTCGGGAGGGCCTGGGTCAAAAACCCACCAGCCCTTTCCGTCTCTTCTAAAGGGCTATTTATAGAAATGCCAAGGGGTGGAGCAAAAGACCTCCCCCACCAGCACAGCCAAGTGCAGACCATCCCAAACACCTAGTAACCACACATGCACGTGGTCAAGCCATCCCCTAATGCAGCCCTGCTGTGTAAAGTAAGCTCAGATCTCACTAGGAAACCTTTATGGGCTCCCACATGCTCCATTTCAACCAGTATGTTAGCATGCATCTATAAAAAAAATCATCTGGTTCCAAAAAAACACAACAGCTAGGGTTATAAAAATGTGTAAAATATGATGCATTGCTTAAAGTTGGCATCAGTATTCATTTGTAACTTTTTATCAATGACAGCACAGAGATGGTAGCAGGTGTCAAGATTAAAAATATGTTATAAAAGGAAGAACCTGAAAGTGAGAAAACTCTCTTCATTCATTACGCTTAGGTTTGTCATTGAAAGAAGGAATTAAGTAACTCAATTTAAGCAAAAGACCACTTCTAGATAGAAGCTAGCATAAGAGCCATGAGTATCCCCCTTGAATGTCAACAGATCCATGGAGAGTGCCAAAGAATGAGTGTGTCATTGAGATACCCAGCTCTCTCTTTGTAGTACTTATTGTACCTCTACTAACAGAATTATGCCTGTGCAGACTCCTCAGTGGAACACAGTTTGATTTGTGGGGTGTATGTGTGTGTGTTGTGTGTGTAAAAGTACTCATACAATATTCTGTTTTCCATCTCCAGTCAATTATCCAATAAATTCTACATGGCATTAAAATGCTATTATAGAATAAACTTTGTACAGAATGGTTTTGCCCAGCATAGGCCAATGCTGAGTGTTCTGTGCTTTCAAGCATGCTAGGTTAAGCCATGGTATTTTGAGGGTTATGTCTGTAAAATATTCTTTATTTTAAATTAGTTTCAACTCACTCATAAGGGGTTTATCAAGATGTAATTTCTTGATTAAGGAGCTACTGTATTTATTTCTTTCATGTTTCTCCTCCCACTAGAATATGAATTATGAATTCTTCCCATACTTTGTTTACAGTCTCACACTATCCTCAGACCACTAGTAAATACAATTAAATTAATCAAGTCTCATCGTTTTACATGATCATCACATTTCTTGTAACCACACATAGGCCCCTGTTTATATAAAACTTACCTCATGAAGATGAATTTAGTAAAAAACATCCCTCTGGGACTTACACCCCTTCTGATAAATCTGGTCACACACCATGTCAGGCTGATCTGCCTGATCATCCACTATTCTTACAGCCATGAGTGGATGTGCCTTTCAAACTTTGTCGTCTTACGTAATTCATTAGCCTCAGCAGCTAACTAACCTGGGAGTTTTCTTACAAATTTTCACTGGCTTCTCAGGAACCCCAAATTCTAGAAGAAAGAGAACTAGACTCACGGTCTTGTGTTGACTTCAGGTCACAGGTCCAAGTCTCATATTCCTTAACTGTCAATCAGAGATCATATCCCCTCTCTGTATCAGCCAAGGTTCTCTAGAGTAACTGAAACAAGAGGTCTGTACTCCATGTGGTCAGGCTCCTCACAGCAACAGCTCCACTCTTTGGAATCAGTTTTCTGTACTAGTTACTCTTCTTGTTGCTGTCATCAAATGAGAAGCAACCTAAGGAGCACAGAGATTGTTCCAGCTTACATGTTGAAGGAATGTAATCCATCACCACAAGGAAGATGCAGTGGTGGGAAGGTAAAGCAGTTGGCCGCTGCACCACAGTCAGGGAGCAGAACGAGATAGAGACTCATGCCCAGCTTGCTTTTTGCTTTGGACTCAATCCATGACCACAGCCCATGGGACGGTGCTGGCCACATCAGAGTGAATCTTCCCTGTTGAGTTAAATCTTCCTGGAGACACCCTCATTGACACATCCAGAGATGTACCTCCATGGCGATTCTAAAACAAGTCAACTCGACAGTGAAGATCAACCCTTACTAATTGGAAATCATCTTCATAGCAACATCTAGGCTGCTTTTGACAAAATTCCCAAGCTCTATAACCTAGCCAAACTGACACATGCAAGTAACAAACACTGATTCATCTAATGACAGAAACCGATTCGCATGAGCTAATGAAAACTCCAAGACACATGATAATCTCTATCACGATGTGACCTGCTCTGCTCTTCACACGTGTGGCTTTGTCACCACTGAGCACCTATAGGTGGGAGATGGGGAGGACAATCTTAGTTTTAGTAGCATTTGAACAAAAGTTGGAAAACTTTTGTTTCATCTATATATAACCATTCAAACATGAACGTTCCCTTTCTCTGTACAACATCTGACTTTCACACACCTAATTTCTATGCAAAGTGCTCTTAAGAAATCATCCACTGACATATTAGCTCCTTTAGCTTGCCCCCAAATTTTCTATGTTCATATCTTTTGTACTGTAAATGTAGGCACTTAACTATATAATCTATAACTATAGCATAATGCAATCCATCTCTTCTATAGTATTGGGCTAGAGTCAACATTTTCAGAATCTACCCATATTTCACTAAAAATTGCTGTAAGCCCACACATATCTTGAGTCAAAATTAGGAACACAAATGGTGGTCTCATTTTTTTCCACACATGGTAATTGGTAATTTCAATTAAAGCTGGTAGCCCTGATATAATTTTCCCGGACCTGCAAATTAATGGCTGCTGTAACCTAGCAACAGTGCAAGGAAATGGACTTTTATTTTGTCGAGTGTCACTTAGCTGCCATTAGCCAGGCCTGCACTGCACGGTGTGCAAGTTCACGTGCTGGAGCAGGTTTTTGTGAAAGAGCGAAAGTGTGAGTAATGCGAGCTCTTAGCAGCGTGTTTAGCTATTCATCCTTTCCTGGGACTTGGCCATTTAGCTCTTGAGAAAATTATAGGATTTTTATGTCAGTGAAAGGAAATTTCTCAAGCTTCCACTACAGACCGTGATGGAATTATATATGCCGCCGCTGCTGCTGCCGCCGCCATGTTCTTGGCAACTGTCAGGCCTTGTGAAGTCTCCAGCATTGAAGTCAAGGAGGTGCCCTGCAAGGAGAGGACGGGGATATGAAAGAAATGGATGTTCATTTAAATAATGTGGATGCAATCAAGAGAAGGAAAAGGAAATCAATTCAGTTAATGCTGAAGGAAGATGTTAGGAGGGAAGGGAGCTAAAGGCTGAGGCTTAGCTCTTTCTACTGGGGGTTTATGCCTTTTTTCAAAATTTAAGTATTTTATACTTTCGATATTTTCATACACAAGTAATGCAGCTGTATTATTTCCATACCTTTCTCTCCCTTCCAACTCTTTTCCTATACTCCAGCTCCTTCTCAGATATATGACCTCTTCTTCTTTAGTTATTGTTATTATTACATACACACACACACACACACACACACACACACACACAGGTATGCATCCCATGTGACATGTTACAAACCAGCAGACGCTTTCTTAACCCAGCTTCCCATGATTACAGGTGCTGAACATAAACACCTCCCTTAAAAAAACACACCCTCATCTATTAATTGAGTGTACAACATAGATCTTCTATATTTATGAAAATAAATGAAAACCACAAATCTCAAAGGCCAAGGCTTGGTTTTTGCAATAATTCACAGAGGTCCTTGAGGACTCCCCCTCATGCTGTCAGCCTCTCCACCTCCTGGGAGTCTTGTGATACATTGTGCTGGCTCGGATCAGCCCAGAGTCACCGACGGCCACAAGTCTTTCTGCTAAGATGCCATCCGAAGTCAGGTATAGCCTGTCATAAGCCAGGCATGCAGGCTGTAGATCCAGCTGTGTCATTTACTCTGTATGACCTCTCTGTGATGAATTAAAATCTTAAAAACTGAACAACTAACTACCTTAGGCAAGATGGTTGAATAAATATGTGCTTCGTAGAGACGGTATGCAAGTAAAATGAATGCCAAGATGAAGGTTCTCTAAACGGATACTTCTCCATATAGACAGAGGTGTGTTGGACCCTCGCTGCTGTATCCAAATGCCTGGGAGAAACAAAGTAAAGGAGGAAATGTTTAAGTGGGGCTCACAGCTACAGAAGCTTCAGTCCAGAGCCAGGCAGCTCCACTGCATTAGACCTGAGCTGAGGCTGAACATCACGGTGTCAGGAGTGTGTAGAAAGAAGCTGTTGGGCCCCTAGTGGCCAGAAAGCTGAGAGGAGGCGGGAACAGAGACTGAGTATAACTTTTCAGAGCCCTTGCTCCAGCTGGGCTTCACTGTTGGAGTTTTAACCATTTCCAAGAAAGGCATCACAAAATGGGAGCCAAGCCTTCAAGTCATGAGCATGTGTCTGCATTACACATTCACACCATATCAATGGGGTATTCTACAACTGCTCACCATATCTATTGCCACAGTTACTTGTCAGAAAACAATACAAAGACTACGAAGATTTAAATTAATAAATCATTTGACTCGTGAAGTTCTGAGATAGGTAAAGACATTTTTCTACTCTATTCTGGGCTCTTTCCTGTCTCAGACAGCCATGTGTGTCCTGAACAGCTCCTCTGATGGGACTTGAAGTCTCAGAAAGCTGCTCATATCTCAACTAGACAGACAGAATTATCCTCATCCACCATCGGGAGACAGAGAACAGGATCATGCAAGGCGTCTTAATTCATGGTCACAGACAAAGCAAGGTACAAAGCCAGTGCAGATTCACAGAGCAATAAGCCACTTAAAAAATATTTATTTTTAAGTTTCTATTTATGTGTCTGCTGTTTATCTGTTGTTGCTGCCGACTGTTTGTCAACTTGGCACAAGCTAGAGTCATCTGGGAAGAGGAACCTCAATTGAGAAAGTGTTTCCATCAGATTGTCTGTAGGTATGTCTGTGGGACATATTTTTGATGGATGATTAATGTGGGAGTGTTCAGCCCACTGTGGGTGGTGCCATCCCTAGGCTGGTAGTCCTGGGTGGTATAAGAAAGCAGAGTGAGTAAGCCAAAAGGAGCAAGCCAGTAAGCAGTGTTCCCCTACAGTCTCTGCCTCTGCTTCTGCCTCCAAGTTCCTGCTCCAACCTCCTCAGTGATGAACTTTAAGACAAAAGTTACAAGATAGAATAAATCCATATCTTAATGTGGGGATAGAAGTTTGTTCTTGCTCACATGATTCCCAGAACTTCTGGACATTTATCTGAGTCTTGTGACTGTGCCTCCGGTACTCCATGGTGCAGAAGAAGCAAAGAATTGAAAACGTCATTGGATGAAGAAATATAAAAACAAAGCCAGTTCTCCATTACTTCATAAAAAGTTTAACTATTTGAGCTGTATGTTTCTGAAAGATGAGATACAAGACTTTGCCGTTAAGACTGTCCTGCCAGGTTGAAAGTAAATACTGAAGAGAAGAGTGAGCCCTTGACCATGATTCTCCCATCAATGACAGCAATCAGTGTAGCATGAATCTTAAAAGTTCTTATTAATAAAAACAAACTCAGGGCCTGGTATTGGGGTGAATGCTGGAAGATCAGAGAGGCAGAACAGGCCACAGCCAACTCACCTTGCCAATTCCTCAGCTGATCCTGTTTCCTCAGACTGGATGCCTCTCAGCTGAACTGTGCTGCTCAAAAGCCTAAAATCTTAACCGACTCTGGTTCCTGGTCCTCACTCCTTATATACCTTTCTGCTTTCTGCCACCACTTCCTGGGATTAAAGGCTCTTGTTACCATGCCTGGCTGTTTCCAGTGTGGCCTTGAACTCACAGAGATCCAAGCGGATCTCTGCCTCTGGAATGCTAGGATTAAAGGTGTGAGTGCTACCATTTTCTGGCCTCTATGTCTGTCTAGTGGCTGTTCTTTTCTCTGACCCCAGATAAATTTATTAGGGTGCACAATATTTTAGGGAACACAATATCACCACAAATCGAAGTAGAGGGGATGGTATAGAACGGAAAACATCTTGTGTCTCTAGTTACATATCAACCTATCTGTTGCCTCTCAACCCTGTTCCCATGCCAGCTCTGTGACAGCATGAAGTCACTGACAGCTGATGTGGAATGCAGGAAAGCATTGGAGATTTCATACTGTCCCTCCATTTTAATATCTGCTACTTTGAATTTCTCTGTCAGCCACAGCTTATTTTTGGTAAGTGTCAGAGACCAAACGCTATGACATAAAGTCTAAAACTGGTCTATTCTGTGCCCTTCTTTCCACCTGCTATGGCTCTGATAGACATCTCATGCAGAGACACCAGGCATTTTCCCACCCATTAAAGGAGCTAGAACATTCACACACAGGAAGTCATTCATGGATTGAGCAGTCATGGGATATACATGCTTTCCCATACACAGTGTGCCTGCCTTGAGAATAGTCCATAGCATAGGTGCCTGATCACTTCACAAATGTGTTACCTGAAACTTAGCAGCAGACAAGTGCTGGGGTTCCAGGGATTACCTCCTCAGCTGAGGGTTTTTTTTTTTTGTAAAAACAATGACAGAATAGCCACTTTGTGGTCACAATGCTGAAGAAGTCCCAAAGACCACAGAAACAGTGAGCGCAGTGTCTTAGTTTTCTTTTCCGTTGCTTTGATAATAGTCTCAGACAAAAGCCATGTCAGAGAGAATGGGTTTGTTTTAGCTCACGGTTCCAGGGTACGGTCTATCATTATGGGGAAACCAAGATGGCAAGAGCTTGATGCAACTGGTCTCCTGCATCCCGAGTCAAGAAGCAGAGAGAGAGATGCATATGAACGCTCTATGTACTTTCTGCCTTTGAAACAGCCCAGGATCCTAGCCCAGGGAATGTTACCCTGGAGTGCTACCAAGGTGGATGGCTTCTCCCACTTCAATTACTCTAATTAAGATACCCCCTCCACACACACACACAGATATACCAAGGCAATTCTAGATCTCATCAAGGTAACTATTGAGGTCCACCACCTCAGGTCACTTTTGCTTTGTGGAAGCAAACCCAGGTCCTATACATGCTAGTCAGGTGCTTTGTCTCTGTGCTACATCCCACCCCTGACGATAGATTTAGAATTCCTTCTTCTTCCAGAAGGTTTGCCACTGCCTTTCAGCCATGGAAGCAAGTAGGCCGCCCCTCCTTGCAAACCAAGACAGCCAGCAAACAGTGGCACGACTTGGCTCATTGATATTTGCTAAAATCAAATCTCATTCTCCTTTCCATCCAGAGACACCAGTTGGCCAGAGGATCTCTCCAAGAGTGCCCCCCCCCGCCCCACCCCCCACTGGTTCATAGCCGGCAGTGACTGGGTCCAAAATCAGTGCTCTGGCCAAGTGACTGGGGCCTGCGGTACTCATGACAATGAGGATTGATGGGAGGGAGACAAGAACAAGATTCATGGATCTCCTTACTCACATGATTTACAGAAAGCCGGCTTTTATTACCTACGAGCCAGCCATGGACATGTGCTGGGCACACTGCAGATAAATGCCTGGGGTGCTGCTCTGTGGGCGGCTGCCAGGGATACGGGAGAGGAAAGTGGGGGAGGGGGAATAGAGAAATGATTTTATAGATGAGACACTTGTCAAAAATGCAGGGGGCTACGTGCTCCAGGAACAGCTGGCGATGATGAGCTACAAAAAAAAGGAACCATTTGCAGGCTACGGACAGCTGGAGGCCCTACCACGCTAACTACTGAGTGGGCAAGACTGATTTATGAACGGGACGCTAATGGCAAAGAAATAAAGATTGATTTGCACTACAGCACACTGGGAGAGAAGAGGCAGAGGGAGAATGTGGAGCCTGACAAAGGTTTCTCTGAAGCCCGCCCAGGACTAAGGTTGAAATAAAGATGCCAGATGAAGGCTGATTCATGGTCATGCAAATCACCTTCACGTTGAAGCGGACAGATGTCAGTTGTGTGGGGATACCTGTACTCCAGCTCATGCTATCCTAGTCCTGACGTCCACCCTGATTTCTTCCCCAGTTCTCACTTGATGAGCTGTTCCCGACCTGCAGCTGGGATGAGAGATGGTAGAGAGAGGAAGCTCCCCTTGGCCATATCCCAGGTTCCCAAGTGAGAGGAAGGAGGCATTGTGTGTGTGTGGAAAAGCAAAATGTGAAGCTCACTAGCCTGAGGACGGTGCAGAGCATCCTGAACTCCCATCCCTTCCAGGGCAGTTAGTATAAAGTTCATCTATTCCTGAGGAACCAAATCAGCACTTCTGTGGGAAATGTCTGGGAACCCTCATGAGGATCCGTCCCACCTACAACACTTTCTCACAATACATGCATGTCTCATTTATTCTTCTTTTGCTGTGATGGCATATGTCTCTTAAATGAATAACAGGATTCTTATTTTCAGGGATTTCTGAGTTGTGTGTTGTCTGCTTTCCTCATAAGCCCATTTTGAGCAAAGACTTTACATCCGTCATGTCCCGTACCCAGTAGGAACTTAGTAAGCATTTCCTGAATGGCCTCATCTATTCATTCATGCATTGAAAAATACTCATTAGGGATGGGAATAGAGCTCAGTTTGTACAGTACTTGTCTAGCATATACGGGGTTAGATTACAAGATGGATTCCCTAAACCATGTGAGTCTGGCTTGGTGTTACACACCTGTAAGTCAAGCACTTAGAATGTAGAAGCTACATAGTGAGTTCCAGTCTAGCCTGGGACACCTGAGAGCCTATCTCAAAAAGGGAAATAAGGAAGGGAGGGAGAGAGGAAGGGAAGGAGAGAGGGAGGGAGGGAGAAAGAGAGGGAGGGAGGGAGAGGAGGGAGGAAAGGAAGGAGGGAGAGAGGGAATTAAATACCATGTGCTGTGTGCATTTTATCTATCAGCATTCATTTCTCATCTAAAAATGAGACCCTAGAATGTATCTCATGGGTACTGGCCCTTGAACTTTAGGACAGTCTCTTGTCTCCATCTCCCATTTTCCTGGGGGAGTGCCGGGATGCAGATGAACACTACCACATCCCGGTTGATGTGGGTACTGGAAATTCAAACTCTGATCCTCACACTTGAGGGGCAAATGCTTTTTCCACAGCGTCATCCCCCCAGCCCGAGGTTCAAATTCTTGACAGAAAGCGAATTTTATAATTGGCTGTCAGAGATTCCGATTGGTTTTCTGAAAGGAAGAGGCAGATGGTGTTCCTGGGTAGGGATACGATGCCACTCGTCCCTGATGATCAAACATGTTGTCAAAGTTCTTCTGAGGAAAGGTGGATCTGTGCGAGAAGCAGCTCAGCTAGAGGCTGGAGCCCCGGAGTGGGTTTCCTGAAGAAACTCAGATCTCAGTGTGTAGCCAGCGAGCTTCCAGGGCTTTTTCCATTTCCTCCTGAAGAATTAGAAGCCAGGGAATTGAAGCTGAAGTTGAATAGAATAGGTGCTTTTTATGGATTCAGCAAGTACATTCTTACACGAATGTAGCTTTTTTCTTCACGCTGTTATTTTTCAATGGCAAGTATAGCTTGCTGAGAATGCTTTGAATTGTGCCTAAGCACCATGAGTTGTGGCTGAGGCTTTGAAAACACTCATGCAAACACCAACACTAGGAAAAAGATAAAAGCTCATTAATGTGCTCTGCAGTAACGTTTGTGTGCCAGGGTCCCCCAATATGTCTCCAGAATTGGGAGAAGCCTGCAAATCTCCCCTGGAGAATCTCCAAACCCCAGAGAAGTCCTGTGGTCAGCCTGACTTGTCTTCTACTAGACTTTCCATGACATCCAACAATCTAAGGGGCGTCTTGTCATCTCCTCTTGGCTTTGGGAACCCTGTCTTAAATAAGGTAGAAGCTAAAGACTGACACTCAAAGTGATCCC
Organism: Peromyscus eremicus; assembly: GCF_949786415.1. Taxonomy (NCBI): domain Eukaryota; kingdom Metazoa; phylum Chordata; class Mammalia; order Rodentia; family Cricetidae; genus Peromyscus; species Peromyscus eremicus. The sequence goes on along the minus strand of NC_081437.1, from coordinate 38,957,016 downwards.
ATCACACAAACACACACAAAAGAAAAGAAAAAAAAAAAGAAAAGAAATTTCATCCAACTCAGGTCTACCACTGTTCCAGGCATCTTCCCAGTGAGTAAAGACTTTCCCAATTGATTTGTGGCGATATTAGCAAATGCATGTTTTACAATGAATGGTAAAAATGGGTCAATATCTGCGAGGGCTTGTGACACAAAGGAGTCAGGAGTCTTCCTCAGCAGCAGTGAGTGCATGGTGTCTGGACACATGCACAAAGACAGAGCATTTCCAAAGTGCAAAGACCAATGGGTTTTTGTTTTCAACAGTATAAAGATCTGCACAGAACGAACTATCCACAATTACCTGGAAAGATTGCTGAAAGACTCATCCCTTTCCCGGCTACCTAGTTCACAGGGGTAAATTTTCTTTGTATGTGACTCACTGCACCAGACTGACAAATAACAAAAGGAATTATGAAACTGGGAGCAGCTTATGCCTGAAGACCCAGCACTGTCCAGCCTGAGGCAGAAGAATCACCGAGAGTTCAAGGCCAGCCCTGGTACCACGGCAGGTACCAGGCTTTCTTGAGCTACAAAGGGAGACCCTGTCTCAACCAACAACAACAACAACAACAACAACAAAAAAAACAGAATTTCTCCTATGAAAAAAGATTTTAAATAAGGAAATCTGTATATGCAAGACATTCACTCTTCTGGCTGACTCAATTTGTCTGCAAGAACACTTTTCATAATAAAATGTCACCTGTAACTGTGTAACAAATGCATCAGTTATAATTTTTAAATATATTAATAAATACATTTAAAAATGTTTCAATTACTAGTGTTGCAAATAGTGAGAGACAGAGTCCGCATATATAAAATATGAAGGATTTAGAGAGAAAAATATTTGAGAACTACAAAGACACGGCGGGGCAGGGAGCTATAAATGTGTGTGTGTGAGGTTGAAAGTTTGAGAATTCTAGGTGACTCTGATGATGAATGTCACTTCCAGGGGTATTAATATAGGTTTAAAATAACATTTTTATGAAGATAATAAAAGTTCTCATGAATTATCGCTAATGTAAAAAGCATTTTCCCAGCATCTACATCATTCTGTATTTTACTAGAAAATATATCTGATGTTGGTGGATGGCTGGCTAAATGCAAACCCCTGTCCCAAGTGATTCATTTGCATCAATTTACACAGAATTCTCAAGTCAACCCCGAGAGGCACATCCTAGTATCCCTATTTTTTGATGAAAAATTAAAGTAAAAAGGTTTTAGATATGTTGATCGGTAAAATGCAACTGCTGATAAAAGGTAGACTGAGACAGTAGATTGCATAACATGAACCTTACCACAGAGCCAGCAGCCTGCGAAATATAGTAACACACAGGTATTTGTTTGATCTGTTTGCTCGTTCTCTCTCTCTCTCTCTCTCTCTCTCTCTCTCTCTCTCTCTCTCTCTCTCTCCCCTCTTTTCCTCTCCCCCCACCCTCTGTTCTTGCTTGCATATATGTGCTCATTCATGCATGTGGGTGAATGCATGCTAAGATCTGAGGTTCACATTGTGTGTCTCCAACTTGAGGTAGGGACTCTCACTGAATCTGCCTTTCTTCCTCTACCTACACAGTACTGAGATTGCAATCTGGCCTTTGTGTGGATGTTAGGGTCCAACTGAGTCTCTCTTGCTTGCACAAGCAAGCACTTTACTGACTAATCTCTCCAACCCCTTTGATTCCTTTTTTTTTAACATTGCATATTTTGTAAGCAGGTTGGAATTTGGGGTGACAGGCAAAGTCGCCATCATCTGATGCTGCAGGCTAGCGTCACTTCACGTTGACCATGAACTCTCTCCTGTGCTTGAAGCTACTGCTGACCACATCCACTCCACAGCTAACACACACACACACACACACACACACACACACACACACACACACACACACACACATATATGCTGGGAAGGGGTGGGCTCTTCCTTTTCCCCATTAAACCATTAAGTGCATACATTTGTTGCATATGGCCCATTAGATATTTCACATAAATAAGCACAATTCTCTTTCTAGGAAACACCAGAATTTTCCTTTCAGTCTCATTACGTTCACTCTGACTAATGAGAATTTAACAGCACAGCCTCGTGGCGCCTGAAGAAGGCCTGCGATGGGCCGGGCAGCTCCTTCAACTCTGGCTTCTACCTCTTAGAGTTACTTTCCTGTTTGAACTGTGGGCAATTACCCATGGTCTGTCTGCCCTTTGGTCCAGGCATCTCCCATATGGCTTTGATTTGGAAGCACTCAATTTATCAAAATAGTTTGTTATGTTAAAAAACTATTTGATGTCAAAAAGCCATATGTCCCTTTTTATGTGTGTGCTGTCCCTGGACTAGGAAATCAATTTGCCCATTTTAAACAAGTCTGAGGCCCACAGAGACTTGAGTCAGCACTGCATTAACCAACAAGAAACCTTTATTGGAAATGCATACACTCTGCTTGTAGCCTCAGAGGCACTACACACAGAGGGACCCATATCCTTGAGGCTCTCCTTCGCTGTCAGTCGCAGAATCCTTGAGATCTTGGTCTGACAGTGAGCAGACTATGTTTTGTCTTCCTGCTTTGACTCAGCAGGGATCTGGATGTGTGTTAAGTACCCAGATCAATTCTTGGAGTCTCTAGACCTCGCCATGAGAACCTAGTTTCTCTAAGTATACCGTTCCCCTCTGGTTCTAACCTTCCTACTCTTCAACTTTCTCCTTTGAATGGCTGCTTTGTTCTGTGTTCTGAGTCTCCTCCTCTCACATTTTATACCCTACCAGCTTCCCAGCATAGAGTTCAGTTGGGCGAAGTCCTTTCTAAACTTCAGTGGCTGGTTTTCCCTCCCTCCAGAGTGCTACTGTTTAGCTATGCTGAAAGGACCAGGTCAAAGATGGTGGAAGGTGATTGCTGTCCTTCTTTGCTAGATTGTGATCGCAACAAAGGACCTTTCTGCACACTGGTAGGTGTCTTCAGACCGTCTGGATGGACTTGAATTCACCGCAGCAGGTCCAAAGTGTCAGAGTATACCAGAAGTACAAATGGGTCTTCTGTTAATGCGGGAAAGGAGGTCTGGGGATAAAGTCAGGTTTATTCAATACAGTACACTCACGATATGGAAACAAATCAGCGATGCCACTGCTGACCCAGCTGTCGCCTTCAGTCCCAAGGGAGATGGGGAAGTTCCAGAGAAGGTCACCAAGCCATGGCTTCAGCAAGCCCTCCATAGTCTAAGAGAAAGCCTTCAATCCTTCCCCCTGGGTCTTACTGGGTCATGTATCCCCAGAGAAGACCATGCCCATTGGGCCAAGCCACCCTATACAATTGCCTATCAGACCAAATTCCCACAACATTCTGTGGGCAGCTTGAAGCCAAAACTGCTGCTAATGTCCAGAAAGAAAGGACCCTGCACATCTTGAAGGGAGAGCAAGAGGATGGATGGACAGAACAAACCACAGCCCCTAGGCTAAGCCATGCCCTCTTCAGCTTCCAGTTCTTTTGGAAGCCAGGGCTGCTCACTATTGCAGCCTTGCATCTGGATTTCCCTGTAGATGAAGTTTCTGTTAGTGTGGAGAGGGGCATGGGATAGAAACACAATAGATCCTCAAACAAAACCCAACCCTGCTGCTTTCTGGGGAGCTTTGTTCGCCCTTCTAGACCAGAGAACAATAAAAAACACCGAGAAGCCCCTACTGTGTGCTGGGCTTCATGATTAGTAGACCATCTATATTACAAAGTAATCTTTTCAAAATGTGCTTTTGATTGCTCCTCTTAAATGCTCTGCACCTGCTGTGCACACCACGTGTGTGTCTCCATCAAATTCGTATTAATACATCAAGGCCCCTAAGGCCCACCAGGTGTGTTCTACCTGTAAAGTGTGGGCCCCACACAGCGTCTCAAATCTGAGACTTTAGAAATCAATCACGCTCACCCCACAACTCACAAGTGTAAAACATTATGAGGGGTGTGTCTGTGTGTGTGTGTGTGTGTGTGTGTGTGTGTGTGTGTGTGTAACTCAATTGCATGGTTTTCAAACATGAGCTTTGGTAGACGACAACAGTGTCATGCTGCAGTATCAACATGTTGACACAAAATCCTAGCTTACAGGAGGAAGGGGCTTCTAAAGCCCCGCCCCTAGCTGAGAAGCCATTGACTACTGATGGCTGCTAGGAGAGGGAGAGTCAGTTTTGTTCAGGGATGTGGCCCTGAAAGGCTACCCATGCTGCAGTAGAAGCACACACGGGAAGCCGTCACTGGACTCGGTAGGGAGGGCAATGTGAGGAGAGAGGGATCACAGGAAGAAGGGAGGGGAAAACAGATAAGGGAGAAAGTGGAAGACAGCAACGCCTTTGGATTCGCTGAAAACACATGCGTGTGTGCAACTCTTAAGTAAACAAAGATCAGCCACACCCACACCCTAATGTGACAGTATTACCTGGTAAGGTGTTTCCAGGGGCGATAGAATCGCAGAGGCAGAGTCCCAAGGGTGGGGTGACTTTATAAAAGACCAGAGGTGACTGCATTTTCTGTCTCTGTCCAGATGAGGACAAGAGCCTGCTTGCCATCCTGAAACCCTAACCTTGGACTGGAGCCTGCAACCATGGGACCTTCTCCTGGTGGTTAAGCCACAAGGTCTATAGAATTTTGTGGCAGCAAGATGAATGGGCTGAGCTGACTCCCTTAAGACTGGAAACACACATTTGAACTATTGTTAACCTTGGTAATCACAGAAAAGTAGCATTGATCTTAAAAGAATATTTTCCTCTTCTCTTTTACTATGATCGTAACATTTTTCCCTCCCGCTCCACTCAGAGCTAAAACAAATTCTCAGTTTTGAGTCCTGCATGCCTCCAATCTACATTGTCCCTGTTCCATTAGAAGGGACTTCTGGTCCCCATATCCACTGGCAGGAGGCCAGCTGGTTTTGCCAATTTACCAGGACTGATAATGGTGCTCTCACTTGTATACGTGTGACATACGTTGTGGCCTTAGGCACATAGCCTCACACTTCAGAGGTCTGTTCTCTTCCTCTGTGCAGTTGGTGTGTGCAGGGAATTGTGTTTCAAGTGTGTGCTTGTGTGTATGTACGTGTGTGTGTGTGTGTGTGTGTGTGTGTGTGTGTGTACATGACTGTGGACTTGTGGAGGTATAAAAGACAAAACCAATGTTGGATATCTTTCCTCAGTTTCTCTCCTCACTTATTTGATTGATTTATTAATTTGTACACCTGGCTAGATTGACAATGAGCTTTGGGGATATGCCTTTCCCTACTACCCCCAACTAGTAGGTTCTGGGGGGCTCAAGCTTAGGTCCTCATGCTTGCACAGCAAGAACGTTTCTGACCAAGTCACCGCCCCAGCCCTCTGCGTCTTTTTATTCTCCAGTGCATATTCCCATGGGTGAGTTTGAAGAAACCTCTTTGCAATTCCAGCCTTTTGTTGACTTCATGTAACTACTATCTAGCCCAATTATTTGCTTTTATCTTAGCTTTTTTTGAACAAAAATCATTACTTTTAAAATATGGTCCTAGTCACAAATTCTCCTCAAAGATTATATTGAGGGGCCAATTTAAAGAAACTTATTTCAACCCTAAAATTATAAAAATAATCTGCTGTATGTTTTTATTCATCTTATGATTTTTGTCCTTTGATTTAGGCATTTAATCTATTTGGAGTTCATTTTAATAAAAAAGAAAAGATGGGATCCAAGTTCTTTCCCCAGCTGGCATGCCAATTTCTTTTAATATCAATTTACATATAATGGACAGTTTTGCCAGAAACATGTGCTGTCACTGCGGTGGTTTGAAAGACAATGGCCCCCAAATGAAATGGGCCATTAGGAGGTGTGGCCCTGGTGGAGGAAGTATGCAGGCTGTGAGGTCTCTTCTGCTCAAGCTTCCCTCAGTGTGACAATCAGTGGACTTCCTGCTGCCTGCAAGATGTGGCACTCTCAGCTGTTTCTCCAGCACCACATCTGCCTGCACGCTGCCATGCTCCCCTTTGATGATGATTGCTGTGGGATGTTCTCTATGCCGTGAGTGTGTTGTTCTGATTGGCTAATAAATAAAGTGCTGATTGGCCAGTAGCCAGGCAGGAAGTATAGGTGGGATAAAGAGAGAGGAGAGTTCTGGGAACAGGAAGACTGAGTCAGGAGATGCTGCCAGCCTCCACGATGAGGAGCAGGATGTAAAGTACCGGTAAGCCACGAGCCACGTGGCAAAGTATAGATTAATGAGAAATGAGTTAATTTAAGATAGAAGAACTAGATAACAAGAAGCCTGCCACGCCCATACAGTTTGTAAGCAATATAAGTCTCTGTGTGTTTACTCAGTTGGGTCTGAGCTGCTGCAGGACTGGCAGCTGAGAGAGATTTGTCCTGACCATGAGCCAGGCAACACTGCAGAAAACTCCAGCTACAGATGATAATGGACTGAACCCCTGAACTGTAAGTGAGCCACCCTCAATTAAATGTTTTCTTTTAATGCATGGTCATGGTATCTCTTCACAGCAATGAAAAACCTAACTAAGACACACTCATGGCAGTTTCTGATTTAGGAGAGATTATATCCTGTTTGTCTCTTCTTGGACTGTAACATGATGGCAATTCTGTAAGACTTATGGTTTTAATTATGAGTGTATGTTTGTGTCTGTGTCAGCATGCATACAACACGTGCAGGTGCCCACAGAGACCACAAAAGAGCAATGGATCCCCTAGATTTGGAGTTGCAGGTGGTTACTGGGGATGAAATCCAGGTCCTCTGAAAGAGTAGCGAGTGCTCTTAACTGTGGAAAACTCTCAAGTCCCACAGTGTTTCTTGACTAGTATGGTGATTTCTCCAGCTTCATTTTCAAGCTACTCATTCTTCCTTTTATATTTAGAACCCATTTAGTAAATCTTTTATATACCATTGTAATTTTGAAAATAACTGCATTGAGTTTAGACATTAATTTGGGAATGACTTATCTTTTTACACCGTGTAAACTTATATTTAAAAAGTAGAATCTCTATGACCCTTTTTATCTTTTGATGCATTTTTCCTGCTAAGTTTTGGTGATTTGTCAATCCTTTGACATTTTAGGTATTTTTTGTAATTACATACAGGTTGTTTGATATTATTTGACAATTTTCATACATTTGGGGTATTTTATTATTACCCTTAAACTGCTTAAAATTGTATTTTCTGGTCAGTTGTTAGCAGTAGTGGATATAAGCTTTTGCATTTTGTGTGATGATCATATACCTGCAAAACTACTAAATGGACTATACATTTTTAGAAAGATAATGTTTGTAAATACTGCATCATCCACAAAAAAAAAAAAATTCTGTTTCTGTTGTATGTTACTTTTCTATTGCTGAGATAAAAAATGGTGATGAAGGCAGCTTATAAAAGGAATAGTTTATTTTGACTTCTGGTTCCAGAAGGTCAGAGCCCATCAGTGATGGAAAAGCTTGACAGGAAGTGGCAGGGATGGCGTCAGGAGCGGGAGCTGAGAGTTCACATCTTCAAACACAAGAATGAAGCAGAGAGACGAGAGAACTGGAAATTTCCAAAGACCACCCCCAGTGACATACTTCCTTCATCAAGGCTGTACCACCTCAAAACCTCCCCAACCAGTGACACCCACCAGGAACCAAGTGTTCAAATGCCTGAGACTATGGGGGACATTTCTCATTCAAACCACCACACCTGCTGTTTCTGTTATTTTGCTTGCCTGATTACCTGGATACACTGTCTGAAACATGAACGCTTAACAGTAGCTTTGCTCTCTTTTAAAACTGGAAATTCCATCTCTGTTAAACATGGTATCAGTTGAAATTTGAGGGGAGAAGTCCTTCCGTATATGTTGCATACAAAGTTCCAGTGGAAGTCTGGGGGAGTGAGCTTGTGTTCAGTCGGAGATACCACTCAACTTCCTAGACTAGATGTATAGGCTGAGTGTAAAGGAGCAGTGATCCAGGGCATGTGTACTGAGGTTAAGTCCTAAATCGACCATACAGAGTTCATGTTCCCCTCTCTGACCACCACAGGAATCTTGATTGTAGAGGTCAAGTGATGGTAATAGTGTAGCAGGCCATTGTTGAAGACCTTGGCGAGGCTAAGCATGAGACACACCTTAGGCTCCTTGTTTCAGCAGTAGGAGAACAGACCAAGTGGTCAGGCAGATGATTCTGAGACCTGCAAAGAACTGTAATAAAAGCCCAATGTTCAACTGCATAAATAATGAGACCCCCGTAAACTGTAGAGATACAGGAAGTTAAAGAGTTTGAGAACGGGAGTTGAGATGGTAAAGAACATTGATGAACTCAAGAGGACTCTTGTATGAAATGGGAAAGAAATAGTTAGGTTCCAGTTGCCTGCACATAATAGCCAGGTAGAGACAGGGACAGCCCACCTGGATGCCCATATGGAGGATGGGGCAAGAGTGACTATGAACCAGATCTCATACTCCTGTCTCATGACATTTCCTAAAACACTTAGAAATTAGATGCCACCCTAAAAAGATTAAGTCTTCAATATTTCACTGAATACAAACACATAAACAAAACAAAGTTGAAGGTAAATACAGATTTAACTAAAATTAAACCAAATGATCAGGAAATAAATTTGTACTGACTTTCAATACTCAGATCAGACATCTACAAGTTCATGGACCATGGTCACCAACTTACATTGATAAAGCCATGTCTAGTGAGACTGGCCAGTGCACAGGACTACCAAGTCATGAGAAGGAGAGCCAGGATGTGAACCCAGGATGACCCAGGAATTAGCTTCATTTTAGCCGGAATCCCCAGCCTATCTACTCAGCCAGGTATTAAGGCCAACTCTTCCCTGTAGGTTTCCTCATAAGCCTTCTCAGGTGTGACATTGTCCTTATTCCCATGGTCATGCTTGTTCACAGGCACTCTGTCTCTTTGAGGACAACTGCAACAATAGAACACTTGCTTCTTCTAGTTTATTTGTTCAAATTCCCTGCTCTGGCCTGGTTTTATCTTGTAGAAATAGATATCACCGTCATAGAAACATAACTTAAATGAACCATTAACTTTGGTAATTAAATTTTGGGTTGCTTCATGACCTTAGTCTCAGGTTTCTCTTTTGAAAATATTTGCATTGATTCTTTGAAAGTTTCATAACCATATGCAGTGTATTTTGGTCATATTATTTCACCACTGCCACATTCCTCCAAATTCCTGTAATGATCCCTACTTCATCTCCCTCCTAACTTCTTGTCTGCCTTTATGTGTTGTTATTTATAACCTCCTGAGTCCAATTAGTGTTGTCCATATGTACATGAGTGTGGAGCTATACAGTAGGGTAGAGGCAATTTCAGCTACCAGTAGCCAGGACCTCAAGGGAAAGTGGCTCTCCTTCCCTCCGCAATCATCAACTGCCAATTACCTCCTCCACAAAAGGTGTGGCCCCACGCAGGTGCTGTGGAATAATCCTTCTGTACATTGTGAATATATATTACTCTCATTGGTTATTAAAGAAAGTGATTGGCCTATATGTAGCAAGGCAGGATAAAGTTAAGCGGGACAATCAAATAGGATACTGGGCTGAAGAAGGGCAGAGTCAGAGAGTCGCTAGCAGATGCAGAGAGAGCAAGATGGGCATACCATACTGAGAAAAGGTACCAAGCCACATGGCAAAGCGTAGATAAAAAATATTGGTTAATTTAAGTGTAACAGTTAGCTAGTAACAAGCCTGAGCTATCAGCCAAGCATTTGTAATTAATATTGAGTCTCCATGTAGGTTATTTGGGAAGCAGCCACAGCACAGGGAAACTTCTGCCTACAGACAAGTAATCACAGTTGTGAGTTAATGTGTGCCACAGTCCTATCATGTCTGGAAGCTAGCATTTTATGGATACTTTTCCTATTACTAACACTCTCCAAGTTCCAACAGGTGTAGAAAGCAAGCCACTTACAGGATGAGTAGGAAATGCATTGTTCTCTCACTGGTTAGGCTCACCAACTGTCTTTTTTGCTTCCATGAGCAAATCTCTAACTGCATCCACAGATCTCTGACTACATCCATTTCAATGACCTCTTCAAATAAGAACCTCCCTTCGAATAGCCAGAGTTTTGTATCAACAAAACAGAAATACAAGAAAATACCCCAGTTTGAAGCTGGTAGCATTCTATACTAAGACACTGAGCTCTGTTAATTGGCTTAAGCTGAACATAGGGAGCTCTGTACAGACCATTACCATTGTCTAGGGGTGTACCAGATGCACCTGGGTTTTGGATCAAGTTCATACTGCAAAGCCTGAGCCTCAGAGCTCTGACTTCATGATTTGGGATTTGCTAAGTTACAAGTGTGAGAAGTTCTACAGTTCAGGCCACCATGCTCCTTGGTCCAGAAATCTTTGTCTCCAACAGAGGTAATTCTTCAGAAGGCAAGATTGACCTGTATTTCAGAGACTAAAGAGACATGAAAAGATCTGAGTATGATTCTGTATCAATAACCCCAACACGCTAAAGGGGCCTGAAAACTGAAAGGACTTTGTATTGGTTGCTTGACAGAAAATGACCTCAGCTGGCCCTGGACTGCAGAGCCTGCTCATGGGTTTCTTCTTTTCAATGTTTTTGCTATAAAAGTGGGAGTTAGAGGTTAAAATGTTTAAGTCCAATAAAATATTGACTGCATAATGATACACCAGAAACTTGAGGCAAAGGACATCTGTAACACAAGGTAAAATGTCTACTCCCAGGCCAGAGAGTACAGACTGATATCTGGGGATACTCAGCTCTCTAAAGATGAATGGTCCATTCTGCATGTGAAAAACCTGGCAGGCTTTTAAAGATCAGTTTTAACCAGAAGGGATGTGTCTCTGTGAGAAAAACCTCAATTTTAAATGGAAGCATTAGCTATGGGAGATCAGTGCAAATGCTTATTGAAATGCTATTTTCAGAGCAGAGAAAGAAGGGGCAATCCTTCCAAACCAGTTCTCTAGCATGGTGGGAGAGAGGGACAGCAAGAGGCTTCAGCTGACTTCACTGTCCCTCACAGTTCTGAGGACTGGCTTTCTTTAGTGGTCACTTGTATGGCACATACATGTTTATTATCTGAAAGCTAATCAATGTAGAATGGCATGGACCCACAACGGTCACCTGTAAAATGTGTAGATAGCTCCCAATGCAGCTTCATTTCTAAAAGAGTCTCTTAATAATTCAGATGAGAATTCATGGTGTATAAGCACATAACGCTGTCCTTTCTTCCATGAAGGGTGAAAATTAAGAGAAACTCTACGGGTGACATTGGAAAAGATGCTGATATAAGTTTTACTATTTGATAAACCTAAGTGAAAAGGCAATGTGTTAACATTTGCTGGTGGAGCAGTTTTGAATACCCACTCATGGTCATATCTATAGATGTAGCGTATATATATATGTATATATATGTATATGTATATATGCAGTATGTATACATTTATCTGTCCTGGTTAGATTTATTGTTTATTTATTTATTGTCGACACAATCTAAAACCAGTTGGGAAGAGGGAGGCTCCATAGAGGAATTGCCTCTATCAGATTGGCCTGTGGCTGTGTGAGGGGTTGTCTTTATTGATGGTTGATGTGGGAGGGCCCAGCTCACCTTGGGCAGCACCATTCCTAGAAAGGAAGGAGGCCTTGGGCTGAATGAGAAAGCTAGTTACGTGTGAACTGGTGAGCAAGCCAGCAAGTGCATTCTTCCACAGTTTCTGTTCAAGCTCCTATCCTGACGTCTGTCAATGACGGACTGTAGCCAGTAATATGCAATAAATCCTTTCTTTTCCCCTAGCTGATTTTTGCCATGCTGTTTGTCACAGAAACAGAAGCAATCTAGGGCACTATCTGTTTAGTTAAACATTCCATTGAACTATAATTCTAGCAGGGGAAATTGATCAATAGAGCACTGAGTAGTATTTAAATCCATCTTTGTGTGTTTGAAATCACTAAAGAACAAGGCTCAATTTTAAGACATTATTTCAAGAATTGACCAAGAGCACAAACCAATTTTAAAAGTTCACATCTCATATGCGTAAATAAGTAAATCTTAAAAGTGTTTACTCCCAAAAGCCATATAGTCACGGAGGATGTTAGAAGACCCGTGAAGAGCCTTCTGGTTGTCATGTTCTGGGGCTGTCTGGTGGGTCGATGAATGACAGCTGTACTTGTTTTCTCCCTTTCTATGCTGTGTAAAGGGCATCACACCCTTGGGGGCTCAGCTAACATACAAGGCATTAAGAATTCACCCACTCCAACCCTAGAGCATCCCAAGGCAACCACACACCGCTCTGAAAAATATAGATACTGTAGAAGAGCTGACTGGGTTTCTGTCTGAACAATGACCCAGAAACCATCCGTTTTCTGTTCAAAATCTTTGAGGATTTCCTTCTCCAGCCTTTTTTTTCCCCTCCTTCCTTCCTCCTTCAACCAACTCTTTCTTAGCCTGGCGGCAGAGTGACAGCAGAAATCGTGTTCAACACTGACCGAGCTGCAGAGCAAGCACAATGCACACTTCCTCCCTGGCTGGAAGCTGGTCAGGTGACCCCTGGGCACAGTCTAGGTGAAAGCACCTTGGTCTCTGTGACTTGCCAGCATCTTCAGATGGGTGCTGGGTGGTGCAGGAGCCCCTGCTTCATAAGGAATGCATGCTGGGATAGAGAGGAGCCATCACGTGAGGCTCTCCACTGGTTTCCATTTGCCTGCAGATGCTTCAACCACTAGGGACGGTGACAGTGACAGAGTTCACCGAGGTCAGGCTGCGCGTCCACGCATGCTAGGGGAACTTGGGGATTTTCGTGTTTCTATTTGCTTATGAGCCTTTCAATTTTTTTCTAAAACTGAGATTAAGGAACCCAAGACATTCAGAACCCCTGATGGCTCTGATTTTAAAAAGGAATGGCAATATTTTTTCTAAAATTTAAAAAAAAAAAAGAAATATGTGGTACCAAAAAATGTGCATTTGTTCTAGCATCAAATAAGCAGAAGAAGTTTGAGATATTTATTATTATTATTATTATTATTATTATTATTATTATTATTATTTTGAGTGAAAAATATATTATCAGGTAAGAACTTTTATTGCTGAGTTTATTGACAGATAAGAAAATGATGAGCCCATTCATACCGTGGATGGTAACAAGGCCAGGTGGGAAAAAGCATGCATTTAAACACATGATAACCTAGACACTCAGATCTGGGATAGACTTGTTCTGGCTGATCCCTGAAGGAACACTAGAAAAGTGAAATAATCCAGCATTCATACAATTGCTGAAGGTACTAGACATTTCAAAAAACAATCTCACTGACTATTCACCGTAATCTCATAATGCATTTTCATCCCCAGTTACTGGGGCAAACAGAGTCTCAGAAAAAAATGACTATTCACCGTAATCTCATAATGCATTTTCATCTTCAGTTACTGGGGCAAACAGAGTCTCAGAAAAAAATGAGGTATCAATTCAAAGCTACATCTCTAGCACATTCTATAGACATGAGCAGGATCAGGACGAGGCTTGGGGACATTCCACAAAGGTTCTCATGATTAGAGCAATGCACCTCTGTGGTGGTATAGTGTGGGGTTTCTCACACATGAGGTGTTACAGTTAGGCATTAATTCCCTTTTCATTCCTCTCATCATTGAGGTGCAGCTCAGTCACCTCCTCAGACTCCTTTGCATTCTATTAAGCAAGATTTTGCCTTCACCTTCCTTACCCCTCTCACATTACACTGTGTGGAGACTCCTGTAAGACCATGACCCATGTCTCTGCTCCTGTTGTAGGTTATAGTGTGGTGTTTTGCATATGGATGGATCTATGTTAAGGTTTCCAGAGAAACAGAACCAGTAGGAGATAAACATATAAAGTTTGCCTGAAGCTTTGCTAGCTGTCATTAATGGAGGTTGTAGAACCTTTGTTCCTAGGGTAAGATGGCAAGTAGGAGAGACTGGTGTGCCATCCATGGGTAAAGACCAGCGGTTTCACATTGAATGTATTAGTTATTCCTGATTCTGTAATAAAACATCCTGATGAAAGCAACTCAAGGGAGAGACATTCATTTGGTTCATGGTTTGAGTGTTTGGGAAGTTACTGCGGCAGGAGCTAGAGGCAGTAGGCCCCTCACACCCACAGGCAGGAGGCACATTCATGTCCAACCAGCTTCCTTCTTATACAGTCTGCTACCCGAGCCCAAGGAGTGACAGTGAGGCTGCTCTCCTTCATGGACAACATTCCCACCTACTTAAGCAAGACACTCCCTCACAGGCATGCCCAGGGGCTAACCTCATCTACACAATCCCTCAGAGGTGTGACTGGAAGCTTGTCTCCTAGGTGAATTCCGATTCTGTCAAGTTGGCCGTCAACACTAACCATCCTACTGACGGTATATCCAGTCTGATAACAGAAAAAAAAATGCTAAAACCCCACTTAAAGGCAGTCACACAGGAAGACTTCATTCCCTTTATGGAGGCCAGCATCTTTGTTTTCCCTAGACTCTCAACTAATTGGATAAGACCCATCAACCCTAGAGAGAGTATCTACTTTGTTCAGCTACTAATGTAAATTATACTCATACCCAAACAAGGATTTCTCAGTAGATTGGACCGACCATATGAGAGACACAGTGCTATGTAGAAACAAGACAGCTTATAAGGAAGCCCAGAGGTGACAAGATTGGTAAAGTACCCCCTCAAGGTCAGATAAGTGGTAAACAGTTACTGCAAAGAGGGGACTCTTTAGCAGAGCTGCCTGATGTTGGGAAGGGACCTCCAGTCAGCCATGCAGCTTTCATGAGTTCTCATGATTCTAGCGGTCCCACTGATTCCCCAGGCTAGACTAAGAAGGAATTTGTGTGTATGTGTGTGTGTGTGTGTGTGTGTGAGAGAGAGAGAGAGAGAGAGAGAGAGAGAGAGAGAGAGAGAGAGAGAGAGAGAGAGAGAGATGGAGGAGAGGGAGACAGAGACTGTGACCTAGCAAACTTGAAACTTATAAGACAGACCATCACATTTTAAGTCCCTGCCAGATTTGATGCTACTGCTTGAATCCAAGGGCTGTCTGGATTCCAAGGATTTCAAGGCAGCTTTGACTCCAAGAGCTTCACCTTTCTCAGAGGCACAACTGGTCTTTTCTCTTAAGACTTTCAAATGATTGGATGAAGCCTACCTACACCCTGAAGACTGATTTCCTCATAGTCCGCAGATTTCAATGTTCATTGCATCTGAAGATATCATCACTGATATCTGATCAAATGGCTTTGACTATATTCCAACCAAGCCCACACTATTCACACTCAGTGCAAAATATCAATCTCAATTAAAAAAAAAAAAGCACTGAGAGTCAAGGATTCCACAAAACAACAAAATGCCAAATAGAAAACCCAGAGATAACTGATAAAAACCTCAAACATTTTTATTTTGCCAAATTAAGATAACATTAAAAATGTATACTATTCCTTTGAATAATATAATTTTAATCTCAAAAAGTGACAGGATGTAATATCAGAATGAAAGATATTTGGTTTTAAAAGCCTTTTGTTGTGTTTATTCTAATCCAGAGTCAGCTGAGAGGTCACATCTTCATCTCCTCCTGCCTGTCATGGTACTGGATTAAGAATTAGTAGGTGTCGCTCTGTCCATACTGCATCCTTCCTAATAGGGGTGTTCTCTCCTCTCTACTCTTTCTACATGCAGAGTTCCTTGTGGCTTCAACCAGATTACATCCTGCCGTAAACCATGCTGTTCAAATGACTTTGAGTCAACTGAAGAGCTTACCTCAGGAGAAAGGGCATGCTCTGACTTCCAACTGTCACTTTTTTCCAGTTCTTGCCTCCAGCCCACCCTCCCCTGCATCCCAAGCAGACATTTTTCTCTACATAGCTAAGGGAGGGATGGGGTGGTCACTTCTAGGTGTTCTGAGGATATGAAGAACCACCATCAGACACAGGCAGGAAAACAATGCTCTATATGTGTCATTGGCCCCGATGAGGCGTCATACTTTGTTATGGGATGAGCATGAAACTGATACAGTCCTGTGTCTGAACCCTTGGTCCCCAGCTGGTGATGTTGTTTGGTGAAGTTGTTGAGGGAGACACCTTTGTGAAAGGAGTTGGATCGCTGTCAGTGGGTCTCCAACCTTCAAAGCTCTGCCTCACCTCCTGCTCGCTCGCTCTGTATGTCTTCCTGAGTGTGGATACCATGTGATCAGCTGGCTTCCCGCTCCTGCCTCTGTCCCTCCTGCCTGCTGTCACGCTGGATGGTGTCCCGCTGGAACTGTGAACACTTTCTCCTTCAAGCTGCTTTCAGTTCAGCAACAAGATCATCACCAAGACATGCTCAATCCTCTAACTGCCGAGAGCCCTGACAACTCACTTCTGGAATGGAGAAGGTTGGTTTCCTGTCCTTTTGGAAGCATGGACCTTGAGAAAATAAGTGGATGCTAAAAGCAACCTTCCAAAGGTTCCCTTTGGAAGAGGGAGGGAAGAAGCTGAGATGCCAGGAGCCCACAGCGGGCAGGACTGACAAGGCTTTTTACCAGCATGCACTTCACAGATGCTTTGGAAACATTCTTTTTCCAGCATGCTCAAGCCTCCACAACACACACTAAAGAGGAAGACAGGCTAAACTCTCTGCTAGCTTCTATAGCTGGTTCTAAGAGCAGGAGTTTTGCATTGGCATGAGGGCTTTCTTCCTTCTCCTGTGCAGAGCCTGGGGACTCTAGTTAGTGGCAAGGTGTATCTCACCAAGAGGCTCCAGGTATATATGGGTAAGAGAATGAGATGTGAGAGGAAGCTGATGGGCTGTGTGGTGCCATATCAGTGGGTAGCCTGTGGGAAAAGCATCTTGTCAATATCCCAGTGGATCTCACCTCTCCATCGCTGCTCTGGCTACTTTTGGTAGCAATGGCAAGGATTCTCTAGAAAATTTCCCTACTTACCATTGGAGTTGAGAGTGGTAAAAGCTTGTGTAACACGAAACTTAAAAGGTCCTATTACTAAAAAAAAACCCAGAGTCAGATATAGAGGTGAAAGCTGAAAGATCAGAGAAACAGAACAAGCCAGCCATGTTCTTACCTCTACAAAATCCTCAGTCTCAATAGAATGAGTTCCTGTCTCCTCACACCTTAAATATCTTCTTCTGCCCTGCCATCTTACTTCCTAGGATTAAAGGTATGTGTGCTTCCCAAGCAAAGGCATGAGATCTCAAGTGTTGGGATTAAAGGTGTGTGCCACCACGCCTGTCTCTGTTCCCAGTGTGGCCTTGAACTCACAGAGATCCAGACAGATCTCTGCTTCTCAGGTGATAGGACTAAGGATGTGTACCACCACTATCTAGCCTCTATGTCTAATCTAGTGGCTGGCTCTGTGCTTTGATTCCTAGATATATTTTATTGGGGTGCACAATATATCACCACAGACTTGAACAATGCTAGGCCCTTCCTGACAGACATAGTCAAGGCTTAGTTAGAGTTTCTATTGCTGCAAGGAAACACCATGACCTAAAGCAACTCGGGGAGAAAACTGTTTATTTGGCTTATTCTTACACGTCATAGTCCATCACTGAAGGAAGTCAGGGCAGGAACTCAAACAGGAAAGGAACCTGGAGGCAGGAGCTGATGCATAAGCCCCGGAGGGGCGCTGCTTACTGGCTTGCTCCCCATGGCTTACTCAGCCTGCTTTCTTATAGAACTTAGGACCACCAGCCCAAGAATGGCCCCACCCACCATGGGCTGGGCCCTCTCACATTGATCAGTAATTGAGAAAATGCCTTACAGCTGGATTTCATAGAGGCACTTCCTCATCTCAGGCTCTTTCCTCGCTGGTGACTCTAGTTTGTGTCAAGTTGACACAAAACCAGCAAGTACAGCAGCAGGTACCCCATGAGGACTCAGTGGTCTGTATGCTCATCATGTTTTCTGATAGTTCATGGCCCCATAAATGACTTTATATGGCCTGTGACCGAGGCTGTGTCTATGGGCTATAGTGGAACACTTGGTTATCTTATCTGAGCTTTTTCTTTGAGCTGATTTGAAAATTCATCTCAGAGAAAAGCATGAGGCTTGCTCCCAGACTGGAATCTCAGTGAAACTTGACAAGGAGTTGGAGCTTCACACGTTGCATTGAATAGCGAAACACTGTGACTGGATGGAAGACTCTGGTTGGAGGTAGAGATGACATAAGAGCTTCTGTTTATTAACTTCTTTTAACCTCAGGACAATTATTACTTAAAAAAGATTAATGTTCCTAAAAGTGAAATTTAAATTTTTGAATGGCCACTCATAGCCAAAGATGACTCTAACTTGGGAAATTCTGGTGTGTGTGTGTGTGTGTGTGTGTGTGTGTGTGTGTGTGTGTGTGGTGTTTATCTTCATCAAAGTTTCCTTATTAAGTGAGTTTCCACTGATAACTCTTAGGAAGAAGCAAACATCTGAGGTCTCATTTTCCCATCTGCATCCCATAATACTCAAGTTTGTCAACTACGTCCTTACAGATAGATGTTTTAGCCAGTGTTACTGCTTTGGTTTAAGACAGACTGAAACCAGACCAGGACAGCAGAGTCCTACCTGCCCTGTCTCCTCCTCTAAGAATCCACTTCCAGTCACATTTTGTAGGAGTTAAAAGCTATTCCTGGCAAACAGAAGAAAAAGAAGAAAGGAAGGAAGGAAGGAAGGAAGGAAGGAAGGAAGGAAGGAAGGAAGGAAGGAAAGAGTAAAAAGGAAGAGATAAACACACACACACACACACACACACATACAAAAAAAATAATAACATCAAATGCAGCTAATTAATCAGATGCTCAGTGAACACAATGCTCCAAGAAGTATCTTTTGGGAACAGCAAATGCGAAGCATTTGATAGTCTAGAAATTTGTTTAGAAGCAGTATGGATACACAGCTCAGAGCTGTAGTTCATGATTAAATCATGGTGCTTTTCATTAATAAAAAAGTTTTCCCTTACAGAGACGAAAAAGCAAGCGCATGCTCCAAACTGGAAAAATAATGGCTATTTTTTTCTATCATAAGTATCTGTCCTTAGTAGGCAGAGAGATTAGAAGTTAAGAGGGAATAAACACAGGGCACAAGTGAGTTAATGATCGCTGTAAGGTATGAATTCTCATTCTCTAAACAAAACTCTTTTTTTGGGGGGAGAAGGGTTTCTGGTTTTGGGGTTTTTGTTTGTTTGGTTTTTTGTTTGTTTGTTTGTTTGTTTGTTTGTTTTTTTTGGTTTCTCTGTGAAGCTGTCCTGGAACTCACTCGGTAGCCCAGGCTGGCCTCACACTCACAGAGATCTGCCTGCTTCTGCCTCCCAAGTGCTAGAATTAGAGGTTAAAGTCTTGTGCCACCACCACCCCCTGGTCTCTCTTCTTATTGCTAGAAGATAGAATCTCAGTGTACCAGCTCTGAAACTGACCTTGTAACATTTTTAATTTAGCCGTGATGAGGAGATTTTTACATGGCCAAATGAGGGGTTTTGCTACCTAACAGTCCCTTTCTGCAATGCTTGCTTTTTGGACATGCTAACCTTGGTCCTCAGGACCAGATGGGCTTTACATCATCTTCCTGCAGCATAGACATGATAGCCTGGGCCACTGAGAGTCTCTACACATCCCCAAATGTGCAAGCATGAGACAGATCTTCAGCAGAATTGATGGATTTCCTTCAGAAATGTGTCCTCAGGACTCAGTCTTGAGAGACCTTTTACTCTGTTGGTTTGATTTTTTTTTCCTTAAGCCCCACCTCAGCACTGAGCAAATGTGATCATCTTTGTTTTGTCTGAAAAGACATCTGGGACCAGCAGTTTGGACCCGATGACAGATTGATAATTGAAACAAGCTTTTAAAACTGACATTTGGGTTAAAAGTAACTTCAACAAAGAAAAACAAAAGCTTTTAGATAGTGTATACTCTTCAAACTCCCAGAAGGGGCCTTCCCTGGCTAGTGTCCTGGCCTGCCTCTCCCCCAACCAGCTTGAACTTCTCCAGTCTGGGTGGAGAATGTCTTCCTAGGGTCAGAGGGGACTTGGTAAGGATAGTAAGTCACATGACCAAATGCAGGATTCTAATTTGAGGTATAACCAATCCCTGGGAGAAACGGTCCCTATGAACGTCCTTCTGTGTGAGTATGGAAACTGCCCTACACAATGTTATAAGGGTGAGCACACCTAGACAGGGCCTCCATGGTGACTCCCCACAAATTTAAGTTCCCCAAAAGGCTTTTATCTCATATGAAAACCAACTGTCAGAGCAAAACAGCCTTCAGCTTTCAGGAGTTGAAATATTCTAAAAAACCATAAATACACACACACACACACACACACACACACACACACGTGTGTGTGTGTGTGTGTGTGTGTGTGTGTGTGTGTGTGTCTGTGTGTGTCTTTATTTCCAGTCACTCTACGGATCACATCAAATGTGAAGAAGGTGTTTCCTGAAAGAAAATGGGCAAGGCATCTTTCTGAAGCACTTTTCTTCCAGTCTCCTAGAAACACAAGAGAAGCCACGCCTCCGCACCCAGTGTGACCAGAGGACACACAGAACTACCAGGCAGCTCCAAAGAAACCCGAATTTGGGGAGATAACACGAAAGGCAAAAAGAGAAGAAAAGATAAGAGAAAGCTTTCCAAGGAAGCGAAGCCAAGAAAACGGAGGAAGACAGCAGAGAAAATCGAGAGGATGCAAAGTCAACTTTCAATCAGGCTGTGAGGTTAAACAGCACCAGCCACCTCCCTGTGCTCTGAGAGCTTACATGTCTGACCAAGCCTTGCTCACAGCTCTTCAACGGCTTTCCATTCCTCTAAGCTCTGGAGATTTTATGGCTCCAGGAACGGCAGCAGCCGCCACAGGGAGAAAATGGTTGGCTGTGCTGGAACACCGGTGGACAGAGGTATGAGTGCTTAGAGACTGAATCAAGGCTTGCACCAGCCTCCCAGGTCACAAGTTCAACACCTCTGTTGCTGCTCTGCCTTAGGAAAGGTTTCGTTTTATTTTTTTGTGGCCCATGGGAGGGCAGGACTTAGCACCCCTCCACCCCAAGACCACCAGGGGAATGTGCGCCCCGGAGATGCCTTACCTGAAAGGGCCATGGCTGTTCTCCGGTGCATTTGTTTTAGTGTTTATCAAGTTGACAGGAGCAATTACTCAAAAACCAGCAGCCAGCTCCCCTGTCATCCAACACAAACAAAGCGTCAGCACACTGTCAGGGCCTCCGCAGTGTCTGTTCCACTTAAACACTCTCCTGCATCTATGGGAACCTATGGGAGTTGAGGCTCTCCAATCCCTGACTTACTCCAGTTACCTGCTGGGTTTTTATCTTAAAAGATAGCGTGAAGGAAGGCTTTGCCTCAAAGATGGGGTGTCAAGCATATCGGGGTGAGCATGGAGCGCCAAAAGCCTTACGCCCTGGCCTCTGTCTGCTTCCTGCCTTGGTCAGATAATTGATCTTCCCCAAACCACAGAGGCTCCCAGGGAAACTATCTATGTGATGACGCCCAAACCCCAAAGCATTAGGCAGCTAGGAAAAGGAAATCATATTGCAGCCGGAGCCAGGAACATTCTGAAACAGATCATTGCCTTAAGCCACAGCCCCTCCCCCAAGGAGAATATTGGCTGAAATACAAGGCCAGTTTAACTTTTAATTATTTATTGTAGACCTTCCTTCAAAACCTGGCGTGGGACTCTTTAACCATATGTGACACGAGACAAAAAAAAAAGGACACAGGACTTCTGTGGGCCACTCTATTCATGAAAGTTTCTGCAGGGACATGTGTACCTTGTTATTTGTGACCAGAATGTGAGAGCCTGCCTTGTTCAGCTCTCTCAGGCTCCTGCCCTCCTGTGTCCTTGCCCTCTGCTCCAATGAAACTCCAGCCCAGGCTCCCAGCCCCTGTCCGTGGGACACAGCATTCTGTCTTCTCAGCTGTCACCATATGCTCAGGTTGTCACACAGTTTACAGATTAGGGAGTCACTCTTGACTAGCATATGACGAGAGGCGGCTGTCATTAGCATACTAGCCTCTGTGGACCCAAACCCACTCTGTCCCCAGTGAGCAAGCAGCCAAGCCCGATCCCGGCTTCTGATTAATGGGATTTGCAATTAAGGGAACAGTGGATGATGGAACCACTGCCTCACCCTTCCAAGCAATTTTGCCTCTGCTCTGAGGTAATGAAGAGTAAACAGAAGGCTGTGATAAACTCCACCAGACAAGAGTCACATGCCCTCCCCATCACCACCATTCTTCATCGCTGCCGTTCTGAGACCTCGACCCACCAGAGGAGCCCAACAGCATGCTGGGTGCGGGCGCCGATTAATAATTCTGCACTCTAGACGCCACAAGACATGCTCTTTGCATTTCTCCAGGTGTCTGGAGAAGAATTAAACAACAGCTTAAAAGGCATTAAGTGGATATTTCCACTAGCAGGCTCCGTCCTGTCCACCTCGGGTGTCCTTTGGATTGGCAGGCATCAAGACGAAGGCAGCAGATGACATAGTTTACATTTCAAAACCTGTCCTTCAATCATCTTGGTGTGTTAAATTATTTCATTGAATTAGTGCCTCAGACTCTAGTGAAGGAGAAAAAAAATTAAAATGTTCACCAGGGCAAGCAGCCAGGTGGGTGTGCTGTGCCTTTAATTCCTCACTCACTCAGGGGTCAGCCAGTAATCTTCATCCTTCTCAGTTGAAGTCAGACACCTCCCCCTTGTGGCTCAGTGCGACCAGTTCAAGCCTCCTCCAACCTTTGTTCAGGTGTGTGGCTGCTACAGGCGGAATGCTTGACGTGGAGTTCAATGATCCCAGTGTGATTGTCTAAGTGGTCGCCTTGTCCTCCGCAAGCCGATGCCCTTGAGCCTGGTTAAAAAAAAAAAAAGTTAAAAATAAAGAGAGAAGTGTACTTTAGCATATAGTTAATTTCTCCCAGAAAGGTTAGTTTCATGCATGGAGTATTTTACATACTTAGCTATGTGTTATGAGTTGTGTTATCTACATGCTATTTAAAAGATTGAAAACTATGCTTGTTCTGCACATTAAAAAAAGTATTTGTATCAAGAATATATAAAGAGTATCCACAAATCAATAAAAAAAGTTTACAACTTGATAGGATGTTGAACAGAGCCAATGACCAGGGGATACACAGAGGAGGAGCTTCATGGCCAACACGTTGTAAAAAGGTTTACACTGAAGCCAGAGGAATGGCTCAGTCATTAAAAACACTGGCTCTTTTCCAGAGGACCCAGGTTTCCTAGCACCTACTTGGTGGCCCACAAATCTGTAACTCTTGATCTGGGGAATGTGATGCTCTCTTCTGGGTTCCATAGACACTTCATGCATGTGGTGCACCAATCATGAGATCCAAACAGCCATGCAAATAAAATTAATTTTTTTTAAAAAAAGAAATTTTTAAAAGTTTAACATTATTAGGCCAGAGAGATGACTATGTGGGTTGGAAGCACTTGCTGCTTTTCCAGAGGACCCAGCTTCAGTTCCCAGCACCCACATGGCAGCTCACAATCATCCCTAACCCCAGTTCCAGGGGTTCTGATGCCCTCTTCTGACCTCTGCAGGCACTGGATGCAAATGGTACCCAGACCTACATGCAGGCAAAACACTCATACACATAAATTAATTTTTTTCAAAGCCAGATGCACTGGCACTGCCCCTGGGATGCCAGTGCTAGAGAGCCAGAAACGAGCAGATATCCAAGGCCCATTGCCCAGGCTAGCCCATCAGGAAGGTCCAGGTTCCATGAACGACCCTGTCTCAGAGTGTCAGGTGGAGAGCCATCAAGTAATACACCCCACATGGGCCTCTGCCCTCCACGTGCCAGCACACACACTTGCACACACGTGTGTACACACAGAAAAAGAAAAGGGGGTGACAGAGCACAGTGCATGCTCATATGGAATTGATGCAATATCCTGAGAAGGAAAATCTTTAAAACTTAAAATTAGAGAGCACCTAAGGAAAGTCTGGAAAGAGCCTGTTAAGACAGACTGACTGGTGAATGCATCCTACATCAGGGATGCCAATCTCTCGGGGCTGTGGTAGCAAGTGAACATGAAGCTTGTAGCTTAAACAGGAAAAACAAATACTATCCCACAGTTCTAGAGACCAGAAATCTGAAATCTCCTGGTGTGGGCAGAGCAGAGCGTCCCCTGAAAATGCTCAAGGATAAGCAGCTTTCACTGGAGCTGGAGCATCCTCGAGTTCCACATCTCTCCCCCTGCGTGGTGGTGTGAATGATGATGAACCCCATAGGTTTGTATCTCCGCATATGTGGGCCCCAGACGGTGGAACTGTTTGGGAAGGATTGGGAGGTGTGGCGTTGTTGGAGGAGACGCATCATTCGGGATGGGTTTGATGTTTCAAAAGCCTCTTGCCATTTCATTCTCTTCACTTTCTGTCTCCTGCTTGTGGTGTGAGATGTGAGTTCTCGGCTGGTCTTGCCACCACGCCTTTGCTCTGCCATGATGGATTCCAACTCTCTGAAGTCATAAGCACACGTTCACACACTTTGTTGTGAGTTTCCTTTGCCATTGTGTGAATGTTATTGCAGCCATAGGAAAGGGACTAAGACACCCGACCCTGGGGCTTCTCTTCTGTCACTCACAAGGACACTTGTTTAGAATCACACAGATCTCATCTAAACATCTTTAACATATATATATATATATATATATATATATATATATATATATATATATATATATATACAAAGACCACTTCCCCAGTATAGTGAGGGTGAGGCATGGACGTATCTTCTGGGCCTCATTACAGTTTGACTGAGAAATGTCTCCCATTTGAACTCAGTCCTCAGCTGCTGGTGGCTTTAGGAGATGATTGAACATTTGAGAGGTGAAGCCTAGATGGGGCAAAAAGGCTACCGGGAGCTGGTTTATGGGATGTAGCCTATCCTCCGGTTCCAGCCTAGGACTCTGTTTTCACTTCATCTTTTTATGCCTTGCTGTGATTAACGGCTACAAGCTTCCACCACCAGTACCTGGGCAGAGTATGTTCCTATCAACTAAGTTCCTTTGACCAGAATGCATTGCCTAGTTTTCCAACCCCTTCCAACAATTCCACCTTCCTATGAATCCACCAACAGCTTAAGCAATTGATTACACCAAGGGCATCAGATTCTGTTCACTTTACAATAGCCCATCAGTTGTCAACTAAGCTTGACTGTCAACTTGAGTGAGTCTTAGAATTTCCATGGAAACAGACCTTTGGGAATGTCTGTGGGGGAGTTTCCAGATTATTTTATTGATGTAGGAAGAACCACCCTAAATGCATGTGGCACTACTCCATGGTCTGTGGTCCTGGATGAAAGGGCAGACTGAAGGGAGCACCAACATTCACCCCTCCTTGCTTCCTGATTGTGGATGCCATGTGCATCTCACACCTGCTGACATGTCTCCTCTGTTATGATGGACTGTGTCCTCCAATTGTCAAACAATAAATCCTTACTTCATTAGGCTCCTCTTGTAAATAAGCCAGAAAGTGGCACAACCCAGAATAGTATATACCTTATAGATTGTAAAAGATTTGAAGTGATACAGGAGAGTATTACAAGTTTTTGATATATATATATATATATATATATATATATATATATATATAGAGAGAGAGAGAGAGAGAGAGAGAGAGAGAGAGAGAGAGAGAAATATATGTAAATACATCTATATCATATCTATATCTATATAAAGTTTTGCATATGAAAGACGCCCACATTGAAAAGTACTCCCAACAGTTCTGGGAAGCACACTCTATTATGTCAACATCACCCTAGTCCCCTTAATTTTAGAATACTTTCATAGTTTTCCTCAATGGTAAGTGAGAGAAACAGAGCAGGAGATGCTTTTACCCTTGTAAATAGGCTAGAGGTGAACTCTCACCCACATGGTCTGTTTCTTTCTTTGTGTTTTCTCAGACTCCTTTATCTCTAAGGTACTCCACAGTGCCAGCCTTCTTTCCTCCTCCTCTTTCAGTCTTCCAGACACAGCACATCCTCCTCAGAATGTTAAAGAGAAACACCCCTCTGCCTAGCTATTGCCTGGGGAATCCCCCTTCACCCTTGTTCTAGAGATTGCAATTAACCATTTGGGTCCTGACACTCCAGAAACTAGAAACACCCTGTTTCTTCGCCTGCACGCTCCTTTTGTAGAGTTTATGCCACTGTGTAAATCCTTAACACTTTGCAAGCCTGGAGATGGTTTTATGCTGTCCGCACACCTCACAAATGTTCTTGCTGGGTGTTGACCATAAATCCAGCACAATAGTTTTTCTTTGTTATTGCTGGTGTAAATTCTAATAGTGTTCTGAATCTAGGGGTGTTTACGCAGCTTTTCCCTCTTCTTGGGGAATGTTTAGAATTGTTGTCCCAGTGTCAGACATATTCTGATAATCTGAGTCAGCGTGGAGCTTTCTTGAGTTTCAAAGAGTGCTAGCTTGTGCCTCTGAGACGTGCTGTCGCGCCATTTCACAGAGCTTCCCTCCTCTGTGTGTGGAAATAAACCCTGTCACTCACCCCAACAGTGTATCCTGAGGGCTGACCTGTAATGTCATCAGTTTTTCCATCACCAACCTCTTCATGGTTTTGTTCAGTTTTCTGGAAATTTTCCTAAATTTTTTTTCTTCCATCCCTTCTATTAAATTTCTTCTTCCTCCCAAAGCTTTGCTGCCCCTTCTTCACAAATTTGCTCTGGTTTGTGGGAACAAGGATTGATCAACAAGTTACCTTGGGAGAGCTGTCACCACTCCTCAACAAAAGTTACTCTGTGTTTGACCCAGGACACCATGAGCTATGATGCGTGGTTCTAGAAGCCATTTGCTACCAATTCTTGGGTCAAACAAGCCATTTCCAGATTGGTGCTGTATGAGTTACTTTTTCTGTTGCTGTGATAGAATCTTGACACTTAAGCTTCTTAGGAAAGGAAGCATTTGTTTTGGCTCACAATTTGAGGGTATAGTCCATCACAGCAGTTAAAGTATGGCATCAGGGTCATGGGGCAGCTGGTCATGTTATATCTGCAGTCAGGAAACAGAGAGAAAGAGAGGCAGAGAAGGGGAGAGGGAGAGAAAGTGAGAGAGAGAAAGACAGAGAGGGGGAGAGAAAGAGAAAGAGAGAGAGCTCTTTTCAGCCATTTTTTTTTCTTTTTACACAATACAAGACTCCAGCCTAGGGAATGGTGCCACCCACATTTACAGTGTGTCTTCCTCAGTTAACTTCATCAAGAGAATCTTGATATGCATTGGCCTATAGTACAAATTCTAACTGGTCTTAATAATAATAATAATAATCCTGGAGCCAGATATCAGGGTGAAAGCTGAAAAATCAGAGAAACAGAACAGCCAGCCACTAGAGAGACCTCTTACCTCTAGGAATCCTCAGACTAAAAGGGCTGAGCCCCGGTCTCCTCCCCACTTATATTCCTTTTCTCCCACAGTATATTTCTTTCTTGGCCCAGCCATATCACTTCCTGTCTCAACCTCCCTAGTGCTGGGATTAAAGGCATGTGTGCCTCTCAAGTACCTGAAGCAAAGGCATGAGATCCTAAATGCTGGGATTAAAGATGTGTGCCACCACCACCAGGTTCTCTTTCTCTTTTAGACAGGATCAATCTTGTGTAGTCCAGGGTGGCCTTGAACTCACAGAGATCCATCTGCCTCTGCTCCCCCCCCCCCCCAGTGCTGAGATTAAAGATGTGTTTCACCACTGCCTGGCCTCTGCGGCTAACTAGTGGCTTAGCTCCATACTCTGATCTTCAGCCCAGCTTTGTGTGTTAGATCACAAACAAAATACCACCACATTGGCCTAATGGCTTCAAGGGTATTAATGGCAAATATCTTGGTTAGACATAACTTATTCAAAGCCAGAAGCAAAAGAAAAGATCTCACATGCTGAGTATTTGGAATCCAGAATGTCTTCTGTGGCTACTAAACCTGGCTCTCTCCCACTGACCTGGATGAGCAGAGGTTGGATTGAAAGGACTTAAAACTGTGTAAAGAAAAGCCAGAGGCTGGGGAGATGGCTCTGCCTGTCCAAGGCTTCTGTGCAGTACTTAGGACCTGAGTTTGATCCCCAGCACTCATGTGAAAGGCCAGGCATGCCCTTGTAATCTGAGCACTGAAGAAGCCAAGAGTTTCAGAGGCTAAGTACGAATCATGTATTTATTCATATGTTTGTGTACAGTTGTGTGCACCCAGGTGCACAAGCCAGTCAGTCTGGCCTGATGGATAAGACACAGGCCCCAGCAAGAGACGCTGTCCCCCAAACAAGATAGAAAACAACCAAGGAATGACTCCCAAGCTTAACCTCTGGCTACCATGTGCACCTGTCTGCATACAAATACATAAATAAATACATGATTCATAATAATAAGCCTCCAAAATTTCACGGCTCCCGGTGACCAGAAGAAGATTTGTGATTATACCAAGAATGGGACATGGAGCTGTTTTTCCTCTCTGAACTTCAAATCTCAACTTGGACTCTGAAAATGAGCAGGCAAGTCCACTCGGCTGACCACAGGAAGTAAATCCATCCTGCCTCCTTAAGCCATTTTTCACCCACTCTCCAAGTAGTATTGGGGGTCTTTTTAGTGCATGTCACAGCGCTGTTAATGAAGATCGCCATCTAAGCACTTCACATTCGCCAAGTTTCCTGAGCAGAGTGTGTCGGAAGTGGGTGTGTGCCTCTTGACACTGTCAGAGATTGCGCAATAACAACAAATCACAAGTCACATCAGCTCCCTAGCTGTTGTTAGAGAAGTCCTTCTGACTTTACTCAGTGGTGTGACCTTGGGCAATCACAGCTTCTTTGATTCCACTCTTTGCTGACATCATTTCTTGACCACTCATCACACTTCACACAATGATTTGTTAGTTACAGAATGGTGATTAGAAGGACCCATAGACTTAAAGGACTGAGGGCAGAGACGATGTAAGGAGAGGCCCGGCAGGTGTGGAGACCAGCTAGCAACAACCTCCTCACAAAGACATTAGAGTGACTCAGTGCCGGGACAAGGCAGAGATGGCTCAAGTCTGCGTCAAGGCACGAGACCACTGGATCTGATGACTGGTGTTAGTGCAATCCTAATTAATCTCCTAAAGCAACAGAGGCTCTGCTGAGCCAAAGACCTGGTGGCAGCCGGTTGTCACCTATGGCTCCTGAGGTTTGTACACCAGAAGGCATGATGATGGGTGGCGAGGGCTAATGAGCCTTAACCTTAAGACATACTTGGTTTTATATGATATAGGTGAGGGACTTTGGACTGTCTGATGACTTAAATATCTTTCTCCTGACACAGTTTTATAAATGTGTGTGTTGCTGATTTATTGTGACTAGGTTACTCAGCGGTAATATCCAACTTTTATGGAGAAAGAGCTTATCAGTCTGTGCATCATGGTCCATGCTGGGCAGCTGCTGGCTTCTCTCTTCTCTGGCACAAACAGGTTGTGGCATAATTGCAGCCTGGATAATTCCAATCAGAATGGATCAAACTGTGTTCTGCCAGACGGAGTCACTTGGTGTCTTGAAAGTCACATTGTACAGTAACTTAGAACAGGGCATGGCTTGATCCTACGAGGCACGACAGGATAGCTAAAACAACTTAGCATGGTCACATTCTCCCGGTGTTTACTGCATACTCAGAACCTTTTCTTTTCTATTTTCAAATCCTCAACTCTGTGCGTAATTGACAGATGATGAGACAGATTAATGGCAAACAATGCACTCAATATAGAGAAAATTCAGAGGAGACAAGAGGCAGAATCTTTTCAGAGATCAGGATATGCCTCCCTCCATTGTGGAGACTCTATCGCTCTCAGTTGGGCCCTCCTTCCTAACGCTCTCATTGGAGTAAAAAGCCCAGAACTGCCCTTGCAGATTAGTCAAAGCGATAGCTCCCTATAGACTTAAAAGCCTCCTTTATTGGAAGAAATAAAAGGAAAATGACCCAAAATCACAATCCCAGAATTATAACCTTATTCAAAAGCCATAAAGTGGAGCCAGTTATCTGTAAAATTCACACATACTTAAAAATTCTATAATGACCGTGTCACGAATGCTAACTTTGAAAAATGAACAGACTTATGCATAATGAATGCTTTTATATAAAAGGGAAAAATAAACACCCTTGTGTAGTAGAGTGGGAGTTGATTCCTTTCTTCAAGGTATTTGTGATTTAAAACACTTCTTCTTTTTAGGATGTAGCCCAAGTCTTAGGTGACAATGGCCAAAGCCTATGCACATAGAGGCCACAGGCTCTATAGGGGAGCCTACTGCTGATGTTCAGCCCAATGGGCAAGCAGCTAAAGTGCCTTCTAAACGTTGATGCTTGTAGCCACAGCTTAGCTCTGCTCGCAGCCTTGGTCCAAGAAGCCTTTTCAACAGTGGGCCGTGGTCAGACAGGGACTGTTGAAAGGACCAAGGGTAAGTGTAGTAACTGGCTAGAGTATTTGCTGCACATTCATGGGGATCTAGTTTTAATCCCTGGAATCCACATAGAACTACCAGGCATAATGGCACATGCCTGTAACCCCAATGCTGAGAAGGTCCAATCAAATGGATCCTTGGGATTCCCTAACCTGGCAGTCTAGTCTACTTGGTGAATTCTAGGCCAGTAAGAAATCCCCGTCTCAAATCAGGAAAAAGTGGACAGACACCTCCTAAGGAATGACACCTAAGCTTGACCTATGACCTCTACCCATAAGCTCACACACATGGGTACACACATCCCCATGTACTTGTGGACCTGCACAACATGAACACACACACACACACACACACACACACACACACACACACACACACCAAACCATTAATTAAGGAAAGGCTAGTCTACAGAAACCTAGAGCAGAGAATGGCCAGCTCGAACGCAGCCTTCAAGGAAAGCAGCAAAGATCCACAAAGGAAAAATGAAAAACCACCCATTACCCCAAACCTGCCTCCTTGGAGGAAGAGGATATACAGACAGAAATCAAAGTGTGACTCCTGTTCATTCCTGTTACCTGAGACCCCAAACCAAAGAAGTGACCAAATGCACCTAAGAATCCTAAGGATGAAAATGAATGAATTCTGGTAAATCATGCAGCAATCCTTCAGGCTGCCTCTGGAAGGTTGAGCATGGGAAGGCAGGCCTTTAACAATGCCTGATTAAATATTCCTGTCTGTCCTTCTTTGCTTATCACATGATTAAGTGGTTTGGACACTTACCCGTTATATAAAACACAGACTTGAAGTACCTATGGTTAGAAGTTTACCTTGCCTGAGGTCCTGAGAATACGTCTGAGCTGAGCATACCCCCAACTGAAATCAATCTGCTGTTTAGGCGAATATAAGAGGTGAACTAGACTCCCCACAACAAAACATCAGAACCCAGAACTGCACCTGCCGCAGGATCCCACTGATTCAGTCTCTTCAATCTTGGCCCTACATGTACTTACCTATATTGAACTCAAAACAGAGGCTCTTTCAGTGTGCTAACTATGACACTGCAGAGCTACCAGTAATTGGAACCACAGGCTTACTGTGCACAAGGAAGAGAATGTAGAAACATGCAAATTTCTCCCCTCAGATTCTATAGCTCTGATCTCATCCCTGCCAGAGAAAATATATGGTTGTACCAGCAGTGTTTTCTTAGAGATCATATGATTAAATATTCACATGGTGTTTGCCCCAGCCTGCCCTGCCTAAGGCATTTTCTTCCATACCAATCAACATATAGGCTGCTTCACTTCCATTTCCTCCCTCTCTGCCTTCCGTTCTCCCTTCAAAGATGATACCTCACCTTCAAACAGGACTCTAGATGCTAAAAATGTTGCTCATACCTAGGGGTTGAAAGGAGAGCAGAGGCTGGGGAGAGTAGGGAAGAAAGGGGTGGGGAGCAACTGGTCAGTCTTCACTATCTACTTGACTGAAATTCAGCATCACCAAGAAGGGACATCTTTGGGTGTTTCCGGGGAGGGAGGGAGGTTTAACTGTGGTGGGAAGACTTGCCCAGAATGTGGGCAGCCTAACCCACCAGCCAGAGTCTCACACAGAATGAAAGGGGGAAAGGAGAAGGCAGGATGATTCCTGCATCCCTGTCTCACTGTTTCCTGATTGGTTAAGATTTGACCACTTAGCTCATGTCCCCAATACAGGAGCTGTTACAGTTAAATGGGAGCAGGGGTATCACATAGTAGGTGACTCTCTCTCTCTCTCTCTCTCTCATATATATATATATGAGAGAGAGAGAGAGAGAGAGAGAGAGTTTATATATATATAAACAGGCCATGAAATAAGAAAACCAAAGAAAAATGTTTAACAATCAGCACAGTGCTCTCAGGCCGCACAAGGTGCGCATGGGACCATGGAATCGGAAGACCGTCTCACTCGGTGTGTGTTTCGGTTTACACGTCCTGAGCCAGCGGACTCACACAAGGGGCCCTGGGTGCTGTTTATCCGCAGTCAGAGGCGCAGCTCTCTCCCGGCTTTGATCACGGCTGGCAGTCGCCCTGACCTTTCCCCCACGGGGGGGGGGGGGGGGGGGGGGGGGAGGACATGGTGACCAGAGCCTGGGTCGATACCCTCACCCTGCAGCTACAGTAGACGGCTGGGAGGCGGCACCCTTGCTTCCTGCAAACCATTGAGATCCTGGGAAAAGGCCCGGCCAGGCACCTGGAGCGAGCATGAGGCTGAAGCACGGCACAGGGCCATGGACCCAGGACTACAGACCACAGCAGCCTTCCAGACAGGTGGAAGTTGACCCATCAGCCTTCTCAGATCTCTCTGGAATCATCAACACAACAAATCACCTCACAAATCTGCTTCGGTTATTGAAATGAGCTTTGTATGTGGCCCCATCTAATACCGGCCATGTATGTTTTTATCATGTATATGTTCTTCATTAACAAATCACAACTGAAAGTCACCCTGTCCTATTTTTTACACATGATTTTTTTTCTTATCACTAAAATAGTTACATTTATTGATGTATTTATAGGACCCATCTGAGGACTTGCAATTTTTAAAGGAATATTAAGCGAGAGTCTTTTAAATAAAGTCAATTCCCCCTCCCCTTGTAAAACTGTGGAGATGAAAGGCTTTTAAAAGGTAACCAAATATAGCAGAGGAGCATCTCTGTGGAATTGGGATGTTATCTATGCAGCCTGGTTTCTTGGAGGCAGACACTGTGCATTTCTGCTTATCTACATATTCCACCAATCAGGTCGCTGTGCAGGGACCCAGCTCCCCTGCTTGGGGGCTCCTGGAAGTACTTTCCAAATGGAGCAGGGTTGGCTCGCCCTCCCCAGGGCAGAGAAGCCACCAAGCTCTTCTCCTCCCCCAGTCCCACCCAGGAGCTGCCTCCCTCATTGCATCGGAGCCCTATTAACTGCACATCAGTCCCCTCCCCTGCAGCATGGGTACCCTCCTCCTCTCTCCAGCTGCACTTGTGACCCAAGAGATTACGGCGTAACGTATTGCATGTGTCTCTTTCGCAACCTGGCTACATAAAATGAACACACTGAGTGTCGGGCAATAGCACATAGATGGTAAAAGTGAAAATTCAGACCCAGTCATTAAATGTCATACACCTTACACATACCACAGACACATACAGATCACACACGTCCCCGCATACACATACCACACATGTTCAGAGACCCAACTATACACATGCAGACATACCCAGACAACACACGCATTCAGATATACACAGATCAGACACACGCAAATACACAGACCACAAACACTTGAAAACCACATGTACTCAATATGTACTCAACACAGACACACACCCCATATAAATCACATATTCATCATGCAAAACATACATAGTCTTTACATATACACACACACCCAGCCACCCATCACACAAGCACAGACACCATACACATTCCAGGTGCACACACAAACACACAAACTATACACACAAAACACACACCCACAGAATCACTTTCTAGGGTAGAATATTATTAAAGAACTGTGACAGATGAGAGAGAAAAGTCCTAAAGCACATTAAGGGACTCTGGGCTTTGGTGCATGTGAAGTTTTAACCTGTATGTATTCTGCTGTGATACATCTATAATTATAAAGGAAGCCGAGTTTACAGCCTCTGCTCTGTGTGGATTTTCCAAGGATCTGCAGGAACCCAAGGTCTTTCCAGTAAATCTTCATTGTTTGAACATTTCTAAATTAAATGGAAGCTAAAAAGAAAGCTTATCTAGCTACTATATAAATATTCGCATTTAATAAGTAAAATGTTAAGTATTCTCATTTAATAAGTAAAATGTGTGTGTGTGTGTGTGTGTGTGTGTGTGTGTGTGTGTGTGTGTGTGTGTGTAGGTCATACTGCTTACATTAATTTATTTGCATTAAGAACAGATTTTACTAGGGAAGTGCTGGAATTATTTGCACATGAAAGTTGCTGACTTGTCAAGGAGAGGACATGAGGACACGTATACTTCTTAAGGGACCAGGGATGGGTATGAAGTATAAACTCACTGCTCTTAAGAGACTGGTCCATTATAGATATAATTCCCAATGCTTCCTTGGTCCTAACTACAGTCACTAACATTTTTAAAGACCTCGGAATCAATCTTGCTCTTCTAAGGTCCAGACGCTGTATTACACCTGCAGATGGAACTGGACAGAGGGAAGGCTATGTCCTACCTACAGCTTCTCATATTCTTCCTCCAACGCTTCCTTCCTTGCTTCCTTCCTTCCTCACCACCGGTTCCTCATAAATAGAATGCACTCATTACATTAGCTGAGTAAGTATAACATGCCGCTAGTGTATTGATTCCTCACACAACTACCTAATCAATCACTTTGAGACAAATCCTTCGCCACTCTGTCATGGGGACACAGAGATAGCCTCAGACCTGGCCCCTGCTTTGCAGAAATGTGCAGCCAGACAAGAATGCAGATGAGCCTGGAGTACTTACTATATCTTATACCTGAGGTCAGTCATTCCTAATACCCTCTTCCCCTCCACAGCAATCTCATCTCTTGGTGATCAGTTGTGATCGCTTTTCTCTTGGTGTGTTCACGAAAGCATTAAAATTAACGCTTGTTACTTGCATTCACTACTTTGCTTGTTGTAACAAACTCAGGACAAGAAGCCGCTTAATGAAGGAGGCGTTTGATATAGCTTACAGCTTGAGAGGATGTCACCCACTCAGGGCAGAAAAGGTATGGCTGCAGAAACCTGAGGCAGCTGGTCACGTTGCAACCACACTTACGAAGCTGAGCGTATAAAGGAAGATTCCACAACCTTCCCAAACAGCATCGTCAGCCTGAAAGCAACATCAGCCTGCGGCAAGCACATCCCATTCAAACCAGAACACCAGTTAGTTGTACCTGTTTCTGGAATACAGTGTGGTATCCCGATGGACATAACAACATGTGATGACTTTAGGTTTTGAAACAAAAATCAGTAACACTTTCAGTGTTGGACACAGCTGAATTCGTGAAGAAGTCCCATGATTGAGTATTTGGATTTAACGATGGAAACAGCACACTTAGAAACTGGCAGCCATCACTTTTTTAGACTTCACAAAGCCTTCACATGGCCAGCAAGGCAGTTAGGGTGGAAGTGAGCTTGTTTCTTCATGGTTCCCAACTGTTATCACTGCTGTTCCAATGTAGCC
The DNA here is from genome assembly GCF_949786415.1 of Peromyscus eremicus. NCBI lineage: Eukaryota > Metazoa > Chordata > Mammalia > Rodentia > Cricetidae > Peromyscus > Peromyscus eremicus. The sequence continues at coordinate 38,921,398 of NC_081437.1, read as the reverse complement.
TCTAAACTAGGAGTGTGCTGGACCATAGGGGTGGGTGATGACAGCCGAGGAGAATGTGAGGACGCGGCTCTACTTCACTGAGGACTTACTCCTAAGAAAAGCCTTTGTGGCTGGGTCTCTTTCTGATGGTGGAGGAAAACACACAGCTGAGAATTCTCTAAAATACATTCCAAAGAGAATTCTAGTGGATACTTCAGGGTAAAAGGCCAGGCCAAAGAAACCCACCCTGGCCCTGAAACCCAAGCCAGTGAAAGAAACACTTTGGCCCTGAATCCAGAACCTAGGAAACACACCCTGACCCTGAAATCAGAGCCAAGGAAACACACTTTGTCCCTAGAACCAGAACCAGTGAAAGAAATATGTCCTGACCCTAAAACTAGAGCCAAAGGCTAAAAAGGATCAGTGAAAGAAACACAGTTTGACCCTGAAACCAGAGCCAACTCTGCCTCTGACCAACGAAACCAACCAATCCTTGAGCAGGAAAACTAACCAATCCCTGAGCAGAAAATCTGCTCCCTGGAGAAACTCCACTTTTCAGAAGCCCTATATAACCCCCTCTGCCGGTTCAGTTGTGGCTGTCCTCCATCCTGGCAGAGGCAGCCACTCTCCTGGACTCCTCCTTCCCAAATAAATCTCTCTCTTAAAAGAATTTTGGGTGAAGATCTTCTTTCTTGGGTGCAGAACAAAAGAAAGTTTGCTGTGACATTCCCTTAGGGGGGCTGAGCAGAAAACAAAACTTTACTGAGACATTCCCTTTTCAGGGAGGGGGGGGTGCTGAGCAGAAAAAGATCTTTGCTGAGATGTTTCTTTAGGAGGTCTGAGCAGAAAAATAACAACTTTTCACAGGAGATTGCTACATTTCTTCAGGGATTTCCTCTTTAGCAGAACGAAGCAAAAGATGCAACATCTTGGGCCAGAGAGAAGAAGCTGAGCTCTGCTGGGAAGCCCCCTTAAGTGTGGGTGGGGGTTGCTCAGAGCAAAGCTCAGTTGTAACATCTCTCTCTAGGAGAGGAGCAGGATTGCTACATCCTGCAGGGACACCATCCCCCACTGCACCCCAGCTCCAGGTATAGCCTGACTTCTTGATAAGTCAGGATTCCTCTCCCTCCAGAGCTGTTCCTTTGCAGCTCCAGGTATAGCCTGACTTCCTGATAAGTCAGGATACCTTTCCCTCCAGAGCCGTAACACTTGCAGATACTGTGTGGTGTTGTCTAAATGTTTAATAAAAGGTATGGAGCTGGTTAGTTTTTGACTGACAACTTGACCGGGTTGAGAAACACCCACCCAGGAGACTGAAAAACACACTTCAGAGTTTACCCACGAAGCTACGTCCAGAGACCACTGAAGCTCTGACTTAAATCAATGGCTAAATCTATTGATGGATGCAAGATTCAAATAGAATGTAGGAGGCAGTAGAACTGTGGAGTGTACAGTTGGATTGGAGTAAGTACCTCACATGAGACATGCCCTCCCTTGGAGAACACTTTTTGACCTGATGTGTGTGGCTCCCTCTGCTTCCTGTGTCCAGGAGCTGAAGCTGAAGAACGCCTATCATAGCTCCTCTCACTGTGGTGTTCTGTCTGAGCTTGTGGCACTAAGCAACTATGGACCAAATCCTCTGAAAGCGTGAGCCGAAAGCTCTTCTTCCTTCACTCGGGTATTTTGTCACAGATACAAACAGGAAAATAACCCAGGTACTTCCTAAAACCGTGTGAATTTGTAGTTGACACATTGGGTTGCAAGTCAAAAAGCAGAGCGATTGCTTAGAACTTGGGTCGACAAAATACTGTGGCACAGAAAGTCACATTCTGTTGCTGACAGGACTTACAACACTGCTGACTGCCTTAGTGCTGCGAAGAGACACCATGACCATGGTAACTCTTATCAAAGGAATCATTTCATTGGAGCTGCATTACAGTTTCAAAAGTTTTGTCCATTATGATGGTGGGAAGAATAGCAGCACACAAGCAGACAGTGCTGGAGAGGTAGTTGAGAGCTCTACATCCAGATCTGCAGGCAGCAGGAAGAGAATAACCCTGGGTCTGGCTTGGGTCATTTCACACCTCAAACCTCTACGCCCAGTGACACGCTTCCTCCAACATGGCCACACCCCTTAATCCCTCCCAAGTAGTGCCACTCCTGGATGACCAACCAATCAATCACATGATCCAGAAGGCAATGCTGTCATGCACCTGCTGGCCCACACCCAGCTGGACCCTTGTTGAACAAGCTACAGGGTGGGATAATCATGGGGTTTTTCAGTACAGTCAGTTACTTTTACAGGCGTCTCTTGTTCAACATTCTTGACTTCTAGTAACCCTAAGAGCTAGTCATTAAGCCATAATCCTGCCTACTGCAGACAATGTGGGAGCCCATAGAGGCTAAACTTGTAGAGCTTCACACAACAAGTGAGGGTCTAAGTCAGAATTCAAACCCAGGAGTCCGACACTAAGGTCTAAACTCTTTGCCTGCCCACTCTACCATCTCCCTTACATGTTTGCTACCATAGTCTGATTTTATCCAGAAGTGCCACACCGCCAACAGGGATCTGAGGATAAAGACTCCACCCTCAGAAAATAAAAACTGCATTTGTGGTTAAACTCCCCATGTTTATAGGTTTGTTTGTTTGTTCTCTTACGTCTAGTGGCTGGCATAAAATCCCATTTAACGACACAAATGAGCTCTGGAAAAAAAATTTCCCTATAAGGGAATAACAGGGCATTTCTGAGTACCCAAGAAGCATTATGTCTGAGCCAGGGGTTCACATGTGTCATGTCATGTGGTTGTAATAATGTTCATGAAGGCTTGGAGTCCTGAATCCTACTGCTCCCTTTTCAATTATTAGGAAAATCAAATGGCAGAAGCCTAAATGATTAGCTGATATTTCTGAACCTAGTAAAAAAAAAAAAATATCGAGGCAACCAGAAATAAATCTTTCTGGGTAAAAATACCTAAGTAGATCCAGGGTTACCGGGCAGTTCTGAAGTCAAATAACATGGATGGGAGCCACACTGCTCCAGATCTTCAGTTGTTTCCAAAGTCTGGAAGCCTGAGCTGCCCACTTATAGCTTCCTGTCAAAGAAGTAGCTACAGGATGTAGGTGTTGCTCAGAAGACCAACCATCAGGTGACCTAGCTTTGGGCTGACAGAGGAGCCATGAGAGGGAAGTTTCTCCAGTTCTTGCTAGAGAACATGAGTAATGATCAAATCATGGCATGAGGCATACGGTACCTGAGAGTGGGTAAGGAAAGAGAAAACTCTGAGATAGGAGGGAAGTTCCAGGCTGCCTAAAGACTGGAGTGTTTTTCCTTTCATAATGTCCCGTACAGGTAGTCTCTCTCTTATATGGGATGAGAAGTTACCATTCTAGTAGGAATTTTAAAAAGAGAGAAATTCGTCTATGACAAACTAGCATTTTAGAGTTCATACAGCATTTACTTAATAGTAATCATTGCTAATCAGCACTTAAATTGCCATGCATTTGCAAAGCAACGTTCTCTCTTATGACATTCATCCTATGATTCTTTTGTAGCCTCATCACAGCATGTGTTTGCCCTAAAACTGAAGCCTTTTCTGAGACTCAGAAACCAGGAATTCAGTATCCTCCCTGTATCTCCCACTTGGGCAGAACAGTTGAGTAAATGTCTGTATATTGTCTCAGCTTCAGGAAGGACATGATACAGCTCTTTCCAGTACATAACTGAATCACAGATGTGGGAATATATGTAAATGTTGTCCACGAATGCTGAAGTATCAAAATGTAAGTTGACTTGATCATCTAAGAATGATTTGAATCCCAGGAGAGAAAAAAGGGACAAGTGGAATGACCTAGAGAATCAGGGGACCTGTCCCTGAGCAACCAGACTCTTCAATGAAATACGAAGGGCAGCTAACTAGCAAAAGGGTCAGGAAGGAATTCCAAGCACCTGGATCCTGTAGAGACATGGAGCTTTACATCAGCTGCAAATGCCTTACAAGAGGCCATGGTTAAATTCTCAGCCATTCTGCAAGCCAGATGTCAAGCACCATCATTTAAAAATGATGATAATTAAATATGTTTGTAATATATTTAGCAACATGTTCAGCTGCAATTAAATAAATTATATTAAGAACAAAGGTAATAAATACTTAACACTCACTCTCCAATTATATTTCTAGAATCTACTTCTGTCTTTGAGCCTTACATTATTTCTGCTGTGTTCAGTGGTGAAAATACCACACAACATGTTACTCACTGTATTTCCTTTCCCAATTCCACATTAAATAGTTTCACATGGAATTGTGGAATGAACCAAGGTGGGAGGATTTACACCATGAACATAAGCTAACTTCACAAATGAGAATTTGTTTTATAGTTCTGTTGATGACATAGATTTAAGGTGATAGATAAAAATTAAAATGATGCTGATCATACTTAACAGTTTGTAAGTCAATAGTTGTCCCATGAACACACACACACACACACACATACACACACACACACATACACACACACACATATATATATATATACACAAACACAAATAGACAAAGAAACACACATAGACACACACATAGGTCTACAAATAGATGGATAGATAGATAGATAGATAGATAGATAGATAGATAGATAGATAGATAGATAGATAGAGATACAGGTACAGATACAGATTCAGACACATGCACACATCAATATTTCTCCAGTCACTAAAAACTTATCTCATGCAAGTCACCCATCTTGCCAAAACTAGTGGAATTCCCATCTATATCTATATGCCTATATCTTAGATTGATTTTGTCTTCCTTGTTCTCTAGATGACAGTATCGTGCTGGAAGTGCATTCATTTGTGAGTGCCTTAATTTTGTTATGGAATCAAGGTGGTAATCAGATGTTTACTTGTGGTCTGATTTGCTCAAATCATCATTTGATTGCACCTATGATTTGGTGGCCAAAAGTTTGCCTACTGCATGCAATAAAAGCATTCTGGAGGGTCAATTGGCACATTGGAGTTAAAAATGAATGTCTTGTATATTTTATACTTTGGCTTACCCCCAGAAGTGGAAGGTAAGTACCTATTGCTAAAAGCATCATGCACTTTAGACGCAAGGTTTACAGATCCCTGAGCTGGAACTCTTCTGTAAACCTCCTCCCCAGGACCAGCTTTTAGGGTACCAGAAGGTGCCATGCAAGCTTCCAAAGGAGGGAGGCAACAACAGTCCTATCTAGCTTGATGCCTATGAACCACATCAACACTGGTGTGGCACGATAACCCTAAGGGTTCAGTAGTGGTGGTAACCAGCAGCTCTCTAATTGGACTTAAGACCCTCTCAGGAAGAGGTAGACCATGACTGGTACTGGAAACCTAGCTATCTACTCAGTACTAGTGATGTCATATTTATCAGAGGAGAACTTACAAACACTACTTAACTAAACCAGAATATCCCCAATAACCATCTATAAACACTTGTCCTTATACCTACAGATAAGTGTACTCAACACTCATCAAGGAAACTTCTCCCTGTAACAGACACAACACTACAGAAAACCACAACCAATCAAAATGTAAAGTTGTGTTACCAACTTAAAAACATCTTTTTAGACCACAAAACATTTTCTTAGATAAACAACTTAAGCTTTTATGTCTATCACCCTTATAAACTTTACATCTCTTTTGTAAATTTCTTTTCTGAATTTGGTAACAAAGAAAATTATAACTGGTTTAGGTATAAAACTTTGGAATCACCAAGATAGGATAGATAATAGAGTATATTCTATGAATTTGCCAAATATAGATGGACCTGACATTGTGAATGTAATTCTTCCCTGATAATTGTTCTTATTGTATAAATTTTACTGTGTTAGAATTAAACCCTTTCCTTTTTATCTAGACAAAAGGGGGAAACATTGCTGGATATTTGTACACTGTGTAAAGATGTATCATTGTGATTGGTTTACTAAAAAGCTGAATGGCCAATAGCTAGGCAGGAAAGGTTAGGCAGGACTTTTGGGCAGAGAGAGGAACTCTGGGAACTCCAGGAAGAAGAGAAGGATTAAGCCAGTGAGACGTGGAGAAAGTCATACAGAATGGGGAAGAGGGAAAGAGCCACATGGCAGAATGTAGATTATTGAAATAGGTTAATTCAAGTTATGAGGGAACTAGCCTAAGCTAAGGCCAACTTTCCATAACTAAAAAAAATGCAGAGTTGTGGAGTCCAGTCACAACAGAAACACCTACGAAACACTCCTGCCCCTAAGGCTCCAGGAACATGGCAGAAGAGAGGGTGGAGAGGTTGTAAGAGCCAGAACAGCAGGGAGTTTTCTGTAAGATTGTGTCTCCTCATAGAATCAGAAGCTACACCCATAGAGTCTCACCAACATGACTTTCCCAAATGTTAGATGGACGAGCATGACACCGATGAGCTGAGCATGCCAGACTGGACAGAAAGGAGCCCACGAGGAAGCCTCAACCCTACGTAAAGAACTATAAGCAAGCGAGGGAGGTTGGGAACGGGAGAGTTGGCCTTCTCCAGAGAAAGCATACCAATTGATTGTTTGGCGCCAAGTGGTCAGCCCTGAGAACGTAATACAAGTAGCACTATACAGATTGAATAGATTATATTTAGGAATAATAGGCATCTATACATGCAATAACAAGTCAGAACAAGGCTATGAATGTGAAGGAAAGTAGGGAAAGGCATATAAGGATTTGAAGGGAGGAAAGGGAAGGGGAAAATGTTGTTAATTAAAAAAAGTAAAGGTGAAAATTTTTTGGTATTTTGTATATTTAATAATTTGGAAATTATAAAATTTATAAATTTTAAGGAATACATATGCATACATTTTTCTTAAGGAGCTGCTCATGAAACATGTCACTGAAGAGTAGAAATTATGATATGATGGGAGGGCAACTGTGGGAAGATACGTAGAGAGGAAAAATTTCAAGAGACTGAAGATCCCAGAGATAGTCAGATCCTACAGAGAGAATTGAAACTAAGAATTTTGTAAAACCAGGAAAACCTTTGAGCAATGGCACATAGTCCCCAAAGCTTTGTCTTCAATACACTCTAGATGCACCTGAAGATAGAATCAGGGCCCCAAAGAATGGATGAGGAGTGTTCTGCTTTCAGGTACTCCCATAGTCCAAAGGATGAATTGAGTTGGTGAGGACCAACAGGCAGCAGATGATTGTAACCCACGTCAGCTAGAATGTGGAACACGCAGGTGCTATGACAAATGGTCCCAAGACACTTGTTAGGTTAAAACAGAGGCTTGCCACCCACTCCTCTGGACAATAGAGCTTTGTGCGTGTGGCTTCTTCCAGCTGGTCGTTTAGCCAGCACTAAAGAGGTCTTGGCTCTGGTCATAATTTAGTCTAGCAGTAGAAGAAGTGTAGAGGCTAAAACAAAATGCATAAAAGTGGCTACTGCTTCATCACCCAGAACATTTGCACAGCACACCTGCCCTCTCCTTCTATGGTTTGCTCTGCTCAGCTTCACCTTGAACAAATCTTCCTTCCTGTCACTATAGAGACAAGCATGCAGGTTGAATTCTTAGACATTTCCTACTAAATTTTTAACTTCTTCATCCAAGAAAGCCCTAATAAGAGGACTGAATGTGGTGGATGTTTACAGCAGGCCACAAAACATTTAGGTTTGAGCATGCTTTGAGCCAGGCCCAGCAACTTACTCTCTATGTGGCTCTGGACAACTCTGCCCCCCATACACACACACCAGTAGTCCTCGATTTTAAATCCAAAATATGGGAGAAATATTAGTTTTTCTATTATGGAAGGGCCTGGAGAAACCAGACAAGTCCATCTGAGGTGCATCAGAAGGCTTATGTATTTGTATGCATGTATATGTATGTGGCTGCACACGTGCCATGGTACTCATGTGGAGATCAGAGGGTAGCTCTCGGGAATCTCTGTCTCCTTACAACTTGTGGGTCCTAGCTATCAAGCTCAGGTTGTCTGGCTTGGTGGCACGTGTCACTACCCACTCAGAAACCTTGCCACGTAGTGCTAATGCTGCATCTAGGGACCTGAAATTTCAAGAGACTATCTTAAGGGAACTCCAAACACACTGATGGGAACAAGTCTTGCATTCATAATAATGTAAGGACACTGGGATGTGTTTATTTAGGAATATGCCTCTTGTTATGCTGAATCAAGAACAAAGAAAATCATCCTTTACCTCACCCAATGGGAGACCATTGAGAGGATGTGCCTGCTTGGCACTGTGGGAGTGTGGTGTCAGCTGCCTGCCTCTGGGCACAGTCATTAGCTACATATCACATATGGCTAACAGGACTGTTAAAACCTCCCTATACTAAGAAAACACATTAATACACATTTCCTAGGTAATGCTTGTAGTCCAGTGATGGACAGAATAATAAAGAGGCAAGCAAGGCTGATTTTAAATTTCTTCTGACTAGCATAAACTTTAGTTGACCATGAGTTTATCTAACCAAAAAACAAACACATCAGAATATTGGTCTTAAAAAGCTGACCGTGAGAACTGGGGATGTGACTCAGTCTGTAAAGCGCTCACCCCACAAGTGTGAAGACTTGCATTCCATCCCCATCACCCATGTTAGAAAAAAAATCAAAGCCAGAGTGATACCATGCATCTTTAATACCAACACTCAGGAGGCAGAGGCAGGAGGATCTCTGTGAGTTTAAGGTCATCCTGGTCTACACAGTGAGTTCCAGGACAGCCAGAGCTACATAGTAAAACCATGTATCAAATATATGTCACTAGAGGTGCGATCCAGTAATCCCAAAGATAAATAGACAGAGGCAAAAGGAACCCTGGGTCTTGCAGCTTACCAATTATTCTAACCAAATAGATGACCTACATGTTCAATGAGACTCAATTTCTGTCTTAAAATACAGTAAACTCAGAGATTGATTGATAGAGACATTCAAGGCTGTCCTTTGTGCCCTCCCTCCATGCACATACATGTCCATACATACACACACGTTAGTAACTTCTGGCTACATCAAAAGAGACGTACTATTATATGTTAGTTATGCATTTTCTCTGAAAATTAGAAACATTTTGAATTTCCATCTCTATCAGCACCAATAGCACCTCCTTCCCCTCCATGCGTCTTCTACAAGTCCACCATTCTCATCTGCTTTAAGGATGCCTACTCTACAGCCTACATCTAGACTGGCCTCTCTCTCAACTGTCCCACACAAATACTTTCCCACTGTAAAACTTTGACCCCTCCATTCTGTTTACAAGAGTCTTTGCTTGTTCTCTTAAACCTGTAATATACTAAAGCCCTGTTGGTGCATCCTCCTGTGTTCAGGTTGTTTGTGTTCGGTCAACACACACAAGCCCAAATGTGATGGCATTAGGAAGTGGGGCCCCTGGGAGGATACCATTATATAACAGCCCTATGAATGGAATGATAGCCCTTATAAGAAGGGCTACAGGGAGCTAGCTGACTTTCCTGTCCCATTCAGGGAGGATGGGTAGAAGGCATTGTTTGTAAACCAGAAAACAGTTTCTCATGAAAAATGAACCTGCCTTGATCTTTTCCTTCCCAGCCTCTAGAATTGAGAGGAGTGAGTTTCTGTTTGTAGTTCATGGTAGTGTGTTATCCTGATGGATCAAGACAGATTTCCAAGAGCCTTCTGGCTGCAGCCTCTTCTCTCTGTCTCCTCCAGGAGGAGATTATTCAGAAGAAGGTTTCTCAGAAATACTTTTCATAGTAGCACAAGTCCTATTTGTGAGAGCATACCTTCACAGTCTTGTCACATCCTAAAGGTTTCACCTCATACCTTCACATTGGGAATATAAAGACTTGTTGATAGGGAGTTGAGGTTTCACATACATTCAGACCAGAGCTACATCCAAGCACTATAATAGCCAAAGCCACAGATCTCTCTTTGTGATTCCTATCCCTTTCTTTTCTTCTCTGTCTTGAAAATTGACATAGTTATTATTGGCTTATGTAATGGCCAACAGCTCACTGTTCTGTGCCACAAAATACACCTTTTCTCTCACAGACAGTCTTTACTCAAGGGCCCTATAAGCAGCCATCCTGACTCTCTTGTCAAGCCTCCACTCAAGTTTCTGAAGACCTTGTAAGTTTCTTTAGGCTGAGCAATAATAAAAAACACTGCTCTTTCAATCCTTCTTCACCTGCAGCATGGACATGCACCCCAAGTCGAGCACTTACCAACCACAATGCCGCAGTTGACACTACTGACCTGCTAAGCCTCTTCCCAGAAGCGATTGTCTTTCTATTCTGGGCTTATTTTTAACTACAGCTCCTGTGACATGCATAGCACACAGTAGACATTCTTGATGCTCTTGGCTTGAAGAACCTTGAGCACCAAGGATTCATCTTTAATGTGTGAACCACACACCAATATGCATCCCTGTTGTGTATCTCTCCAGACCTGAAATTCACTTATAATCTGAGTATCAGCTGCCCCCAGTGCAGTACCTATGTTAGAGGCACCAGTCTATTTTCATGCTGTACTAACCTGGTTATAGAATTCATGTGCACTGATTTTTTTTAAGTGATTAACTTAACCCATTGAGGCAGCATTTTATGCTTTATTAGAGACTCTGTAAAGATGGTAGGAGGCAGGCGTGCCCTGAAGAGCTGTAAATGATTTTTTTAAGCCTAAAATTTCATTTCATCCAAATCCCCCAGTCCCTTGTCTAGCTTCTCCCCATTATACATGCCACAAGAAAGCTGAAAGACGTCTGCTCTCCTGGCTTAGATCTGTTTGGATCGATAGTGGTTGTTTGCCCCTGTTGGTGTAGGATTGGTTTTCCCAAACTCTGAGATCCTCAACACTAAAGTCAGGAAAGACTCGGACAGATTGGGGTGAGTTGGTTGTCCAGTGTGGTTCTCTAAGTAACAGATTTCCAGCTGGGATGCATACTCAGGGGGTTACTACAAGGAGCGCTGGGAAAGAGGAGTATGGAGCCAACACTGGAGCAGGATGGAGAGTGGTGGAGAACAATGGAGGCTGGCCTCAAGGATGACAGAGGGAGTTGAGTGGAAGATGCTTCAACCTCTGACAGGGCCAGGAGGCCTTTGAAAGGCTTGAAGGAACCAAACTAGGCATGTGTGTTTCCTAGGGCTCCCTAGGAAGAGTTTGCCAGTAGCATCCTGCTGAATCAACCACTGCGTGGCAGGGAACATGGCAAGTATGGCTTAGGAACAAACAAAGGGATAGATTTCAGGCTGGTTCCTTGATCCATAAACCTCCTCAGCATTGAAGAGGTTCTGGCCACATTCTCACAGCTGCCACACCTACCTCCTGAAAAAACTACTTGGTTCTTAAAGAGTCTCCCTCAACACAAAGCCCTTGATCTAGCTTAGACATGGCCCTTCATAGAAACGGGTTGGTAAGCAAGGGTTGGAATGTGGAGACCAACCACATGGGCTTCCTCCTCCTCAAGAATACAGTGAGTGGGTTTTCCTAATGTAGCAGCATTGTCTTCAGATTTTCACCCCTGGAGTCCTTCTGCCAGTCTCTGAAAATACTCAGAGCCCTTAAAATGTGGGACACTGAAAACACACATGGAAGCCGGAATGGCTCAGCAGGATCCATACTCACAAGGTTTCAATCTTCTGAAGAGAAGTTTGTCTCTTCGTCTGCAGAGCACCCACAGCTCCTGTCCAGCAGCCACACGAGGAGACCCAGGAACCTTAGCTAGGCTCTAGGGATCCTCTCCAAGGTTTCCTTTCTCTTCATCATGCCTGCCTCCCCCACCTTCTACTTCCTATATTTTATTCTCTTCTCCCTCCTTCCCCTCCTTCCTCATCCTAAAACACCAGTTTCATACAATAAACCTGTTTCCATATTAAAACAAGCCTTTGGGGTGCCAATTCTCTTCTTTCAACTGAGAATTTCATACACACGTACAATGTACTCTGATTAAACCTCCACTCCTTACCTCTAACTCCTCCTCTACCTCACACACACACCGCCTTTCTGTCCCAACTATATGTTCTTCTCTCTCCCTCTCATCTTTAAAGCCCCACTGAGTCCATGTAGTCCTGCCTATATGTGCACAGGATTGGACTGGTAATTCTTTTTGCCATTTCCAAGGAGAGAAATCAGTTCTCCAGGAGAGAAGTATATATAACATGACGCCCCCACCCCCTGCCCCGGCCCCAGCCTGTTTCTTGCTGGAAACTTTCCCTGGCACATCTGCATATGTTGCTGTTAAACATCTTGGAACAACCAGAGGCATGGATTTGGGAAGGAGGAAATGGAAGCAGGAAGGAGGAGGCGTGGCGGCAGGTTTGCTACAACTGATTCTTGCTTTCAACTCCGCTCATCCTCCCAGCTGCTATTAAGTGAAACAAGATAGGCACTGGGAAACACACACAATTCTTTCTTGGGACTGTCTTTGGTTCATCTTCTCAGTTCTGTAGGAGGATAAAAGCTCAGGGCTGGAGGAGGTCTCCAGGGCGAATCAAAACTGATTCTGAACCCTTAATCGACAGTCCCAGTTGATCTGTTAGAGAAAAACCAAGACTGTGGGAAAAGAGGTATTTTTCCAGAATATTACCCCAGAAGAGTCACCATAGCAAGGTATCTCTAATGGTGCAATAGTGGCACTCATTTTTTGGTGGTAGCCAACAGCAGTCTAGTTGGACTTATGACTCAACAGGAGGGACATGATTTGTCTGGTACTGAAAATCTGACCAGCTACCTGGGGCTAGTGAGGTTGAGGATCTTAGAGGAAAATCTACACTCACCACTTTACTAAACCAGCATAATCTTTTTCTGCATATTTATCCTGATACCCAAGATAAGTGTGGTGCCCACTCCTCATCAAAGATGCTTCTCTTTGCAGCAGACAGAGTCGGTTAAAGAAAACTACCACCGGTCAAAATGTCAAGAACAGCTGATCGCAGGGTACCCTACTCCATTGGATACAATTACAATTTTTAACTAAAGGTACTTCCAAATCACTTCGGCAAATTGCTAAAATCAACCCTCAGGGCGTTTTGGATGAGGAAGTCTGAGAACTCAGAGCCCCAGCCTGCAGCCTTGGGAAGTAGTACAATCAGTATCGCAGGGCTGAGCATGCACCTTGTTGAGTCCTCCAGCCCCACAGGCTATCTGAAGGTTCTGAGGGTCAGAGCGCTGGAACGAGGCTCCACCCCACTGTTAGAGCAGCAGGGAGTGGGACCACGTCTCAGCAACTGTGACTGAGTTTATCCGGCACACACTAGTTGGCATCTCTTCCTCAGCATCGCTGTTCAGTGCCAGCTTTGGTGCTCTGGTCATGAGACATGACACTGCCTCTGATGATCAACAGTCCTCAGTCTTCCTTATTGGGTATAAGATAGCACAGGACATTCATGAGGCCAAGCTGAACCCATGTCCCTATCCAGTACCTATTAAAAGCAGCAGACAGACTCCTGTGGTGAATGGCCTGTTCAAGCAATACAAAAATAAAAAAATTAAAAAAATAAAGGGTTTCATTAGCATTTCTTTCTTCTTGGTTCAGACACCTCTCCCATCAAAATTCCAAACCCCTGAGTACACAATTAGGCCATAGGTCCAGGTGCACACTGGTTTGCTCTGTGTATCACCCACCTTCACCCATTCTATTGTGCTATTCCCAAAGTCACCACCTGGAGCCATGGCTGGGTGCTGTGGGATGTCATTCTGTATGCTGTGAATACATGTTGCTCTAATTGGTTGATAAACAAAACACTGATTGGCCAGTAGCCAGGCAGGAAGTATAAGTGGGACGAGCAGACAAGGAGAATTCTGGGAAGAGGGAAGGCTGAGTCAGGAGTCGCCAGCCAGACACAGAGGAAGCAAGATGTCAAGGCAGAACTGAGAAAAGGTACCAAGCCATGTGGTTAAACATAGGTAAGAATTATGGGTTAATTTGAGTGTAAGAGACAGTCAGTAACAAGCCTGAGCTAATGGCCAAGCAGTTATAATTAATATCAGCTTCTAGGTGATTATTATGTAAGTGGCTGTGGGACCACAGGCTGGGTGGGACACAGGAAAACTTCCAACTACAGCTGGGCTACAAGGGAACAGCCTCAGAAGATGACAGAAGCTCCCTAATATAGCTGCATGTGATTTTATAAATGCTGTTTTGCAGGAGTGGCAATCAGGTCTTAGAGAAGACTAAGACTCCTGGATAGGAAGGAAGTTAGGAGTCATCTTAAGAACGAAAACATTAAACCAAAAATCACTCAGTAGATGAAGTACTTGCTGCCTGTACATGAGGACTGGAGTTCAGATCCCAGAATCCATGCAAAATCAGAGCAGGCATGGCAGCCACCTGAAATCCCAGCACTATGAGGACAAAGACGGGAGATTCCTGGGGCAAGCTGGCTATCTACACTAGTCATAAATTAAAGAGTTGGGGGTTCAGAAGGAGACCATGCTGCAGTAAATAAAGTAGAGTGTAATTAAGGAAGCTATACAGTATTAACTTCAGGCCAGCACATGTGCTTACCCACACACATACAGGTCCGTCTACATACTTATGAACATGCCTGCTCAAATGAACCTACCCAGCAGACACACACATGCAATAAAAGTAAAGAATGGGGAAAAAATTCCCTTGTCTGGCAAAATCTTCACCGCACACAGGGCACCACACCTATAATATTACTGGGAGCTCAGTTAGCCACAGTGAACTTTGAGAAAGATTGGAGCCATCTGTCCGGGAGTTTCAGGGGTCATCTCCTGACTTCTGAAATCGCATTCTGAAGTTTCCACACCCGCTGCCATTCAAGGATTTCAGCACCCTCCAACTGTGTCTGTTGGCCTCATTCCATCAAACATGTCACCATCCGAATGTGACAACCACACACTGGATGCTGTGGGGACTGCCGGCAAAATATTTCTACAGAGCTGTGGCTGGCTGCTTGGGATGTGAAGAGAACAGGCAGATGTTTGCTTCCATATCTTTGTGGCACCCCACCTCAGTCTGATGTCTGAGTCAGTCTGGTGTCTGGTTGACACTTCCACCTTTAAATTTGGATTGCTCAGTTTTTTTTTTTCCCAATGCTGAGCTGTTTGCATTTTGTAGTGGCTTCACAAACATATCTGTCTCCTGATAGCATTAAATCTAGTATTTTGGGATACATGGGGGTGTCAGCGAGAAGGCCATAAGCACACTGGTAGTGACAGAGGAACAATTCAGGATGAATGAGACATTCAGCCCCCAGCAGACTTCAATAGATTTAAGGCAGAGGTTCCAGCTGTCCCCTGCCCTTCCACCATTGTTGCGCGAAATCTAAATGGTCTTATAATAAAAAACCCAAAGCCAGATATTGGGGTAAATGCTGAAAGGTTGAAGAGATAAAGGAACAACCCATAGCTACTTCTCACCTCTCCAACTCCACAAATCCTCTCACTGAATGCCCCTGAGTCCTCAGCCAAAAAGGGTCCAGCCAAAAAGGCTCCTCAACCGAAAAGTCTTTAGTTCCTATCTCCTCATGCCTTATATACCTTTCTCTGCCCAGCCATATCACTTTCTTCTTAGTGCTGGAATTAATGGCCTGTGTGCTTCCCAAATACTGGTAGCAAAGGCATGAGATTTCAAGTACTGGGATTAAAGGTGTCTGATTCCCAAATACTGGGGTTAAAGGTGTGTGTCACCATTGCCTGACTCTGTTTCTCTCCTAGACTGAATCAATCTCAGGTAGTCCAGGGTGGCTTTGAACTCACAGAGATCCAGATGGATCTCTGCCTCCCAAGTACTAGGATTAAATGTCTATGCCACCAGTTCCTGGCCTCTATATTTAATCTAGTGGCTTGTTCTGTTCTCCGATCTTCAGGCAAATTTTATTAGGGTGCACACTATATCACCATACACCATGAGTGTGTCCCCAGAGTCACTGCCTGAGCTTTAGCAGCCCAGTAAATCAGGCTCAGACACTCACCACCAATAGAATAATTAAAGATACCAGGAAATAGTGGCAAAGGAAAGAAAGGCTAAAAAGGGAGATTCATTTAGTATGGCCACATTGGGAAGGGAACGAAGAAGTCCTGTGATACTCCACATCCACCTTTAGGATCTAAACATGATGTATTCATTTAAATAGAAAGCCAGAGGCACACCCAACTAAGTAGACATGGTCCAACTGTGGTCCCACCCATCGCCTTTTTCTGAGTTCCAATCCCTTCTATAAGGTGACCAGAAATGTGTGAAATCTCTTCTAGGAAGACAAGTTCTTTCCCTCGCTGGCACCAAAAATTCTCAATGCTTTCCTTTTTCCCCAGCATGAGATTCCTGGGTAAATTACCATTTCTTGAGGGTCCATTGTTTCAGTAGTCTGAGAATGAAAAGGAGAGGTGTACTGTCATTTTAGAATATCTTTATTCCTGAAAGAATGATTCTAGCCCTGACAGAAAGTGTAGGGTAGTAGACAGAGGGCTCAACATCTATTCATGAAGTCATCTAGCTGGGTGACTTTCCTAATTAGTTTTAACTGTCAACTTCAGCCAAGAGTCATTTGAAAAGGGAGTCTGAATGGAGGAATCGCCTAGATCAGACTGGCCTGTGGGCATGTCTTTGGGGGATTGTCTTGATTGTTAATTGACATAGGAAGACATAGCCCACTGTGAGCAATACCATTCCCTAGGCAGGTGGTTCTGGGATGTGTAAGACAATGGCTAAGCATAAGCCTGCAAGTGATCCAGCAGGAAAGTGCTCCTCCATAGTTTCTCAAAGTTTCAGCTTCAGCTTTTGCCCCAACTTCCCTCAACGATGGACTGTGACCTGGAAGAGCAAGCTAAACACATCTTCCCCTAAGCTGCTTTTTGTCCTAGCAACCAAAGGAAAGTAGAACAGTAACCTCTGAAATACCCAACATTAATCAACTTTCTCCTGGTTGATGCACAAGCAAACAGCACCTTTGCAGAGTGTCACAGGAGACCACATGCAGCTTTTTGTAAAGTGTCAAACAGACTGACGTATCAATGAATAGTTATAAGACATAAATATAATAAACATGTGCATAGAATATGAAATCTGTAATGACAGTTTGCTACTTTTGTTGCTGACCAGTGCAGAGCTGCAGGGTTCCCTGGCAACAGCCATCTGGTCTTTTCCACTCAGACCTCCTTTCCTTTCTCCACCTATCCATTGCTCCCTCCATGCCACCCTCAGAATTCCTACCGCCCACATCTGGAGAAAAGGACTCTTTCCCTGATCTGAAGAGACATGTAGAATTTCAGCTCACCATTTCTCATTTCTGTAAACCTGAAGATTCTCGATTAACACAGATTTCCCTAGAAATTCTGAAAGTGTGGGTCAAAGTCTGGAGTGTGTGAGATTTTCACACTCTGATGAAAGAGTGTGAACAGGAAGGAAATGCTGACTGAATGTTGAAACCCACCCAAAGAAAACACGATGAAATATGCAGCAAGAAGCAGCTCACAAAGGATGTAAAGGAATGGTTCATGAAGTCAAGTAAGGCAAGCTGTCTTAGCTTCCTTCCCTGCTGCTGTGGGAAAACACACTGGCAAAGGTGACTTCAGGGCCAAAGCACTTATTTTGACTTCTAGTTCCAGAGGGTTATTGCCCATCGTGACACAGAATACACACCCACAGGCAGAGAAGACCTGGCTGTGGGAAACTGGCTCACATGTTGCATCAGTGTGAAACCAGGCTGGCCACATCTGCATTCAGGAAGCAGAGAGTCAACAAGGAATAGAGTAGAACTGTGTAGTTCCAAGGCCCCACCTTTAGCTGAAAGTTTTCCTGTGTCCCGCCTGGTCTGCAGCTACTCAGACCCAAGTAAACCCACAGAGGCTTATATTATTTTTATACTATGGCCATGGCAGACTTCCTGCTAGCTAGCTCTTATATCTTAAATTAACCCATCTCTATTAAGCTACGTTTTGCTATGTTTTCTGTGGTTTTTACCTGCATCCCATTACATGTTGCTCCTTGGGTGGCTGGCTGGCATCTCCCTCTGCCTTCTTCCTGTCTCTCTAGTTAGAATGTCCCACCTAACCTTATTCTGCCTCACCATTGGCCAAACAGCTTTATTTATCAACCAAACAGAAAAACACATATTCATAACATACGGAACGGTATCCCCATCACCACTCTCAATGATCCACTTCTTTGAGTGAAGTTCTACTTCCTAAATGTCACAAGCACCACCATCTGGGGACCAAGACATGAGCCTATGAAGGTATTTAGCATTCCAACCACCCTGTGGCTTGGTGTTAGGAGGACTCCAGATCTCAGCTCTTTCAAACACAGCAAGAAGAACTGAATGGCATCAAATATAAAAATATCACTCAAGAAATTAAGTAGAACAGAATCAAGGCTTCCATGAATGGTTGCCCCACAGAAGAGTCCCCGAAGAAGTATTACAATATGAATGATATGAATGATGAACATGGCCCATGCCCAGGTGTGCAGAAGGCCTGGGCAGATCTTTTTAGATTCTAGGAAGAATACATAAAACAGTTGTTTCGAGTGTTGATACCTCTCACACTTAGTGTCAATTGTTCATGTGACACAAACCTAGAATCTCCTGGGGAGAGGGTCACACCCACTGTGGGTGGGTGCTGCCACCACCAGGCAGGTGGGCCTGGGCTGTGTAAGGAAGGAAGCTAAGCTAGCCAGGCCAAGCAAGCCCGTGAGCAGCACTCCTCCACTGGTTTCCTCTTCAAGCTCATGTCTTGAGTTCCTGCTTGAGCTTCAACAGATGGTGGATTGTAAAGGTAAGATGAAATAGATGAAATAAACCCTTTCCTCTCAAATTGCTTTTGGTCATGGTGTTTAAATTATGGTGATAAAAAAAAGCAAACTAGAATAGGACCAAACTCAGCTGGGATTTGATGCTGGGACTCATGTGGTAAGGTTTCAGAATTCCAGATCTTTTTTTTTTTTCTGCCTTAAAATAACACAGGAATGGGGGAAACTATATGATAACTTGATCCTGAGTCCTATCACCCTATAACAAAGTGAGTGTACTGAGTCATGGCACACATGGAAATTCCAGATACATGTGTGAAATTGCACAGATTATTGCATAGACATACAGATTGCTACCAAGGAGTCATCAGCATTAAAATAGGAAAGCTGTAGCACTTAATGCTTGTGATCCTTATAATAGGCATTAGCACATTATGGCAATAAACCATCAGCTGGCCGTGGTGGCAAAATTCCTATAATTTAAGCACGCAGGAGGCTGAGGCAGGAGGATCGTGAGTTAGAGACCAGATGGCTACACAGCAAGATCCCATCTCCTAAAGTAAAAAATTAATTAATTGAAAAATAAATAGATTTCCAATGTTGGTAAATGATATAAGATTTTCCAGAATTGAGTGACATAACCCCCTGTTCTGTAAAGCAACACAGCCAAGGGTCTGGAAGACACTGTGGCCATAAGTGACAATTCAGCTGTCAATAACATTGCAGCAAACTATGCTCAAAGCTCTCACTGTGTAACTGCATAGATATCAGTGTGCATGATTGGGATAACTCTATGTGTGATATTATTAACATTTGTAGTTGAATACCTGTTATTCAGGGATAAGAATTGTTCCAAATATTGTGGCCCAAGAATAAATAAACAGTTCTAGCCTGGACTCTCAGATCAGAGAGGATAGTAGTCTAGTTGCAAATATTATCTGTGTTTTCAGTCTATCTTATTGAACAACCAACAGACAGACCAGACCCCCTGTCCCCGTGTGTGTGTGCATGTGTGTGTGTGCATGTGTGTGTGTGGGTGTGTGTGTATGAAAAATCTGTATTGGACAATCTATAAACATATTAAATAGGTATATATACTAGGCAGGGTTCCCTAGAGAAACAGAACCAATATAACCAATTATTTATATATGTAAATATATATAATACTTATACTTACATGTATCTATATGTATATACATATATATATTATTAACACATATGCATATATCTATACACGTACTACGTATGTATGTATGTATGTATGTATGTATGTATGTGTATTATGTATGTATTACAGAGAAGGTTTATAGATTACCTTAGAGAGTGGTGGTTTTCTTTGGTGGCTGCATTCTGGAGAGAGCAAGACCCAGTAGCTGCTCATTCCACAAAGCTGGCTGACTCAGCATCCTCAACCAGCTCCAAAGACCTGGAGGCCCCTCAAGAGTTGCTGGTGTAGAATCTAAGTTACAAAGTTTAAGGAACTACTGTCCGATATTGGTGAAGGACAGCAGCATCAGGGATGAATGTACTGAGGCAGGATTGAAGGCAAGATGGTGGCAGGGCCTTATGTTGAGGCCTCTTTATATCAGGGCCACCATTGGAAGGTGGACGTAGGATGGTTCTCCACTCCTTAGTTCACGTTCTCTGTAAATGTCCTCCCAGACACAGGTAGAGATGTGATTCTCAACTCTGTCAGGTTGACAATTAAGAATAGTTCCCCCAGGATGACATGGTTCCAATGATACTGAAATGACAGAGCTGGTGAAAAATTAAGACCCATGATTCAGAGAATTATAAGAATGTACTAGTCAAACAAGGTCAAATAATCCCTAAACAATCATTTTAGGTAACAGGTGCACTCCATTTCATTTACAAATTTGCCGTGACCCACCCCAACATACCCATTCTCAAGGTAATCTCCACATTCACCTTTCTTGTCCATTGTCACTCCATCTATCTTTATAACATGCTATAAACCCAAGAACTGAAAATACATGAGCATACATCTGCCACCCAGCACAGATATAGATTTAAAATTCTAATACTGTAAATGGCATTTCACAAATTAATTCAAAAAGTCTGGAACTGTTTTCAATCAAGAGAAAATATACCTCTAACACTGAGAAAGCTTTGCTAAATTACCAATCAGAAAATAGATCCATGCTAATTTAAGATTAATATTCAAATGAGAGATATAATCAGCTCCCGGCTAAATTCTGTGTCAATCTGGATTAATCATCCTTCACATCATGTTTTGAAAAGTTCTTTCATTTGACGTGTATAGAGATTATGTACTCTGTCATGTCCATAATGACTGGTTTTATTGAACCTGACAGGTATAATCAGCTAATTTGATTTTAAGTTTTAAGAAGAAAACCAGTGTAAAGAATGTACAGCCCAAATGTGATCAATCTTTAAGCTGAGTAATTAGTTCATAAAGCCCTCAAAACTTGTTTCAGTTGGCTTCTGGCTTCTCATTATGGATTATATCATTTTGAATTTTTTGGAAATCATGATATTTTAGATAAAACAACTGAAATGAAATAAAGAAAAATTAATCCTTGCAATATGCTTAGCTCAGTTTATTTAGTGTCTACTGCATTGATACTAGGTACTAGGAAAATAATTATTTTTAAGTAGCCCTTTTATCAGGAAGCACAGAAGCATATGGTAAGAGCCACAGAGTAAATACACACATATGTCACATGTTGGGTGCTCTGAGGGATAGAGAGCATCCAAGCAGAATAAAGGAGGTATTCAGGAGTGTTTCACCTTGGAATTTTTCATAAGGCAAGTTATGAACACAGAGGTAGCAGAAGGAGGCGAAAATTCAGGAAGGCATTTCTTGAGCCATTGGAAAAGAGGAACCTAGACCAATATATGTGAGCAGAGCTGGAGACAGGATGAAAATGTGGGATGGGCTAGAAGACAAGGATGGACAGCGGTTATCCAATGCTTAAGGGCAATTGCTGTGAGCTACAAGACACTCAAATGAGCATAGAAGGCCGTGGTATATTTTCCCTAGAGGAACAAGATGTTGGAGGAGACAGTATTGTGAGCTGAACCCAGGCAAGCTAATTTTTTAAAAAAAATAATCAGGACAGGAAGTAATTATTTTGAAGGAAAGTTTTGCTGCCACAGAGGGTGACATAAGATCAGGACCTGTATTTTTAAAGATAAATATTTTCAGGGTTTGCTAGTGAGTTGGGTGGGGGCATTTTGAGAACATAATGGGTAACCCCATCTTTCAAGTTGTAAAAGTCACCTGAAGACTTGCAATGCAGGGTAGGGGTGGCCTTGGGTGGGAGATGGGGTGCAGAAACCCTTGAGCATATTTCCAGCTCATAGGCTGAGAAGTCAAGAGAGGACATGTTAAACCCCATTGCAATCAGGCATGAGCTCAGGAAGGGAGATGTGATTGTGTGTGTATTCATGATAACCTATAATAGTAGGAGCCTTTAGACCAGACAGACAAACACAGTGTTCCTTTAACGTCTGAATGTGTTTCTGTGTGAGACCTGCTGGGTGTGTCAGCTGTAAAACATGTGTGCAGATGGCTAGAGCTTCACAGGTCAGGTTTCAGTTTTCACGGTATTTTGTTGTGTAAAGAACACGGAGTTGGTCCTCAGAGGAATGAATGCTAAAATTAAAAACCAATAACGAAATACAACTATGTTCCCAGTTATTCGCACCAATAGCTTTCCTCTCACATTTACTCAGTGCATGACCAGTTTTCAGATGAAATTGCTCATTTGGTCGCTGCTGTGTTCATCCATATCCTATGAGTGCCTATAGTTACACAGCACTGTGTGGTGATATATTGTGTCCCCCAATATATTGTGCACCCTAATAAACTTATCTGGGGTCAGAGGACAGAACAGCCACAATATTAAACATGAGGATAGGCAGTGGTAGCACAGGCCTTTAATCCTAGCATTCCAGAGGCAGAAATCCATGTGTTCAAGGATACAGCCAAGCTTGGTGACTCACGCCTTTAATCCCAGAAAGCAAGCCTTTAATCCCAGGGAGTGATGGTAGAAAGCAGAAAGGTATATAAGGCGTGAGGACCAGGAACTAGAGCTGGTTAAGCTTTTAGGCTTTTGAGCAACAGTTCAGCTGAGATTCAAAGGCTTCCAATCTGAGGAAACAGGATCAGCTGAGGAACTGTCGAGGTGAGGAAGCTGTGGCTTGTTCTGCTTCTCTGATCTTTCAACGTTCACCCCAATAACTGGCCTTGGGTTTGTTTTCATTAATAAGACCTTCTAACAGTTCTTGCTACAACACTGCTTCCTGCTACTACCATGGGCTTCCCATGTCACCCAAATGGTATGTCATACTCTTCACCTATTGGCCCTTTCTGTGGAGAAATGTGACTGACTCATGCAGGCTCTCTGTGAGCAGAAGTGGAGGTGAAGCACCTGTGTACCCAGGTAGTCTTCACTACTGGGAAACACTGGCCCAGAAAAAGTGGCCGTAGCTGCACCCCAACTGTGGACTTAGCCAGACGTGAGACCACCATCTCCGCACTTTCTCACTCTCTTCATGTAAGAAATGGACCAATCGCACTGGTTCTTCTGTCCTGGGGGTCTCAGGTTGTTCTGACTGAGAAGCACTAGTGGGTCTCTTTGTAAATAAGTTAGAGTTGAAACACCTTTAACACATTCGAATTCAATCCAAAATCTTCCCCGTCTTCCCTTTACACTAATTACGCCTCATGTTCTCACTAGCTCTCCTCGAATCAGTTTCCTCCGTCAAAGAATTCATCACCCCACTCCAGAGGATTCAACTCTAAGGAAAAGTTTGGGGTGGGGGGTGAGAAAGGGAGAATCCAAAATAAATGTACAATGAGTAATAATTACAGGAAAAGTAGACACATATATATTTCAAAACCTGTACTTGCAAAATTTCATTTTGGAAAGAAAAGCCTATCAAAGCATATCATTTTAATTATACTTCTATTACCAGGGGACTATGAAAGTGTATATTAAATTAATGAAATGGATTGCCTCGGTTCCACAGTGGTTATTAGCAGGAAGCGTTCCCAGTTTTCATATTATGTACATCACTAACTTTAATTGCATTAGGCTGAGCTGGGAGAGCTATTTTTAGGAAATATTTCATCCACAAAACAATTTCTGTTGGCTGTCTGCCTACTACAGCTCCGGGATGGAGCTCTCTCATAAATGCTAACTTATTATTTCTGTCAGCCATGCTGAAGCATGTGTGACCTTATTAAAACTACCCCAAGCAGCTCTTCTCTGAAGACCATTGGCTCAGCTTCCCAGGAGGGCACAGAGAAGTGAGGGAGGAAGGCTGGCCAGCAAGCACGCACTTGTAACCCAGTGGCAGCACACAGGACAGTCATGTATAAGGGGCCCTTCAATGGGGAATGTAATAACTGCATTGTCCAGAATATGAAGATCTGACAAGATCAGATTCGTAAGTACGAGGTACATAAGTTCTCAGTTCTGCATGTCTGGCTGTTCCCTGAAGTACGTGAATCCAGACTCAAGTTTCAGCTGGCCCCTGGGATGGAAATCGCCCAGGCTTATATATTAATGCTGCAACATTACTAAGACAACACCCCCACCTGAATCTAAGGATTACAAAATTGGAAGATGACTTAGAGATCATATATCTCAGGTTTCCCCATGACAGAAGAGTGCACTGTGGAAAGCTGATGCAGCCTTTAGGAAGCGGGAGCCTGGTAGTGTATTGACACATAAGATACCCAACAGTGCCTTCCTGATGCCTTGTTTGGTAAAAACATAAAAAGATGTATACTCATAGACATGTGAGATACTGTGTTCTAGCTGGAGTTGCTAACACACTCTTAAAATCAGTAGTGAACACATTCACCATTCACTACAGATTAGCACAGGATGGCATGGCTGCCATAGCACAGTAACTAGTGTCATTTGGCAGTGTGGGCCAGTGGTCTTCCCTTCATGGAGTCTTCTTAGTCATCATGGGAAACTGAAGCAGCAGAGGGCCATCTAGTTGTAGCCTTAACTCTGGCTACACCCTTCCAGCTCACATCATCGGATGAAACAGGTGAGTGGGGATTAAATCCTCAAAGTGGTAATTAAGTTCAATGGAAACGCCATGAACACTTCTGTTAAGAATGAATATTAAAAACCACACGCTACCTAAAAGAGACACCTTTCAATATAAGAGAAGATACAGGCTGAAACCAAGAGAAAAGGCTGGCAAGATGGCTCAGAGGATAAAGACACTTGCTGCCAAGCCTGAGGATCTGAGTCGGATGCTCAGAATCCACAGGGTAGAAGGACAGAATTGGGTCCCACAAGTTGTCCTATGATCTCTGTACGCACGCTGTGGTGTGTGTGTGTGTGTGTGTGTGTGTGTGTATGTGTGTGTGTGTGTAAACAGTAAGTGACCCCTTAAAATAAATGAATAAATATAATAAAAATTAAAAACAAGGAATTATGAAAAGCACAAACTTATAAAATACATATGTGTTCCCTAGTTAAGCCCAAGTATACTCTATAGCAAACCACACTGCAGCATGTATAGAGGGTGTTCCAAGATGATAACTTAGAGCAGGGAGGTGTGCCAATACAGAATGTGCACTTACTAACACAGTCCCACAACACAGGAGTGGTGATAAATTACCAGTGAGACAATAGGCCCACCGTCCAGCATGAGGTGTTTAAGACTTCCTCGGTGTGACATGATACACTTCTGCCACTTGCCATGACACAGGAGACACTCAGAAACCTCACATGTAGTATGTGAAGGTGTGTGTGTGTGTGTGTGTGTGTGTGTGTGTGTGTGTGTGTTTGTGTGTGTGTGTGTGTGAAAACATTAAGTGACCCCTTTAAGTAAAGTCTAAGATAATCTGTGCTGGTTGTAGTCTGGACTGTGGTTACTCCTGAGGGAGGAGGAGGAGGGGGTGGACTGGAAGTGAGCTGGGCAGATCAATGACTCTCTTAGCTTTAAATTCATGGACCTGACATCTATCAAACTGTAACCCATCACTCCACAGTTCTGCCCATTTATGAGTGTCACAGGTATGGAAAATTATTTCCCCAATCTCCAAAGTTCCCGATAGACACTGAATATATTTGGAGAGGTGGCTACTGGTTCCAGTGCCCTGAACCGGCCACTTTCACTTCAGTGGGTCCGAGGATTCATCTCTGATTGACAGCCACGACCAAACTTCCCTCCCCACCAACATTGATCCCTGTCAGTCTCAGGGCAAACCAAAGAACTCGCCGTTTAGAATCTGAATTTGTGTTCTCTCCCAAGAAGTCACTTCCTCAACCGCCTTGCTTTCCTCCTC
Source organism: Peromyscus eremicus (assembly GCF_949786415.1). Classification (NCBI taxonomy): domain Eukaryota; kingdom Metazoa; phylum Chordata; class Mammalia; order Rodentia; family Cricetidae; genus Peromyscus; species Peromyscus eremicus. Next base: position 38,895,432 of record NC_081437.1, on the reverse strand, counting down.
TCTCAGGTCACTAATGTCGTACTACCAGAAAGCCCTTGCCCGAGTCTGAGAATCCGAAGTCAAAACACAATGTTTTACTCCCATGTCTACTTTAATGTACTTTACAGAGCAAGAGGCATCTTTGTGTTTTGGTATTTTATTGTGCTTCATCTAAGGCAGCTTTGTGGTAAGGCTTATTCGGTGTTGTATTCTCAGAACTACAAGGCTTTAAGAGATACTCAGTACTTAATGAGGAAGAGGGCAGACGTTAATAATCCACATCTAAATTAACATTGTATACATAGTGCTTAGACACTAAGGCAAATGCTAGAACTAAAATTGTATGTATTGGAACTTGGCTGTTTCATATGACGGGGCTGGAAGGTATGCACGCTGGAGCCACGGCATCTCCTTTATTCTTACTTTCTATTATTGGGCGAGCTACCATTTTTATGGTTTTAGTTTTAAAGTTTAAAGTAATTTAGGAAGTTAAAAACATAGCAGGTATGTCCCAAGTCAGATTATTGTGTAGAATCCCTCTTTGTCGGTCTTCTCTCTGACTAAATACCTGTTGTTTGGCTAGATGAAATGGGTACAGATGTCTTTAAAACACTGAGGCCCTCTTTACCCACACTAACCCTGATATTCTAATGTGACTGGTGTGGCCCCAAGGTAAAATCTCTGCATTGGGTATGGTGGAATTAATGCAGGAGCTTGCCCGAGAATTCCCCTGGAAGACCATCTGAGGTTCAATAAGTTATTGGAGCTTTAGGGCTAGTGAGGAAAAAAAAAAAATGAAAGATATTTTGAGGTTCCCAAGGTCCTAAGCTCCACATATCACATAATTGCTTGCAGGCAGGTTAACACCCCATGAAGAACCCGGTGTCATCAACATACAAATGTGAAAACAAAATAACCTTGATATTCCCATGTGAAGAATGTGTCAATGTGTCTTCCGTAAAGTCTGGAACATTCCAGATGCATCGGTTCCTCACCAAAGAAGGTCCCTATTTCAATTCAACTCTTAGCACATGTTTGCATGCACACACACACAACACACACACATACACACACCACACACACACATACACACACACACATATATATGCCCTAGACTAGGTGCTCTGTTTGCCCTCATGCTAAAGGAGGCATGTGTGTGGATTTAAACAATGAATGGTGTCTTTTTTTTACCTCCCGTGTGTCTTCATGGGTTGTTTTACAATGTGTGACAAGACTGGACTGTAGGTCAAGGTTCAACCAGACAGAAATCCACACTAAAAGATACCACAGACTATTTCCTCCAAGGAACATGTACTGGATTCTTTTTTCCCATAGACTCTATTTTCTTCAATCCCCAAAGAATCCAGTTGCTCTTTTAGCATCAAACTGCCCTCTGACACATGAGCATCCCCTGTCAAAGAGCACCCGAGGACAAGTTCCACGTTGGGGTTCGGTTTGATGGTAAGCCAGGAGAGCCAAACAAGGTTCATCATCTGTTCCACTCTCACCAAAAGCCACTTGTGTCCCTCTCAGACACTCAGCAAGGAGTTCTTGTCCCCACTTTGACACCCCCCCCCCATTTTCTCCTGGCTCCTGAGCCACTGTTTCATCTGGGTGGCTACTTATGTCATCAATTTCTCTGTAAAACTGACTTCCAAAATCCCACCGTTTCATTCCATGCTTTTTAGTGCCCAGCGCTGCTCAGTCTTGTGTGCTGTATTTATTCTCCTGTGCTTATTTTCCTTGGTAGTTGTTGATCTCCACTCAGGTTTGGATACATTTGCTTTCGTTCTCCACAGGGCCCGATGCCTAGGCCAGCTGACGTGGGGAACGTTTGCTCTATGAATCAAGGAAGAGGTAGATTCGAACTGGGCTCCCGGGCTGACAGCCTTGTCACTAGATGTACTAAATGTACAACCAGCTGAGGAATGCAAAGTGTCATGTCCCATCTCTTAAACAGCATCCCCATTTGTTGTCCATGTCGTCTCTCTCATGTCATTCCAAACACTGTGTTTAAGAGCCAAACAGAGTCACAGCAATGTTACAAGACCTGTTCTAGGTTACAGGACCTGTCCTAGGTTACAGGCAAGATGTGACAGAGCCAGGACCCCTCAGTCTGTGGTCCCACTCACCTCTTTCATTGTCTCACCCTGCAGCTACCTTCTCCAAGGGAGCGCTTATTCTTTGTACCAAAATCCTGTGTACGCTTGGTCAATGTTAATTGGTTGTATCTGAAACCACTAGGTTCATGTTTGGGGCCCTGAGTCCTTAGCTGGTGGCTTGTGGTAGCTATTGGTGCTGTTCAGGTGTAAGAGGTGAGGTCTGGAAGCTGGGTGTAGGCACTAGAGTTGACCCTTGAAGGTTCCCTCTGCATCTGGCACCAGCTGCCTGGTTCCTAGTCCAGCAGTGTGTGAAAGTCTCTGCCACAACTTCCCTGCTAAGAAGGGTAGGAACTGTGCATCAGAGTAAATCCTTTCTTTCTGAAGTCTTTCCTGATGGGTATTTTATCACAGTAATGAGAAAAACAACTGATGCAGGCAGCTTGCTTTGTTTACAGAAATATCAATATTTATTCAAAACCATCTGATAAATCTAATAAAGATTCATTTTTTTTAGGTGATTCTCCCTCCCCTTTCCAATGACCTTTGCTGTATGAGATGGTATTTGGCCAAAAAAGAGGAAAAAAAGTACTACTTGAAATTAGCACTTATTATATATCAATCAAACATTGAGCTATATTTAAGCATGAGTCATTCATGCTTGGATCAATTAGAGATAAAATGTTTTAAATGGAAGCATTATCATCTCTCAGTAGACCAGACATCCTCATAGGCATTCCTGACCAGAGCAATGATCTATAAATCCACAGAAGGGACGAGGCCAACTGGAGATCCCAGAGCTGACTTGAGAACAAAGAAAGATAATCACCTAGTCCATGGTGTGGACTGCGGAGACCCATGAGTATGATGGAGGGTGAGAGCCTACAGAGTTGGGGTTCTAATGACCCTCAGGGTGATCTCTGCATTCCTAGAGTTCCACCACAGCACCTGACAAAGGAATTGCTTTGCAAATCAATTTGTGCAAACCCAGAGATCCTTGTTATGGAGACTCGGCAGTGCACGTGTGGGTGCTGGTTTGCACATGAGCACTGCATCCGTGCACAGCTCACGTGTGGTCAGAGGGCAAGCTCAAGTGTCAGTCTTCAGGAACTTCAATATAGTTCTGCTGTTGCTGGAAAGGGTTCTCCCATTAGCATGGAACTTTCATCAGAGAGTCCAGTCTCTCTGTACAACAGCTTCCAGGAACTCCCTTCTCTCTGCCTCCTGTCCCTCAGTGCTGAGGTTCCCGGTGTCTGTCCATGCCCCTGGCATTGCACATAGGTTGCAGAGATTTGAGCTCCAGTCTTCCTATTAACTGGGTGAGCGCTTTATCCACCCCAGCCCCAGAAACACTTCTTTATTTGAACCCACCCCCACCCACAAACATGCACCACACTCACTGACCAGGCTCTCTCTTCTGACCACAGTGGCGCTAGGATGAGCACCCGATCTCCCGGCCAGAGCACGGGCTTTACTACACCCACTTTCCTTTCGAGAACTGTGGGACTTTGACAGCAAGTCGCTTAACTCCGTCCAGCAGCAGCTGTGTGGGTTTTGCATAATTAATTATTTATACCAAGGCAGACACAGTAATTAACATCCAGATGAATATGATACTCTGATCAGAAACGCTTTGCATTTCAGCCATCCCTCAAGCAAGTAACTGTCAAAACCGGACTGCTTGACAGAGCGGGGCCTGCCAAGCCCCTCACAGACATCTGCTCTGTAACAAAAAGAACAGATTCCCTGAGCAGAGTGTACACACTGGCTGATTTTAGTAGGCAGGGAATAGCTCTGGTTGCCTTCTCACAAATGCTGGTCGATTCTGTCTGCTTCCAAGCACATCTCCCAGCATCTCCCAGAAGGACTGAATTTTAAATGGGAAAAAAAAAAAAAAAATCTATGTTGTCCTGAATGCCAGCCCTCAGAGTGCAGTCATCAGATGCAAGACTGGGTCAGTTGCTCTTCAGATGTGTGAAGGGACATGTCAGGAAACCACTCCGTCTTACCACTGCTAGAGGGCCAACAGCGTGTGAGAACCTCCCTTAACCAAGTGGCTGATTGACACCATGTTATCCTGTCGTTTGTATAGGGACGTGGAAACTCCTGAACCTTAGGGGAACGCCGAGAATCTTCTGGAAATGGTGGAGAACCAGCCCCCGCCCCCCACCAGCAGCTTCATCATGCTCTGTCTGAATCTTACTGCAAGGCCTCCAGCACGGCGGGTGGTGGGGGCGGGGCGGGGCGGGGTGGGGGAGGGGCATCAAGGGTGGCAGGGCTGCTCCCTAGACGCAGTGAGATGGCATCTTCCACCACGGCCATTTTTCAATTCAAAGCAGAGTGACCATTGCCAAGAAATGTAATTACTGCTCTGGGCCTGTGATTGTGACCAAGGTGGGTTAGATTATTTATAATCCAATTAATTATTTTGATGTCAGTCGGCAAATATGGATGGAGAATCAAAGGGTACAAATATCTATGGGTCCTGACCGTGCCTCTCAGGACTGCTTTCCCTGAAGTCCACCTCTCCACCTTTGTAAACGCCAGTTTCCTCATCCACAAAAATAAAAAAATAAAATAAAATAAAAAGCAAGAACAGTTAAGTTTGTCTAGATTATGAGTAATGTCTCTGAAACCTTTTAAAAATCATGAAATGTCTGTTGATTAACAACAGAGACAGCAGCCAGGCTGTCTTAAGGGCAGATTTTGTTTTGTGGGTGTGCTGAGACTTTCACTCTCTGGTTTCTGAGCCCCTTTTAGTTCTTAAAACTAGCCAATAAAAAAAATACAGTATGCTCAATTAAATTGGAATTTTGTATAAATCTTAGCATATCACATATTATATATGAATTATATATATAAATGTAAGATTCCTCCAATTATTTAGAAATGTTTGTATATAATTTATTTCTTACGTCTCTGGAATTCAGCATTGCTTGTCTGTATCCTACCTCGTCGTCATTTATTTTGGAGGTCTTGGATAAAATGCCATCTGACAGTGCATGGGAGGGGTACGCGATCCCTGGGTAAAAGGAACGATGTCATGTCCTTACATAGCACATATTTAGAAATATTTCATAGGCACAAATTTAGAAATAATGGGCCTTTCAGTTCACTTGTTTCACACAAGATGCCCCGCTCTACCTATGTGATTCTATGTGATTTGTGCAAGGGTACTGGTGGTTATGATGTGGTTACAATGGGAGAGGGTAAGGACTGGATAGGGATGTACCAGAGAGATGCTTCATGACATCAAAGCCAGATACACGTTTGTTTTGAATTATGCTATTTAAGCTGTACTAATGAGTACTATTGCTAATGGAGAAATATATCTAGGATATTGTATATATGAAACCCCAGCTTTTCTTAAACGCTCAGGAGTAGAGTTACCCCCCTGATGATTTCTCCTATCTGAAGATCAATTAAGACCAAAGAAGTTGAAAACTAATACAAACAGGAGAACCAATAATTCAAAGTTTATCAAATCAAGACTCTATTAACAGCTGAGGAGACTCAGCTTTCCTTTAAGAAGATATATGGATTACAGAAAGAGGAGATTATATTTCAAGGAATGTTTGTGGAATATCTGTAAATGCATATCTCAAAGGCAGCAAAAAAATTATTCATTTGTCTACATAGACAGACATACCTTATGATCTTGTTAGCATTGATAGTGAATTAGGAGAGAGATGAAATGAGACATACACTGTAGGGTAAGGAGACTGTCACAAAGAATTTTGCTAAATAAGACCTGAGAGGGAGGGGCTTTCTAGTGGGAAGATGATGATTGATTATTTGGGTTCAGTGTCTGAAGACCTTGTGTGCAGGATGGTCATGAGTCATTCTAGAGAAAGAAACAGCATAAACTACTCATGAGGAACAGGCAAGACATCCCAGCATCAATCACTGGGAGTGGTGGTATAATTGTGTGTCACACTTGGGATGGGGGGTGGGGACAGGTTGATGGAATGGCTTTGGGGGAGGTGACATGTAGAGTTTGTTCTTGTTAGTCCTGGACAGTAGAAAAAGATGCCTGGGTAACTCTCAGCCATACTTCTGTTGACCTTGTGGGGATAGAAGGTAAAGAATGTAAACTCTCCAGCTGGCTCAACCTTGATTATGGGAGTCTGTGGGAGTCTAGCTCTGACCTGCTCCCACCTTATGAAGGGTTCTTGGGTAGAGGAGAGAGGAATGAGGAAATATTAGGTAGAAAGATGGAAAGAGATAAGAAAGACAGAGACACAGGGTAGCTTTGGGAGGGCCTGAGTCAATACCCACCAGCCTGGAGGTTTATTCAAAAGGGTTTTTTATAATATGCCAAGGGGAAAGGCAAAAGACCTCCCCCTTGCAAAATCAAAGCACACCGTACAGCCAAGTGTAGGCCCTTCCAAACACCCAATAAACACACCCGTGGCTAAATTATCTCCTTATGCAGCCTTGCTGGGTAAAGCAAGCTCAGATTCTCTGACCTTGAGTAAGGTCTCATTAGATAGCCTCTGTGGGCCTCCACATTTGATAAACACACAGCAATTATGTTCTCTTTGTGGTCATCCATTTCCTTCTTCTGCAACATGAAGCCATGTGTGAAGGCTTTCACGGTTCTTTTACCCTCAAGAGCCCCAAACTCCTCATTCAGGTGTGGAATCCCCACTTGGAATTATCATCCTATTTCTGAGTATGGATCAAACTCATAACCTCCAGAAGAGAAATAAGAACCCCTGAAAGAAAATACGCCTGTGTGAAAAGGCATTTGTTAGCCAATCATGAGGCCCAAGGAAAAGGAGCTATAGGAGAAATAACTGCAATGCTCTAGCAAGCCTCCTGCTGGGAAACTGTGGAGAAGGTGTGACATTTGATAGATCGTTTTGTCCATGAGCCTGTGTGACCTCTTCCACATACCAGAGACAGAGCCCGTCCCATCTCCTTGGTCTTTGTCTGCTTTCCCCTTCTGACATAAGCTTTTGTTTTTTATTTTTTTATGCTGTGGGATGCCTTTCTGTATGCTGTGAATATGTGTTGCTCTGACTGGTTGATAAATAAAGCTGCATTGGCCTATGGCAAGGCAGCTTAGAGGCAGGTGGGAAATTCAAGCAGATAGACAGGAAAAAAAAAGAGAGGCAGAGGGATGCCAGCCTACTGCCCAAGAAACAACATGCCAGCAGACCGGTAAGCCACGGAACACATGGCAAAACATAGATTAATAGAAATGGGTTAATTTAAGTTATAAGAGCTAGGTAGCAAGAAGCCTGCCACATGCCATGCAACTGGTAATTAATATAAGCCTCTGTGTGTTTACTTGGGTCTGAGAAGTGGCTGTGGGACCATGGGTGAGAGAGATTTGTCTGGACCACGGTGGGGGGGGGGGAGACACGCTCATTTTTGTGCACAGGAACTTTCATCAAGTCCTTTCCCTAAACCACAGCTCACTGATATTTGTTCTAGAATCTTCTAGACTGATGTGAGGACAAGCTTGTGACAGACAAACGTCATGACTGTCCATCAGTCTCCCAGCCAACCCTGCTGGAGTACAGCCTTCTGCCCAGCACTGCTGACATCTTAGGCCCTTCACAGCCCCAGGTGGAGATGGGGGAAGACTGGAGAGCTTCTCCCCACAGGTTCCATTTCTAACTGGCTGCGTGACCTAGTGACTGCAGCTATTCTTGGCCATGACTCCTGCAACATGGAAGCAAGTAAGCTCTCTTACACCTCACTCACAGGTTGACAAAAGAATTTACAAAGCCAACCCTTGGCTATTTTTAGCCTCCAGTCTTCACATCAGAGACCTTTTGCTCACCTTGTTCTGGGCTAGGGTTAAGTCCACATCAAGGTCACAAAGACCCAGGCAGACAAAGTTGAAGAATAAACTGAATATATAAACTTAGCTCCTTTGCCCTTCCAGGCTCTCTGCTCTTATGCATTCTACAGCCCTATGAATATATCTCTTTTATATGGAATTTCCAACATTTTGGTCCTGCAGGTACCCACACTCCACAAAGTCACTGCTATTTTTCTTCTAAACTCAAACCTTGGCTCAGAAGAACCAAAGAGCCAACACCAGAGGGCTCCTGCTGACTCAGCAGCACTTCCCCTGTGGGGTGCTCATCACCGTAATGGCATCATTTCCCTGGGTTGGTCTTCTTTTATCAACTGATTCCCCCCTCCCCCAATTGGGACTAGAGAAACACTTTAGTCATGTACTACCACTAAAATATAAAGAGGTGGGTTGCGGCCACTAAAAACAACATTCAGGTGTGTTCTTCTGCATGGGTATGACAGTTGTACAGAGTTCTTCAAGAATCCCCCGATGAAGCGGACAGCCATGAGGCACACATGGCGTATGGCAACTAAAGAGATAACTGGGCGGGAATGAAAGAGTTAGGGATTTCTGAGCCCCGTCTGGCGTCTTTACAAAGCACTGCTTTCCATACTAATTTAGGAGTATAATCTAGTGAGCACACTTCTGAGACTAAAACCTGTGATTTGAGAGACATGTGACTAATCCTCTCACATGCAAATAAACACATGTGCAGGAGATAGAACTGTGTCTCGCAGCCCCAGCAGCTTGTCTGTGGGTTGCCTGGATGCATCACAGGCAGATTTGCTCTCTCTGCTGGGAAGGCCTTCTGTGCTCTCCGTCTCAGATTCACTGGAGCAAAATCACAGGTCAAGTGCTCAGCTCTGACCTCTGCTGCAGGAACCCGCCGGGTCTTCGCAGTGAATGGGTTAGGCAGTTTTTACCATTGCCGTCCGGTGGATAAAGAACAAACAGGTGGTTCCTAATAGCTGTAACGTGCTTATCAGGTTGGACAAGAAGATCCATTTGGGAAGGCACAAACTCAGAAGCTCAACAAAATTTCAGTGCTGTTTCGACTCAGTGTCCTCGGCTGTCAGTGACTCACGCACCTGCTAGAGCTGAATATCTGTATTCCATGGGGTCTTTTGTTACTGGGGGTCCTGAGGCATGGCTTCCTCCTTTCCCAGTTCTTACGGCACACTGAGAGTACCCACACATCCCTTTCCATGCTGTTTGACAGACTTCAAATGCACTAAGTGTGTAAGCCAATCTGGACCGTAGCATAATGGAACTGATGTGAAGTGAGCTATAGCTACCTTATTATCTAAATCTGAACCAGAACGTGGTGCTGTCTCCCAAACTTAGAAAAGACAAAGGCTTTGTTGTTGTCAAACAAGAGTCGGAGAATTAGAGACACTAAGAGAGAGAGCCTAATTCCTGCTAATCACAGGTGGGATTAGGGAAGCATTGTAGAAGTATTGATCACTAATGACTTCCAACAGGCAAACAGTGCGATGCGATGCAAATGTTTGTAGGAGCGGCACTCCACTTAATTCCCCAGCAGTTAGGAGGAGAGACTGACACTCAGTTGAGCAGCTTGTTCAGCATCCAATCGTTAGTAAGCTGCTCCAGGGCTGATACCTTACAGCGACCCTACATCTACTTGCTTAGAGGTGAAGTGCTCTTAGGTCTACTGGCCAGCCCTGATGGAAGGCATTACATAAAGCAGGTGTTTTATCCTTGTTTATGTGCAAGCATTTTCTAAGGACCTACTGTGTGTTATACACCATCCACTGTTGGGTTATTCATCCAGGGACATGGTTATTCTTCTATGCAGGCAGAAACTGGATCCCCATGACCCTGAATGTGAGAAGACAAACCCCATGTATGTTTGCCAACTCTTGGGTCATGAGCTACTGGCCATGGGGGTTCTTGAGTAGAACACAGATTATAAAACATATATTAAAATATAATACATATTTAATATGTTTATTTTATTTAGTTTTGGTGTGTGTGCAGGTGCATACTCCCATCATGTGTCCTCCTCTATCTCTCTCAAGCTTGTTTATTCTGAAAATGGATTTCTCACTGATCCTGGAGATTCTGTTTTCAACTAAGATAGCTGGTCAGCAGACCACACAACTTTTCCTGTCTCAACCCTCTTCAACGCTAGCCTTATAGGTGTGTATGACCATGCTTGGCTTTTTACATGGGTACTGGGGATCAGAACTTGGGCACTCATGTTAGCATAGCAAGCAATTTATCCATTAAGTCATCTTCCCAACCCCATATTTAATATTTTTATAGAATGTGCTGGACAATATTTTTTAAGTATCTTTCTATCATCTCAAAATCAAAAATTTTGAGAATTAGCAAAGCAGGATGCAAAGAATTGATAGGCACTAAAGAGTATCCCAGTTTGTTCAACTAAAATATACTTGGAGTCTAACCTGGGCCTGAGCATATACCATCTGTGGATGGTTTAACAGAGTTTATACAGAATACAGTACTGGCCCGTGACCTGAGCACAGATCTGTACAGAATGCATTACTGGCCCATGACCTCTAAGACAGAATCTCCCAAATGATCTGTTTGGTGCTAGAAACATATAGATCCAAAGTCAGTGATCTAAGGAACTTTCAAAACATACACTGTTTCATTGTTTGTAACAAGGTCCTGCATGCAGCCTAAGCCAGCCTCAAACTTGTGATCCTCTTGCCTTAGTCCTCAGAGTGCTGGCATTGCATGCATTATAACCAGCCTAAGAAAATACACTTTTAATAATTACCCATTTTCATGTTCCTAGTAATCTAAAGCATGTCTGAGTAGCTTCAGAGATCACCTTACATTCAAGCCCCTCAGCCAGCACCAGGAACTAACACCATCCAAAGGACATGGGATAAGAACTGCTGTGAAGTTCTGAAGTATGGAAACTCATTGAACACCCAGAATAATCCTGCAAAATACAGACTGTGGTCATCAAACAGCAAATTAGAAAGATAAAATCCAAAGCTAGCTCGGGACACCCTGAAGTATTGACCCTGTCAGTTGGGCTCTGTAGTCCACACTCTTGAATAAGGAGCTGAGGTCACCCGGAAAGAGAAAACATGGGAAGAAGCGATGTCATGTGACATCCTCATGTCAGCAGCCAGCATGATGGCTGTATCGCATGGGTACTGACAGCGAATTTGCACGTGAGCATCAAGGGATGGACTTTACAGAGCTGATGTAAAGAGAGACTTCGGCCATCTCCTGCTTTCACTTCTATAAACCGATATAGTTTAATGCCAACTTGTATTCATGTTATAGACTAACAAATCTGTCGTACACTACCTGAAGTGCAGCCAAGTGTACCTAGCCTTCAGGGTGAGGGACATCATCGCTCATGCTGGAGTTCTGGCAGAGCTGGCAAATGACAAAGCATCTTGTCTAGAGAATCACACCAGCCACTGTCCTCACCACTGCCATCGTCAGCAAGTAAGTATCTTGAAAAGCACATTACCCATAAAGAGAAAGTCAGAGACATCAAGAATTAATGAATAAGTCTGATAAGATTATTTACTGACTTGGAAAGTGTGTGTTGGATCTCTCACCATCAGGATCCAAGCGGAGAAGGAAAACTGCTCTGGCCTTTTCACGGTGAAAGTGGCCTAGCTTGGGGAGGAAGGAGCCATTAGTTTGCCATGGCTTCTGTGATAACATTTGATAAATTAGGTGGCTTAAGTCAATACAAATATTCCTTGGAAGTTCTGGATGCTTTGAAGACAGAAGCAAACCATCCAAGGACACAGACTCTTCCCAGATCCTCCACAGCAGTCTCTCCCTGTCGTGTGGGACTTCTGGTGGTGGCTGCCAGTCGCCAGCATGCCTGTGACTGTGTCGCTCTGACCTCTGCCCTAATGTCACAGAGTTTGTCCTTAGATGTTGGTCTGTCCCTGTGCTTCTTGCATGGAGTCCAATCTTATCAGACCCAGACATGTTGCTCCTTGACATCTGAAACGGCCCAATTTCCATGTAAGTTTCATTCACAGATATCAGGGATAGGACTTCACTGTGCCTCGTCGGGGAGCATCATTGAACTGAAGCAATAGTTCACAATGTAGGGACCCATATTGGCTCAGAACACCCCAACACCAAGTTCTCAGCACAAAGGAGATTTATTTGCCCCAGAGGGCCTAAGGGTGGTGATAAGAGACAAAGACAGGAGATAGAGGATGAGAGAGAAGGGGAAAGGAACAAGGGAAAGGGGGAAGGGGTATGTATCCTGGGGAAGGTGGGGGGAACAAAGGACTGCCCCTGGATATAGAGGAGACAGATGTGGCCCATAGGAAAATGGGAAGGGAGAAACACTGTGTTAGGATGAGTTGGTTAATTTTGATTGGGCATGTTAATTAAGTGAACCAAATGGGGCTTTTGATTGCTGAACTTCAATACTTTAATAACTGGCCCTTGGTAGTCAGCCTCAGGAGGAGGAAGTGGCCAAATAAGGAAATCCAATGGGTTTGAGCAAGGCAGAGGGAATCAGGGAGAAGGGCAAGGCCTGCCACAGGTATGTTTGCCATGCTCAGGCTGGCTAGAGTCCCTTCACACAGAGATGTTGAAAGAACTGAGGAACCCAGATAAGGGAAGTTGCTTCTACCAATCTAGAGAGAGATGTTGATGGCCTTAACTTAATGATCCATCTCTGGTTAACACCAGAGGTTCACATCATCCTACAGATGGATGCTACAAGTCTGTCTACCACTTCCATGGGGACTGTAGATGAGTTGCTTCTTCTACTCAGCTGGTTGATGCTTGTCCAGAGTTTGAACCAAGCAGGGCATTCTGGGAAACACGGCTTCTGGGAGCCTAGTCCTTGCAATAACTTAGAGGATTTGAGCAGGTGTCAGTTAGCAACAGACCCAAACTTAACTACACCAGCTGACTTGCCATTTGCCAGGAATCAGGCAGAAACATCAATTTACAAACAGTATGTGTCACGGTAATATATATGTAAATCAAAAAATCCCCCAGATCTCTGTAGTATAATTGTGGGGAGGATATTAAGATTTCAGTAGAACTGAAAGAAGTACTACTGAATGTAAAGATAAGCACTGTCATCCATGTTCACAGAAACAGTGGTATCAACAGAATAAAAACAGGACACTGCTCAAATGTCTAAAATATATAATCAGTAGATTGTGGTGTATCTCTGAAACAAAGCCTTACACAAAGGTGGAACAAAACTAAAGGTATGCCCAATAAAATGCTTCCTTTTGAGTCCTCATAGTGGATGAAAAAAAAAAAAAGCTAAGGAATAGTTCATGCAATACAAGTTTATAATGTTCTGAAATAATTTATTGTAAGATATTAAATAAGAATATGTAAGACAAGGAATGACTGACACAAAATCAAGTCTAGTCTGCATTCACAAAAGAAACCATGGGTAGAGTGTGTGGAGCCTCTCATGCACTGGTTCTCCTCTATTGTTCAGCTTGGCTGGTATGATCAGGAGCTATTTATGAATGTACCCTATTAATATGAATATATATGTTATTATACCCTTTTAAAGACATTAACTGTTTACCAGTGTATATTGCTATTAATGGGGGGAAAAATGTATGAGCGTGTGAAGAAAGTCAAAGGTATAAAAATGTCCTTCAAGTGACAACAGGTCATAGTACATGCCCCACTTTAGAGACTATTTGTCTAGGATCTTGAACTGTAGTCACAAAATAAGACACAGTATAAAAATAACTAGATCCATATAATCAGGACAAATATCAGGGTTTTTGCTGAAGCAGTATAAAAATGGCGGTGGAAATAAGATAGATGAAGTAATTTATCTGTTCACATTCATCCCTCTTAGCAGTAATTAAGTGCATGCTTGCTCACAGAAGCTGGGCCTTCTCTCACACATTCAGTAACGCCAAGCAGAGCTTGGAATCTGAATGTTCTTATTAAATGTAAAAATAGCAATAAAACTAGATTTTAGTGATTACTTAATTAAATGTATTCAAATTAACAACAAGCATATTTGGTTGCACATTGATGCTTTTGTTTATCTTCTTAGTGTTTATTGGCCATTGACTCTACTCCCATCATCTTATTAGGGATGAGGTTATATGCAGAAGAAATGCCTTCACGTGCAAATGTCTACATCAAGTGAAGCAGCTAGATGGATGTTGATACCCAGTGACCCAGTGGGGCACGGGCTCTGTGAGGGAAACATCCTGGGAAAGGCTACAGCCACACCAAAATGGTCTCTGGATCGGGGAAAGAAACCAAACGCTCCAGAGAAAGGGGTCTCAACAGTGGAGAAAGAGGAAGACCTGTCCTGGAGTCAAGCTGCAAGTGGCAATGCTGCATTTTAAAAATAAATACTGAACAGGCTGTGACTATAAACTAGTGAACTACCCCAGAAAATGACCCTGGAAAGGCTATATATAAGTAAATACATAAATTTTCATGTTTTTTCTGTTGTTGAACTTGGTGAGGTTGTATCACATCCGAGTGACAGGAGGTAGAGGGCAGAGAAAAGATGTCAGTACACAAGTTTACAGAGAGCTGTGGTGGTAGGCATGGCAACAGAAGGGACCAAAACACAAGAGGCATTATCCCAGGAGTAAGTTGGTGCCCTCATAAGTCTTATTGTCAACTCAACACAACCTAGAAACAACCAGGAAGAGGAAACCTCGGTTGTGAAATTGCCTTGATCATGTGAGCCTATGACCATGTCTGTGGGAGATTGTCTTGATTGATGATTGATAAGAGAGCGCCCTCCACTGCAGGTGCCACCATCCGTAGGCAGGTGGTCCTGAGCTATGCAAGGAAGCCTGCTGAGCAAGAGCCTGTGGGTGACCCAGCAAACACTGTTTCTCCATGGTTTCTCTTTCAGGTTCCTCTTTGAGCTCCTGCCCTAACTTCTCTCAGTGATGGACTGTGACCTGGAAGTGTAAGCCAAATAAGCCCTTTCTATCCAAGTTTCTTTGGATCATGGTACCTACCACCACAACAAAAGGCAGAGTAGTCATGTTCAGATTTCATGGGAAATGAGTGTCAAGAGGTCACCTGACAGAAAGAGAAAGAAACGGACACACTAAATCATCTGTACTGGTGTAGTAAGGGATTCATCACACCTGGATGACCTAAACATATACAAGCTACCAGGCAATGCAGCTTCTCAAGGTGCAGGCTGGCCTACCCAGATACACATACACCAAGAGAGGCCCAAGACAGAGGAAGCACATCATGAACTTCTGGGGATCTATACCATGGATAGATAGTATAAAGGGAGCAGGGCTGGGTAGAGAAAGAAGTTCAAATTCTACAGTAAGCATCAGAGGTAAGGTAGCCTCATGTGGTCCTCATTGCTGGAGGGTTAGGCATAGAGCTCAGAGTCTGTCATATCATTCACTGGGTGAGAGTTGCTCTGTGTTTATTTGCACATGTCCATTCAGAGATAGAAGTCTAATACTGCCTCTGTAGAGAATGCATGGAAGCGTTTCCTCCCAGTATAATGGGATGCTTCTTTCAGACACTGCAGACAAAGTAAGGAAATGAAAATTCCTATGTGATGAGATAATTATCAACACCTCCTTCAAGGCATGTGCTATAAGCAATAGTAAAACAATCGCATCCAACTATCAATTTCAGGGTTCGAAAGATGATCAAGCTTGAGAAGAAATAAATGAAAAATAAGATATCTAAGGAGTGTAACTTCCCAGATGAGAGACTTCACCTCTCTGAGGAAGGCAAAGAACCGTATGCCAAGAAGGGAACATCATTAAAATGCTTAAGAACACCAGGAAGGGAAACTGCCTTGTAAGAATCAGAAAATACTGTGAAGGCCTCCAGTGGTGTTCCCATATGAAATATCATGTTAAGAAAATGGTGTAGGAGAGTAAAACCATCACTCAGTGTAGACGTTGGCTGCTATTGTTCCAATCCTGCATGTCTTCCAAAGGGCTCAGCCACCAGGGTGACCCCACTGGGAGATAAGGTCAAGCAGATGGCCCTTAGGGTACTTGGGGATGTGTCTGTGAAGGGGATTGGGAGACCATAGGTCCTGTCTCCATTTTTTTGTTTTCCTGGCCACGAGGAAGTGTTTTTGACCCCACTACTCACTGCCACAGTAACATACTGCCTTACCATGGAGCCAAACATCAGGAACCAGCCTCCAGTGGACTAGAACTTTCAGAACTATAAATGGTAGTAAAACCTTTATATGTTTGTTATCTTGGGCATTTGTGTCACAGCAATGGAAAGCTGACTAACTGCCAATAAATACAAGTAGAACCCTGATCCTGCTGAAAAGCAAGAGTAACCCTAGAATAGCCAAAGATCTTTCCATTTACTGCAAACCTGTGTAGGGGTGTGTGTGTGTGTGTGTGTGTGTGTGTGTGTGTGTGTGTGTGTGTATGTGTGTGAAAGAGATAGTTATGAGCTCAGAGTTGAGGCTGTGGATATTATTTTTAAAAACTGGGATGATTTTAAAAAAATGCAGAAGATATGATCAAGGATACTCTCCAAATAAAATTATACCCACAGCTTAATCGCTAAAACTTGTAACTATTACCCCATATGGCATGGAATCAGGATTAGTTTAGTATCAAGAGGCATTTATCCTGTGCTGTCTGGGTGGACTCCAAACACATTACACGTGTCCAATAAGGAGCAGGCAAAGGAGTGTTCAGAGAGAGACACAGATGGCCATGGAAGACCCCGGAGGTCCACACCATCAGAGTTAAGACATAAAGACTGTTGGCGATGCTAGACGAGGCAGAAAGTGGGTTCTTCTGTAGTTTGAGAGCCGGTGAAGGCTGACCTGCACCTCAACTTTGACCTCTGCTCTCCCCAACTCAGAAATGGTAAATGTACCTTGTGTTCAGCCACCTATTTAGAAAACGTCCTGCACTATATTTTAATACAAAAGGGAAAATTTTAAATTGCTTCCTCTTAAGGGAGAAGCCAAGAGATGTTACAATATATACGGGCAAAGCTTGCGCTAAGGCTGTCAGGGTACTGTGCATGCAGCTCAGTTGGTAGCTTGGTCACCTAGCATTGCGAAGCCCTCCTTAGTGCCACACAAAACCAGGTGTGGTGGCAAATGCTTGTAATTCCAGCACCCAGGAGGTGAAGTTCAGGGTCATTGTTAGCTACATGCCAAGTTTGAAGTCACAGGGAGACAAAAGAGCACTATGAAATTATGACTTTTATTCGGGATAGATACGACGGGGCACTGCGCAGAAGTGGGATGAACTTAGATGTGTAGAAATTTAACCAAGCGGTTTTAAGTGACCATTGGTATCTTTAAAGTCAGTTACAAAGAGTCTATAGAGTGGGATCAAAAGTAGGGGGGGGGACTTTGAACATCACTCAGAATCAAATCATTACAGACTATGACTGTAAAATTCAGTCCCCCAGTGGAATACAATGTGAACCCAGCAGGCACAGCACGGGTGAGTGAAAAACTTGGACCAGAACACCGTCTCCTCCACTCATCAGCTCAGATTTGTATCTGTGACTTATCTCAGCTCTGGAACTCTGTCTCTCATCTCTTCTGTGCATTTAGGAGACGGGGTTTCCCAAGGGGGCATACAAATCATTAAATCAAACGATGCCTGTAACATGCTTGGCATACTGCCCACCACATGGTGAGTCCTTGCACCAAGAGCGACTGGTTTTTCTCCTTGTCCTTATCACGTTTGTTAGTAGCTTTGTCTGAATAAGAATTCAGACAGATTCACGCCAGCCAGCGTGGGGAGATGGCTCCACAGACAGGAGTGCTTGCCCTACAAGCTTGAAGACCTACGGTCACACCCCAGCACCCATGTTAAAGCTGAAGATGTCCATAAGACAACCCAGCACTGTATGGAGTAGAGACAGGAGGATCTGGGGGGCTTGTTGGCTGCCAGCTTAGCTCCAGTTCATTTAGAGACCTTGTCTCCCTTAGAGAGTAAAGGAGAAAAAGTCGTCCTTTGACCTATACATACACGTGTGAGTATGCACACGTGTGCACCTACAACACACACATATACAGCTTACACACATACACACACAAAAAGGCATATAAGCTGTGAAGGCTTCAGACCAAATGCACTGGGTGTTATGGAGGATGAGATGTCGATCAGTGAATGGGTGGAGTATCCCATTGTAGGTAATGGATGTGCGTGTTGGGGGAGGGGTTAAAAATGCCATTGCTAATCCACAAATTATCTTTAGCAGCAACCTCACAGGACATCTCTCCCTGAGCATAACAGTATTAATTGACAGTTTGACAGGATCTGGAATCACCTGAAAAACATTCCTTCAGGCCCACTCATGAGGGATCATTTAGCCTCCGGTCTTGCCCATGAGAGATTTTGTTGATTAGGTTAAAGTGGGAAGGACCTCCCTAAAAATGGGCCTCCGTTTCCTGGGAAGAGAGCAAGCTAAGAGGAGGCTTCATGCTCTCTACTCTCACCTGCAGACAGAGTGGCCAGCTACCTCAAGCTCCTTGTGCCTTGACTTCCCAACCAGACTCTTGAATGATGAACCAGAATAAACCTTTCAGTTCCTATGGTCAGGGTATTCCATGACAGCGATGGGAAAATGAAGCTAAGACGTGGAGGAAGACACAGATAAAATGGGCCTCTTCTGTTGTGACTGGATGCCACTAACTTTGAGCAAGTCTCTCACAACAGGGGACCAAGAGAACCCTGGTGTTAGCTCAGCAGCCTTGAAAGGAGTGATTCTCACTTTCTTAACAGGACTTTCTTAACTGGTGGTCATGTCTCAGACAGAAGTGTCTTTGCTAAGCAGTAGGGCAGAGATGCTGAAATGTCTACAGAAGAAAAAAAAATGGTTTCTCTTAGGCAGTTCGAAGTGTTGGATACACACTTGGGTAGAAGCTACATTAAACACATAAATTCATGTCATTGTTGCTTTCTAAAAGCCTGACAATTTCTAGGCTGTAAAAAAAAAAAAAAAAAAAAGGAAAAAAAAAGCAGGCTTTGAAAAAGCGTGACAAGGTGCTCACATACCTAAGGGTAACAGCAGAAGACATGGATTACGTACGTACATACGTACGTACATGCATATTTAGCTATAGGCAAAAGAAGCAGAGAGACTTGGGGCCTGGGCTATCCAAAAAGGATAATGAAAGACCTTCCTACAGTTTTCCATATTCCTAAGCAGACACAGAAAACAGAGGGCTCCCTGAAATGGAGCGTGTTTGCCGGATGACAGCCAGAATCTTTCACAATATTTTTTGGTATCCATCTTAAGGAAAGAAAATTGATTCACTGTTAGAATTCAGGGCTTGGAATATATAGACTTCCAGAACAGCCAGATCTAAGGACTCAAAATGCCCAGTGTAGAGAAGGATGACACATTCCTATCAGTCCTTGTGTAAAAGGACAACTGTGTGCTCCATGGGGCTGCAGTGAAGGCTGCAGGAATGGGATGCACCACTGAGAGGAAATGGCATCAGCATCTGACTTAACTGAGCAAGGTCATCGTGTACGAACTATGTGTAGGGAACTGGGTGGAGCTGGGTGGAACTACAGTTGGTGGAGTGCTTGTCTAGCATCCAAGAGTCCCTGAATCCCATCCACAGTACCACACAAACAGCTTAAGTTTTAGGTCAACATTGGCTATAGAGAGTGTTTCAGGACAGCTGGGGTTTCATTTGACCTTGGAGGTTGGGGGAAGGACATTGTCACACAGTGTCTAGACACACACCCCTCAGGTTTTGACCTGGTAATGACTTTTCTGGTCTTATAGGACCGCGTGTTGTAAGGGACAACTTTTTAGGTCCTTGGGCTAAGTGTTTTACAGATGTCAATCGAGACCCATCTATCCTACTATGAATCTGTTGGAGGGAACTGTTAACTTGGCCCAAACCAGGAGAAAAATTAGTGATAGAGTCAAGAGACTTTGAGCTAGACTTTATTCAGTATCTGCTAACTGATGTGCATGTGCACACATGTGCACATGCACACATGCACAGCCTCCCCCATACACAAATAGTAATAATAATGAATCCAGAGCAAATAAAAGCCCTGTTGAACATCGAAGGTGTGCCCATCAAATCCAGTGTCGGTAGGACACTCAGTGTGACGGTGCTCAGGGGTACAGCTGGTGCACAGATGGAGCAGGAGGAACCCAACCCCACAAAGGATAGGGATGTTATCTAACTTCAGGTCCATGGGCACCAACATTCCCTGCATAGCCACAAAGTGGCCAGCTGATCCAAAATGGGTTTTCTGGGACAGACCCTTGCAGTTTCCTGCTGTTGAGTAGGCCCCATACCAGACAGAGCCCTGAGGTTGGCCCAGCATCCTCCCTGCAGTTTTACATCATCTAGAAAGACCTATGCTGAGCCTGCTTTCTTAGAGGACTCTGCGGGCTTGTGTGACAGGCTTCCATGCTCTGTGAGAAGCCACATGGCCTCCAGGCAAGCCAAGTGAGCTTTGGGTGGCTCTCAGGAGTTTCACCTAAGACAGAGGGCTGCTAAAAATCATCCTAACATCCAGATCTGAATATGCCCTCTGTCACAGTCAGAGTCTTCGCGTATGTAGCATACGTCGTCAACAAAACACCACAGCTGGGTTAAATTTTCTTATTCTGTTTCACAGAACATCAATAGCACTGGGGTCCCTGATTGGAGAACCTCTGCTGCCCTTGTAGCTGTCACCCAAGGTCAATGTAAGAACATTCACATCCTAGAGAAGTGGGGAGTGGGGCAGGGGGGATTCAGACTCAGAGACAGAGATGAAATGACACTACATAAAGCTAACAACCAGTGTCCAACCCAAGCCTGCCTATTGATGAACACCCCCTCTCCTTGCCTTGGTGCTGTATAAGCTCATGTTGACAGCACTGGGATCTTGTGCTGATCAGGAGCCTTGAGTGACAGTTATATAGGTTTTGATAAATAAAACATGAGATAATAAAAGTGTTATTACTTTTAAGATACAGTTGAGTAGGTAAAAGAATTCCAAATGGGAAACAAGAGCACTTCTTCCTGGGAGAGGCTCCAGAGCCCACTCATTATACCGACGTTGGCTTCACACAAGCCCACCGAACCATCAGGTAACGAAAATCAGGAGCCAGTATCAACAAACGCTGGCTTAGACATCGGTGGCTGAAGCCACACACTGTGGATGGCCAGGGGCCCGATGCCCTGGAATGTCTCGCCCCCTTGACCGCTCTGCTGCCTCTGTCGACGTGTACGATTATTCGATTTTCTATCACAAAGTCTGTAGAGTCCGAACTACTGGTGCTGTGCGATTCTCCAACTCAGCTGCTCACCTGGGCACAATTCTCCAATGAATAAATACAGAAGAAAGATAGTTTGAGATGTGAAATGTACACAGAATTGTTTCAAAACAAACCCATGACTAGCTGGTGTCACTGACATAGTCCTCTGGTCTCTAATCAAAGATCAAAACAAGTTAGCCTTGTAATTTTGTTGTCTGTCAGACATAACAGATTTTATAGTTCCTGCCATCCCAGGGAGCCAACCAATCACACCGTGCTTCAGTCTGGATTTTCTCTTGGTTACTCCTGGTCAGGGCAGGTCTTTCAGCTCCGGAGGCAAGAACCCAAGTTCTAGACAAGGATGTGTATTCGACTCCTACTGGAGGAAAAAAATCCCCATAATCTCTGTATTGTTATAAGTGGGAGTACAAACAGAAAAAAAGGAAGAATCCTTAATTCTCCCATAATTCCAAGCACAGAGACTGAAACAAAACAGAAAATCCAGTTTGCAGCTAGAGGCACCACACCGCTTGAATCTTAGGTTTTGAAACCTGTATGGTTTGGAGAAATGTTTGTTATTAATTTCCTGCCCCAAATAATGTCAACATCCTGGCATTCCACCCTCCTTGGGCCAGCCTAGTAATTGAATCCGCTCTCAAGGACAACACAAGGAGAATGTGCTTCCTGCCCACCCTGCCCCAGGACAAAAAGGATGCCTGGTGGTGATGTGGGGCCCAGAAGCCATGGCACCATGTGGACATGGTAAAGCCCAGCAGCACGATCCCCGGGTATGGCTAATTGTAACTTCGGTAATTGCATGCAGGCATGAGGCATTTGTTTACTACTCTGTGCTTTAGAAAATCCTAACTGAAAGCCAAGAGGAAGGAGTGGATAGAGAAAGAAGGGGGAAGAAGGCAGGAAGGAACAGAGGAAGGCAGAAAAGGTGGGAAGGGGGGGAGGAAAGGAAGGAATGGAGGTAAAGGAGGGGGAGGGGAGGAAGGAGGAAAGGAGGGAGGGAGTTGTCTCCTGTTGCTGTGGAAACACAGCCCTGACATGTGACTCATGGGTGAATGATGTGGCTGCTTGAGAAGGTGTGCTGACAGAAGGTGACATTCCTTGCGTGACTTTCTGTGAGACTGTAAAATCAATTGAACAAATGCTTTACCCCTCGTGAGATCGCTGCTTCTGCCTTGTGTTTGTATGGCCCTCATTCTCCGTGTCACATTGCTGGGGTGGGAGTTAGGGAAGCAGGGGGATATTGGAAATAGCACAGGAAAAGTAAGGCCATCCACACCAATCGCACAATGTCCCTGAGCCCTGGAGAAAAATCAGTGGTTCAAACCTAACTGAATAAATTAACCGAGAGATGTGGAGACACAGCTCAGGTAAATGAAGTCACAAGGGTGAGAGGATATTCTGACAAATGCCTCACTAGTAAAACGGGTCATAAGCAACTATGAATGATTATGAAGAAACCGGATAAATAGATAAGCCCCTAGAGACATGCAGCTTACCAAGACTGAATTAAGAAGGATTAGAATCTGAGCAGGACGAAGGACAAGTAGGGAAACAAGCAACAAAATCTTACAGCAAAGAAAAGGCCAGGACTAGATAGCTTCAAAACTGACATTATCAAACATTTCAGTGAAGGGCTAACACCGGCCCTTCTGAAATTCTTCCAAGGAGAAAAAAAAAAAAAGCTTCCAAACCCTGATATGAAAGCCAGAGATATCACAGGTTAATAAAAACTGCAGGCCAGTGTTTCAACAAACATGGGTGTAAAGACACCTGGCAAAATATTAGCCAATCAAATTCAGACTCACATTGCAAGATGATTGAATAGGGTTCATTTACAGGAAATAAAATTGGTTTCGCATATCCCAAAGAATCGATGTGATCCACCCACTAACAGAATGAAATGTAAAACCGCCAAGATCATCTCAAGAGATCAGAAGAAAACCACACGAAAAGTTTGGCATCTACTCATGACAAAAATGGGGGGTGGTGGTGGAATCGCAATAAATAGTTATAGAGGGGAATTTCTACAACGTGATTTCCTTAAGTAGGGTTACTATTGCTGTGATGGAATACCATGACCAAAGCAACTTGGGGAGAAAAGGGTTTATTCGGCTTACCCTTCCACATCATAGTTCATCATCTAAGTGAGTTAGGACAGGAACTCAAGCAGGGCAGGAACCTGGAGGCAGGAGCTGATGCAGAGGCCATGGAAGGGTGCTGCTCACTGGCTTGCTCAACATGGCTTGTTCAGACTGCTTTCTTATAGAACCCAGGACCAGCAGCCCAGGGTTGACACTACCCACAATGGGCTGGGCCCTCCCCATCAATCACTAAGAAAATGCACTGTAGGTTCACCTACAGCTTGATCTTATGGAGACATTTTCTCAATTGAGGCTCCCTCCTCTCTGATGATTCTAGTCTGTAGCACGAACTGTTAGGTCTTATTAATAAAAAGAAACCCAGAGCCAGGTATGGGCGAACGCTGAAAGATCAGAGAGACAGAACAGGCCACATCCAACCTCACCTTGCCAACTTCTCAGCCAATCCTGTTTCCACGAATCCTCGGACTAGAAGCCTCTGAATCCTCATTCAAATGGATCTCAGCTGAACTGCTGCTAAAAGCCTAAAAGCTTAAAAGACTCTAGAGTTCCTGGTGTTCACACCTTATATACCTTTTTGCTTCCTGCCATACATTAACAATGTCCTGGGATTAAAGGCCTGTGTCACCATGTCTGGCTGTTTCTAGTGTGGCTTTGAACTCAGAGGTCTGGATGGATCTCTGCCTCCAGAACGCTAGGATCAAAAGGTGTGTGTGCCACCATTTTTTCTGGCCTCTATGTCTATCTACTGGCTGTTCTGTTCTCTGACCCTAGATAAGTTTATTAAGGTGCACAATATATTGGGGGACACAATAGCACCACATTTCCCCTTTTTTGTCTAAAATTTTAAAAATCTTATAATACAAGAAAAACTATATCTAATAAGTATATATAATATATACAGTCAAGAATTATATTAACAATGTCTAATCCATTAACATTTGACAGATTCAGATAAAAATTTTCATTACTTATCCTATTTAAAACAAGTACTTTCTTTTTAAAAGTAGATTCAATAATCTCCCTTTTTATCTTATATCCATATCTTCCCTTTCTTCAGAGTAGATTCAATGATCTACCCTTTTCTATCTTTTATTTAAACTAGAACCCTATATCTAATCTCCTTTGTTTAGCTTTTTTTTGACCATTAACAATTAACAACTTGTAACCAACCATCATAAACAATGACACTTATCCATAAGCCACTGAATGACCAAAAACAACCCCCCCACACCCCTTGGGAATGTGGGCGTTGTTTTCTTAAAGTTACTTCCTGCTTTCTGGGGGTGAAGACATCTTTAGGAAATCCTGAAAAGAAAATTTTTGGGTTAATTGTCGAGTCCTGAGAGAGTTAATTGTATCATTTGTCCAGTCTCTGCATAATGGGAAAGTGTAGGGCTTGTCTCAAGTCCTTGCTCGAGTAGTCTGTAAATCTGAATCATCTCAGCTAGTCGTCTCAAAATTGTCCTGAGCAGTTTGTAGTCCAAAGTCGATCTTTCCATGGTGTTAATCAACCTTTGCCATAGTCCATGTGGAATCATCATTGTGGGATCCTGTCATCTTTTTGAAGATTTCAAAGTCGCTGTTAGGCGTGATCATGGTTCCCTGCAGAATTTTTTTGTGTGTGCTTCCTCTGTGGTTTGGAGCAATCACAGTCTGATAAATGTATGCCTCTTGGAACCACAAACAATCTTCCCTAGAAGAGAACATCACAGGAATTTCTCCCCACCATTTGCCTCCAACTTCTCCAAACTGACCTTTGCCAAAGCTTTTTTGAAACAGGATGGTCCTGCCAATTGTTCTCTGAATAAGCAGTGCTAAACCCTTCATCCCAGGTAACAGTATCACCATAGTCACCAACATGATAAGAAGCAGTAGCCAGCAACTCGGAGCAGCAGTCACTGCCTCCATGGTCCCACCGCCACCATTTGTGGCCCATCCCAGGCCGCAGCTTCTCCTTAGCAAGCCTCCCAGGCTGGCCTCAAACTCGGGATCCTCCTGCCTGTGCCTCCTTCAGCAAAACCTAGCAGTGTGCACCACAACAACCGGCTGAGGGTAGCTCGGGTCTGAGCTGGGGCCCACAAGGCCAAAGGCAAGTAGCTTTTTCGAGAATTCGTACCCGACAAGTTGGGCGCAAGATGTAGCATGAATCTTAAAGGGTCTTATTAAATAAAAAACATGGGAGCCAGATATTGGGGTGAACAAATGTTGAAAGATCAGAGGAACAGAAGTAGCCACAGCTAACCTCACCTTGTCAACTCCTCAGCTGATCTCGTTTCCTCAAACTGGAAGCCTCTGTGTCCTCATCCAAATGGATCTCAGCTGAACTGCTACTCAAAAGCCTAAAAGCTTAACAGACTCTAGTTCCTGGTTTTCACGCCTTACATGCCTTTCTGTTTCCTGTCATCACTTCCTGGGGTTAAAGGCCTGTGTCACCATGCCGGGCTATTTCTAGTGTAGCTTTGAACTCAAATCTGGATGGATCTCTGCCTCCAGAATGCTAGAATTAAAGGTGTGTGTGCCAATAATGGAATTTTGCCTGAATCTGTCAAATGTTAATGGATTAGACGTTGTTAATGTAATTCTTGACTGTATATTGTATATACTTATTTGATACAGCTTTTCTTGTATTAGTTATAAGCTTTTTTTTTTAAATTTTAGACAAAGGGAAAATGTGATATTGTGTCCCCTAATATATTGTGCACCTTAATAAACTTATCTGGGGTCAGAGAACAGAATCTTTAATCCTAGCATTCTGGAGGCATCTCTATGAGTACAAAGCCACACTGGAAACAGCCAGGCATGATGACACATGCCTTTAACCCCAGGAAGTGATTGATGGCAGGAAGCAGAAAGGTACGTAAGGCATGAAAACCAGGAACTAGAGTCTTTTAAGCTTTTAGGCTTTGAGCAGCAGTTCAGCTGTGATCCATTCGGATGAGGACACAGAGGCTTCATGTTTGAAGAAACAAGATCAGCTGAGGAGCTGACAAGATGAGGTTAGCTGTTGGCTGGTTCTGTTCCTCTGATCTTTTGGCATTCGTTCACCCCAATATCTGGCTCCATGTTTTTCATTTAATAAGACCCTTTAAGATCCGTGCTACACTAGTCTGACTAGATAACAAAGTTAGCCAGCACAGTTGACCACTTGTCAACTTGACACACAACACTTCTTAAGACATAACCTTTCCTTTTTGGTGGTGGGGGTCATCTCCAAGAACTCAGATTAATGAACAAATATAAACCATATTTACAAAACTTTAAAAAGTCCCATAGTCTTTGCCAATTCAAACACTTTAAAGAATCAGTCTCTTTTAAAAATCCAAAACCTCCTTTAAAACTCAAAGTCTCTTGACTGTGGGCACCTATAAAATACAAAGTAAGATAAATACTTTCTTACTTCAAGAAGGAAAAACCATGGCATGGTCACAATCCGAACCAAACCAAACCAAACTCCAACAGTGTACGTAATTCAATGTCCAGTATCTGGGATTTACTCACGATCTTCTGGGGTCCTCCAGGAGCTTGGGTCACTTCTCCAGCTCTGCCCTCTGCAGCACACACAGCTTGTCGTCCAGGCTCCAGCAGG
Organism: Peromyscus eremicus; assembly: GCF_949786415.1. Taxonomy (NCBI): domain Eukaryota; kingdom Metazoa; phylum Chordata; class Mammalia; order Rodentia; family Cricetidae; genus Peromyscus; species Peromyscus eremicus. The sequence continues at coordinate 38,868,630 of NC_081437.1, read as the reverse complement.
CTCCACTCCACTGCCGCTGCTGCTGCTTTTGGTGGTCATCTCACCGTCCTGGCATCTCCAAAATGAGGGGGTCTCTCGCAGCAGCTGGACTGCACTTTCACCAATAGCCTCTCCTGGACTCTCTTCAGAGACTCCAGCCCTGCCACACAGTGCCAGACCTCAGCTGTTCTCCATGATCCCCTCAAAACCAGGACCACCTGGGTGACACTACCAAGTTTGGTTGCCAGCTCGAGGTTCAGCCTTGGCTGCCTCTGGAACTCAGCTTCTCTGTGCTGGTCCTGAGCAAACACTTCCCAGAAGACTTCACCTCAATAATGCTGGTCTCTTCTTAATCACACAAATTCTTCAGTCCCAGCTGACCAGCATCCATTGTCCCAGCAAAGCAAACATTTTACTTTAGTAGTTCTGATCTCATGTTAATTGCAGGCTGATTCTTCAGCTACAGCTGACCAAAAACCACAGATTCTTCATACAAATGGCCTGGAAGGGTCTTCACTTTCCTCTAAAACTTCACAAGCCAGGCCTCTATCATCTGCACAGCTTTTAACACTCGTATCTTCCAAGCAGTCCACTGAGCTCTCAACACTTGATGGCTTTTCTAGCCAAAAGTTCCAAAGTCCTTCCACAAACATCTCAAAAACATGGTCAGGTCTGACTCAGAAATACCCCCACTGTCCTGGTTGCAACTTGTCTTAGTTAGGGTTTCATCACTGTTACACCATCATCATGACCAAAACAACCGGGAAGGTAAGAGTTTATTTAGCTTACACTGCCGTATCACTGTTCATCATTGAGGAAAGTCAGGACAGGAGCTGAAACAGGAACCTGGAGACAGGAGCTGATGCAGAGGCCATGGAGGGGCGCTGCTGACTGGCTTGCTCCTGATGGCTTGCTCACCCTGCTTTCTTATAGAACCCAGGACCACCTGCCCAGGTGGCACCACCTACAATGTGTTGGGCCCTCTCTCATCAATCACTAATTAAGAAAATGTTCTGCAGGCTTGCCTACAGCCCAATCTTATGGAGGAATTTTTTTTAATTGGGGTTCCCTCCTCTCAGATAACTGTGTCGAGTTGTCATAAAATTAGCCAACACAAATGGTATAGTCAGAGGGAGAGGTGTCACACTTGTCCCCTATGAACTCGTATCAGATGATGACACTCACATGCCTTCTTCTAGTCAGTTTGATACTAGAAGCAGGAACCATAGCAAGTAAGCAAGGGGGTGGAAGGCATGTAAACAGACCAGGAGGGAAGCACAACTATCCACTCGAGATTCCTCCATGTGAAAATTCATAAGGAAGGACAAACAACAGCCCCTTAGGACTAATGAACAAGCTCCATAAAGTCTGGAGATTTAAAGGTGATACACACAAATCGGTAGCAGGCCAGGCATGATGGCACACACCTTTAATCCCAGGAAACAGTGACAGGTGGATCTCAGTGAGTTTGAGGCCAGCCTGATCTATAGAGGAAATTCCTGTCCCAAACCCCCACCTCCAAATTTTTTTAAAGAAAAAAAAATCTGAACAATAGACACACTAAAAACAAACAATGTGTTAGAAAATCATAAGAAGAAGGCATCCATGTTTTCAGTCGCAAGCAAATAACACAGCAGGGGTAAATGGAGCCAGACACCTGAAAGAAAGGGTCTCTGAGGGAGGAAGGCCCTCCTCCAGAGTGACTGGTACCATCCTGAGCGGCCCACAAGGAGGTGCAAAGGAACAGCATCCCTACGGCCTGCTTGCCTTCACTTCCTGCTGGTGAGCGCCTCTCCTCTGTAGCTGTCCTCACTGCCGCCTCCACCCTCCGCTGACATTAGAACTAGCTTCATCGGATCGTCCAGGTTGGAACAAAGACAGGTCTCTCTCCAGGAGTCCTCCAGGCCTTCAGCTCCAGTTCTCAGCCTCCGTCTCTCCAGTGTGCAGACAGCCATCACTGCTCTATCTCCAAGCCTGTATCTTGAAAACCGTTATAATAAATCTGCTTTGTAGTCCACATATTCATTCTGTTGGCTCTGTTCCTCTGGAGAATGCTGGCTGCATATACCGAACAGCTCACGGGTGAACAGCTTGTTAGCTGTGGAGGCAGATGTGTCTGCACATTAGCCACCACACTGGTCAGGACCTGTGACCCTCAGTCTGTTTCTCTGTAAAGGAAGGATGTGCTAGCACCCTGAATAACCACGATGATGGTCATAGTGTTATATTACCCTATATAATACATAGCCTGTGTTATATTTCATTTAAATGAGTTAGCTGGTGCCTGACCATGAAGACTGCAGTGGTGGTGAACTTTTCCTGATGGATTCATAGCAGTCATGGACCCCAGCATCTCTGTCCTCTTAGCTTTGAGAATATTATAGGGGAAAGAAAAAGGAGTTTCCTGTTCTCAGTCTTCACCCACTTGTCCCTTGACACTGGCATTTGTAGGCAGAGGGTATGATTTCTTCCCAGAAGGACAGGGGACGACTCATCTCTCAGTGCCACGTCTCTGTTCACCGTGATCCCAAGGGCAGAGGTCAGGAAGACAGAAAAGCAAACAAGGCACAGTCTTCACCTGCTCTCCACCAGGCTGTAGGTGCAGCTGTGAGGGGTGATTTCGGGGCCAGCTCTGGGGAGGAGCTGCCTCCCACAGGCAGAAACCACAGCCCTGGGAGCCCAGCTGCCTCCTCCCAGGCAGGGCTGCTGACATGCGTCTCTGTCCTGCCTGACTTTCGACAAAGAGAAACTCTCCCATGTGCTGGTATGGAGCTTGGGATAGGATAGATATCTTTAATTATATGACAGAGACAAACCCGTTAGACACCACTTGATAACAGATCGGTTGTGACATTCAGGACCCTGCTCCTCATTTTTCCCCCCACATCAGTTTCACTGATGGCGCCATCATGAAGGTAGCACTTGGGGGTGGAGCCGGAAGTATGATGGCGGTTGAAGGGTCAACTATTTGGTGCAGGCATTGGGCAGCCAACAAGGATCTGATGCTGGGAAACAGGAGTGATTTACTACTGGATTTAATGGACTCAGAAAAAAAAAATCAAGAAAAATCAAATGACATTAGCGAACACCTGAAATTCCTCAGCACCATCTGTCTGTAACATGAAACAAAGCCTGGGAGGGTCTGGAAGGAAGAAAGAGGGAAATGTAATGATGAACTTAACCTCCTGAGTCACTTGATGCTCTTTCCACAGCCAGTCACAGGCCAGCAAGTCCCCACCACCCCCTGGAAGGCTATGGAGACTGCACTGCTCTCTAGGTAAAACTGCCCAGCAGGCACCTGGGTGAAGCTTTCCATGCTGAGCACTTTGGAAAATGGGCTCATGGGCCCAGTTCCATTCCATCCACTCATCTTGGTCTATACTTTCTTATTATTATTTTACAGATTTTCAGTGTGCGTTTTCATTGTACACGGTACTGTGTTACACAAGGACACGTCACACATGGTTAGTATGTTGCATGTCGATGTTAAGAGTACCCCACACTTTCCCCTCCCCCATCTCTGCTCAGGCTCCTACTCTACAAATTATGCTTTCATACCCAGTAAACCCAACCTTTGGCCTTAACATTGTAACGTGACACTGTCACCTACAAAATTTACTCTGGAGAATCTTATGGAGTTACAAGAGAAAAATCACCAAGACTAACAACCAAACCACCTCACTGTGTTCTAAGTTAGCTTAGGATTTTGTGTTGGGTTACATTCTGTCCTGGGGACTTGAGGCCTGTGGTCCATGGACTAGACACACTTGAATCCTTCCAATGTATGTATGACACATAAGTTGGATCCCAGGCACTTACATAAAAGCCAGTTGCCATTGGGTGCACCTGAACCCCTAGGGCTGAGGGAGACAGGGAGACCCTAGAGACAGTCTGGTTGAAATCACAAGCTCCAGGTTCAGTTAATAAGTGGGAGGGGCAGTGATACAGCTGAGCTGGTAAAAGCACTTGCTGAGCACACCTGACCCCTTGAATTTGCTCCTCAGAGCCCATGAAAAAAGGCAGAAGCAGCAGTGCATATCTCAGCCCTCCTGTGGTGAGATGGGAAGAGGAGAGGGGAGAGCCAACTCCTATAGAGGCGTGACATTTGGAGAACTCGGGAGTATCATGCCATTATTTTTCAGCATCCAGCTGCCTTCCACCTCGATACTAACTCACAGGGTGCCTCACTGACTTTCTAGACCTCAGATGTTTGCCAGAGAACATCTCTGCACTGTAATGGCAATCTCATCTCAAAGGGCTTTGTGAGAATTATGAAATAAATGTGGCTTAAAGAACCAACTTTAACATGTACCCCATGTGCACCCAGTTTCTTTCTTAATTTGATGCAAATCTCTAAGTTACCCTGATATGGTTTATTTAACATGTCTTTCAATGGCCACTCCATGTCAGACACCAAGTTCAATGATAGAAGAGGATAACCAGCAAAACTTTGTCACTCACTCATGGTTTAATGAAGGTGTCAATGAGATGGAAATTATTGAGTAGTTCTAGAATGTTCCAAACGTCCTAGTAAGAGTGTTACAATTGAGATATGTCTGGGAGGATGAGTACCAATTAACACTAGCAATTGGAAAGGCATCCCAGACTAGAATGTATCCAAGCATTGATAATATAAACTGTTAATTAAATTATTACTCATATTCATTTAGTTAGTGTTTGTGGGGTGTGTGAGGGTGTGGGTGTGTGTAGGTCAAAGGACAACTTGCAGGAGTCAGTTCTCTCCTACCATGTGGTTCCCAGGGACTGAATTCAAGTTCTCAGACTTAGCAACATATACATTTGTCCACGGGGACCACTCACTGCCCAACCCCCATTACCGAAATTTTAAATTTTCTTCCAGAGCACTGCTTTCTGCACAGTGCAGGGTTAGGGTTGATGCCTTTCATGTCCTCTGGCTCTCGCCTCCACACCCCACTACTGATTCATTTCCTGCTGTTTTGAAAATGGGCTATGACAAAAATCACAGTCAAATCTGTCTCCGTATTTGTGAGGTCAGTTCATATTGGCAGGCTGAACCCTGGGTGTCCCACAGTCCCTTATAAAGACACTGTCTAGCCTTTCATCCTTAAGCACAGATGAACACTTAGATAGCTACCAATTTTTGATTGTTAAGAATCGTCTTGCAGTTTTGAGCATATACCCAAAGGATGCTCAGTCATACCACAAGGACACTTGCACAACTGTGATCACAGCAGCTTTATTCATAATAGCCAGAAACTGGAAACAACCCAGATGCCCTTCAACTGAAGAATGGATAAAGAAAATGTGGTATATTTACACAATGGTGTATTACTCAGCTGTTAAAAACAATGACATCATGAGGTTTGCAGGCAAATAGATGGAACTAGAAAAAAAATCTTCCTGAGGTAACCCAGACCCAGAAAGACAAACATGGTATGTACTTACTCATAAGTGGATATTAGCTGTAAAGTAAAGGATAACCACGCTACAATCCACAGACCCAGAGAGGCTAGATTGGTGACTACCCCAATTATCATCAGAAAGCCTTCATCCAATAGCTGATAAAAACACATGCAGAATTCCACAATTACTAGGGGCTGTCCTAATGCTTTGACTGGCTCTTGGGAACTTATTCTTTATACTGGGTTGCCTCACCCAACCTTAATACAAAGGAGGAGTTTAGTCCTACCTCAACTTGATATGCCATGCTTTGTTGATACCCATGGGAGGCCTGCCCCTTTCTGAACAGAAAAGGAGGAGGAGTGAGTGGTTGGGGGTGGCAGGGGGAGGTGGGGAGGAGGAAGGGAGGGAAGAGGAGGCAAGAAGGGAGGGTAAACTGCCATCAGGATATAAAATAAATGAATACATTTAATTAATAAAAAAGTGGTGTTGCAATGAGTATTCACACCTGTCACTATGAAGAACTAAACTGATTTGTGTGCAGATTCCTAGGACTTAGCTGCCAAGTCACATGTCACATGTGTGATATGTCTAAGGAATAGCTAACCCATCTCCCAGAGTCGCTCATCATTATCCCTTGCCCATGGCAGGTTTGAGCATTCCGCTTCTCCGTGTTCACATCAGCATTGCTGTTGTCGGGACATTCTAGCACAGTAGAGGATTTGGGTTTGTAGAGAACTCTCACTCTGATTTTAGTGGAACCAAGTACAGGCTGATTTGTCATGTCTTTGAGGGGAACAAAAGTTCCTAAGCAAATGTTTTGCCAATTTTTAGCTATTAGTTTCCTCCTATTAATTTGAAGTCTTTTATGACATTGGTGTAAGAGCACACACCTTTAATCCTCGTGCTACAAAGGCCAAGGCAGATGGATCACTGTGAGTTCGAGGCTAGCCTGGTCTACTCACCTTACCAAGTCTTAGTCTAGCCTAGGCTACATGATGAGACTCATCTCAAACAAACAAACAAGATCCTTCATCATATCTCTGATAAATATTTACTGCCAATTGTGTTTGTCATTTTAATAGTATGCTTCAGAGTGCAAGTCTTTCATATTTATTTATTTCATTAATTGACCATCCTATGCTTATTTATGTCATATCTAAGGCATTTTTTTCTTATCTAACACTGAGGGGGAAAAGTAACCACATTTGTTTTTAGTTGAATTGTGTTCTCCATGCTAACCCTTGGGCCTATGGACTGTTTGGGATAGTATGTGTGTATGATATGAGGCGCAATTCTCAGTTTGTATCTTTAACTTGGGTATGATTGTACCTAGCCTCTTGTGTTTGGAGGACCATCCTTTTTACATTTTTGCCTTGGGGTCTGATTTCCACATTTTTGTTGGGCTCTTTGGCCATGACTATCTGTCTTTAAACTAGTAACCCATAGTTTGGATCACTACAGATTGAAATTATAAATACACATAGCAAAATCCTCTAAGCTTCTTTTGTTTAATTTTATGTCATTCACGGTGACTTTCACCTCCACATGAATACTGTAAATAGCTTATGAACTTTCACATGTAAATTTGGCCAGAAATTTCTCAAGGATCACCTTGACTCTGAAGATCAGTTAGTAGAAATGTCTTGTCTTAACATAGAGACCTTATTTACATCTTCTCAGATTTTCTTAGAAATACTTTGTGGCTTTCGGCATATAAATCTTGCTTTATGTACCTTCTTCTGTTAAACATATTCTGGGTATTTATTCTTAGGGCTTTTATTGTGAATAAAATTTATTTTCTTATATTTCATTGCTAGTATGTAGACATGTAATTTATTTTGTGTATTGATTTTTGCATCCTATGAATTGGTAAATTCATCTACTTGTTGTAGTAGAGTTTAGGGTATAATCTTTAGGATTTTATGCAAATACTTCATGCAAATAAATACAATACACACCGTAGAGTGATTACTGCATCCTGTGATGGTAGTCAGGAAATTTATTGGTTCTAGTAGCTTTTAAATATCTTTCAAATTTCTCCATGCTTTAACAAACAGTCTATAATAAACAGAGCTTTCTTCTTTTCCTTGGTGGTTGCCTTTATTGAATTCAATAGAATCTCCATCAAAATCTTCACTGTAAATACAAAAGAAATCTTAGTTGCTTGCCTTATATTGGAGGGTGTGTGAGCATCAGTCTTTCTCTGTTAAGGAAGATGCTGACTAAAAGTTGTTCACAAGTTCCCAGTGTCACTCAGAGGAATTCTCTTTTTGGCTCCATTTGAAGGAAGTTCTTAACATGAGTGTGTGTGTGTGTGTGTGTGTGTGTGTGTGTGTGTGTGTGTGTGCTGTACTTGGTCAAATTCAATCTAGATCTCTTGAGACAATCATTGTGTTACTCAGCTCTCCATCCTTGTGCCACTGTGACAGAGAGAAATGAAAACCAACTTCTGACTCTAAGCTGCAGAGGATTCATTGAGAGGTTGGCTGGCGACTGCTTCAGGCCTAAGGTGATGCCAAACACCGTAGAATCGGGAGCCTAGGTTCAGGAAGATGAACCCTACATGCTCCATCGGCCTCAAGGGTGCAGAGAGGCAGGAAGGAGGGGATACAGATTGATCCTATTTCCACAGATTATCCTGTCCCCACGTGCCAAGGTTCTCAGGACCTATTAGCATCCAGAATCCCTAGGAAATCCAGAGCTGTATGAGAAATGTCTTTTATCACTCCAGACTTTGTCCTCTGTTTCTTGTAGCAAATTTCCTTGGTACTCAAGAGATTTATTCCTCCCCAGCATCATTCCTTCTCCATGGACACCTCTTTCCCAGGTAACCTTTCCAGGCCCACGTGGATGGGGTCTCAGGAGACGGAACAGCTATACAAGGCCCCTGAAGCATCATTTCCCCTCCCTCATCTTAGCATCGTGACTTGTCAATGGTCAAAGAACTGGTTGACAAAAATGTGTCTTAGGCCAAATGCTATTAATAAAAACGTAAATACCATGTAACACAAACACAAAACAGTAAAACACAAACATAAACTCTACAAGCCCCAACATAAAGGGGCAGGAGAGACTGGTACAGACAGAAAGGGCACTTACCTTAAAACCATGAACTGCTGGCTTCAGGCTACTAATTCAAGTCCTTGTCCTAAAGTGCTTTGGATTTACCAAGTGCTTTGGATTAGAGGAATGAATGTAACTCAGGCCATGCCCTGCGAAGTTCAAGAGAGCTAGAAAAGAGAGTCACAATGTGCGTGCTGGGGTGAACACCTCAGCAAGCACTGGCGGTGGTGGTGGTGGTGGTGGTGGTGGTGGTGGTGGTGGTGTGCACTCAGACTCAAGTGTAAGTGACAAAGATTATAGGAAGATGGCGGTAGAAGTGTTGACTATGACAGAAGCCTCAAATGGAGAATGGAACTTGGGACGTGGAGAGGTGATACAAGCATAGAAGGGAGAATTGCAGAGCCTCTTAGTGCCGAGGTTCCTTGTGACCGGGAAAACAAGTTGGGAAGGTAAATCACCAAGTCTCCCAGTTCCCAAATAGAACATGACACAAAAACCTTGAGTTTCAAGGAAGAACTAGTCTCCGATCCATCACTGGACTCCATGGGTCAGGACTCAGGGCATATAGCATGTACCGCTTGGGAGCACTTATTCAAGAGATCTCATGCGTCAAGATTGGGGTCATGGGCTGGAGGGATGGCTCAGCCATTAAAGGCTAGGCTCACAACCAAAAATAAAGGAAAGAATGGAGTCAGCAAACATGTAACGGGCCAGACAGAACATCGTCACTATTGTTGTAATTCAGGGCCCAGCAGCAGTGCAGTCAGAGCCCAAGGCCAATCTCTGCTGCTGGAGCCAGAAGACCCGAGGAGGAGGAGAGTGTGTTCACCTCCTACCCAGAACTACGGTCACAAAGAGAGATCATGCTGACAGCCTCGATGAACACCTCCATGTTTACATTCCTCCTTATGCATAATTTTCAGGGTCTGCAGGGATTTGCAGACTCTGTTATATACTTCTCCCTGCCTACTCTTCCTTACCACTCTGTGTGTCACAATTATCCCCTAATTCACATAATGACCGTGTCTTTTGTATTCTAATTCCACAAATCTTTATAATGCGGTTTCTTTAAATCCTGCACCCTCACTACCATGACTTAAGCCCAGGCCCTAGCCTCATCCCTCTCAAGTTATTAGTAGCAATCTTTGCCTGTCTCTTCTCTATAACTTACCTTCTGCAAACACCTCTCCCTGAAACCATTGCTTGAGTGGACACAGACGATAGGCCACCTCACTGTCCCATTCACCCTAGAGTTAAAGGTCACATCCATAGACTTGGTCCAGCATTTAGCAGTGTGAACAGCCCCTGTTCTGAGGGGATAGGCATCCTTCCTTCCATGTGTACGGCAGGTGCTGCATTCTGCCCTTTGCCTACGCACAGGTGGATTTCACAACACAAATGCCTTTATTCTTATCAGGCTTATAGCACCTGCTTGTCTTTCAACTGCAGTCATGTGTCACCCCTTTCCCAAGCCTTCCTCCAGCCACTGGTGGACATAAATGGCTGTGAGCTTGCAGGACCCCCAGGTGGATGCAGGTCAGAGGCTTTCTTGACTATTTCGCATTCACTAATGTATTTGTCTTAATTTCCACTCAATATTTTTCTTCAATAACTGAACATTTTTTATGTCATCAAGATAATGTGTATGACAGTATAGTTAGCATAATACATCAAAAATTAAAATCTTGGGGTAAGAGAGCTGGTTAATAGATGAAGTGCTTGTCATGCAAATGTGGGAGCTAGAGTTCTCATAACCAGCACCTACATAACAATCCAGGCAAGGACAGCACGTGTCTGTAATCCCAGTGCTTAGGAGACAAAGGCGGAGACAAGGGATCCCTGGAGCAAACTGGCCAGTAGGCCAACTGAATCAGAGACCTTCAGATTCAGGCATGGCCAAGAATGATCAAGAAAGATTCCCAACATCAGTCTCTGGCCTACACACAAGCAACCACACACATACTCACATACAACACACACACACACACACACACACACACACACACACCCCACATACACATACAACATACACACCACACACAACACCACACCACACACCCATATACCACATGTACATACACAACATACATACACATACCACACACACACACCACACCCATATACCACATGTACACACACAACATATATACACATACCACATACACACACACACACACACACACACACACACACACACACACGTGCACATACCACACATACACACTCAAGCAATAACAAATAAACAAATACAGATCTTGTCATCATCCTGTGGCATGAATCTTAAAAGTTCTTTTTAATAAAATCAAACCTGAGGCCAATTATTGGGGTAAATGCTGGAAGATCAGAGAGACAGAAAAAGCCACAGCTACCTCACCTGGCCAACCTCTCAGCTGATCTTGTTTCCTCAGACTGGAAGCTTCTGTGTCCTTGTCCCAATGGATCTCTGATGAACTGTTGCTCCAAAGCCTGAAACCTTAACCAGCTAAAAGCTTCTAGTTTCTGGTCTTCATACCTTATATATCTTTCTGTTTTTGCCATCACTCCCTGGGATTAAAGGCGTGTGTCCCCATGCCTGGCTGTTTCCAGTGTGGCCTTGAACTCACAGAGATCCAGAGGGATTCCTACCTCTGGAATGCTACGATTAAAGGCGTGAGTGCCACTATTTTCTAGCCTTTGTATCTAGTGGCTGTTCTGTTCTTTGACCCCAGATAAGTTTATTAGGGTGCACAATATTTTGGGGAACACAATACCACCACATCCTCCCTCTCTTGTTTTCTTTTTGTTGTTGTTCTTTGGTTTTGTTTTTTAAATTTTTAACTTGAGCAAGGAGGGGCATCATTGCGTAGAAACAAAACAATGCCCTTAAAAATGAACGTAGCAGCTCTTCCCCACAGATCCTGTCCTTTTCAGGAGCCCTACTTGTTTGGGGAACACGCTGATCTCTTTCCTGTCTCCACTGGCTCCCTTTCCTTCAAGAGGCAGAGTGACCACATGGGGCCATGCAAGTCAGCCAAGGTCATGTGGAGAGAATACATCAGTGTCATCTCAGAGGATCTCCAGTTGAGCTGAATGAAGTTGCCACTTTACACATTGAGCTCATGCAAAGCCTTTTTTAAAAATAAGAGTCCTCCGCCTGAATTCCAGCAGCAGTGAGTGTAGCACTCCCCTGCCTGAAGACTCTTATGTTCAGGTATCAGCTCAGAGCATGCAGAAAACTGAAGCTCCTGCTTCCACAACCCGAACTTCACGGAATCTTTTCCTGTCTCCCAGGAAGATGCAAAGTCTATTGCATCCAGTTTCCAGGATGATACCTCCCGTCAAGTGTGTTATGTTCTGTCTTATGTCACTCCAGCTCTTCCCAGTATGTCTCTTAGTTTCTGGTGAACCAGACCTTCATATCACTTTCATCAACATCTCACTGGCTCACACTGTATTCATATTAGTGAGCAGCGATAAAACTCCAGTGTATCTGGGCAAAATCTGGAGTGAGGCCAACAAATACAGCAGAGAGCCACAGACGGTGTGGGTGTCCTCTGCGTTTCACGTTCGACTGCTTGTAGTTTAGAGAAGTTATTTTTCTCTTTTTTTTTCTTTTTCTTTTTTCTTTTCTTTTTTTTTTTATTTTTTTGTTTTTTTTGTTTTTCGAGACAGGGTTTCTTTGTGTAGTTTTGGTGCCTGTCCTGGATCTCGCTCTGTAGACCAGGCTGGCCTCGAACTCACAGAGTGGCTCAGCCTGGCTCTGCCTCCTGAGTGCTGGGATTAAAGGCGTGCACCACCACCACCCAGCGGGAAGTTCTTCAATCACAGCATGTTTAGCTTAAAGAGCCGAGGAGTAGAAAAGCTTAGTTCAAAAGTAGGAAGTTACACTGAGCTTCCCTCCCTCCCTCCCTCCCTCCCTCCTTCCTTCTTTCCTGCCTTCCTGGCTTTGCACATGCTGTAGGGGTGCCCTGGTGACCCTGTGGCATCAGCTCACGGACAGATAATAACAGACATAACAGACAGGCTTCTGCAGGAAGTTGGTAGACACAGAAACTGTCCGTTCTTAAGATGAACCACCACACCTGTGAGTAACTCTCTTAACTTGGGTTTGTTCTTCATGATAACAATGCTTGGCCAAAGATTCATCACCACAGAGGACTGCGCTGAAATCACCCCGCTGATGTCACTGCTTTGTTTCTACAGGTCAATAGTGCCTCATTCGGCGTAAATAATGACTTGGTATTGCAGACAGGAAGCGTGACATTTGGTTTGCTTTATTAAGGACTTAGGTTATTCATTATAGATGAGCCTTTGAACTCGGTCACTGACAGGAAAGTAGTGCAGCGTATATATTCAAGAAGCGTAAACTCATCCACATGACTGAAGTCCTCTGAGAAGGATTTGCAGCTTTGGCTTCCTTCACCTTACTCCTTCCGTGTGGCTGTCTTGTTCTTCTTTGTCTCCTGAAGTGACTTATTGAACCTCTGAATGCTGGTGACTTCCAGAGGATGGACTGTGAGAGACAGAGTCAGGTGGATATTCACACTCTAAAGGAGATGCCCCCCCCTCAAGGTAGTGGGACACACAGCTCATGCACATGTGTGTGAGGCTCTGTGAAGGGGAGACTTGCTACCTTTGGCATGGTCCTGTGGAGTCCTAATTAAGTCTTCATGGGTGTTTAGGATTTCAGGAGGATTTTGAGAAAACGATAACTTTCTAAAAACCAATGACTACAGCAATTTTATGCTAACTCCATGATCCTTCTACAGCAGATTCTAGAATAAAGAAGCATTTTTCAGAGTCCCTACTTTAAGGTGGAACCCAGAATCTACTCTTAGTCCTAGTGCTGAAAATTTTCCTCCTCTCATTTTGAGAACACAAAATCCAGCTGGATATTAGTGTAGGACAATTTCACCTCTCCTAAATGTCCTCACTTCCTCCTTGACACCTCTTATTCCTCCCTCATTCTTTTCTTTCCTTCCAAGTTTTTAATCACTCTAGAGGAGGTGAGACCATGGAGAATGGGGATGATAAGCGAAGTGGACTAAAGTCTCACGCAATAGTCAGCTTTATTCCAAGCATCAGACAATTTATACTGTGAGGATTAAGAGTCACATGAACAAAGTGTCCAACCACAAGGGCAAGTCACACATGACAAGGACATATTTCCCCCGCACAGAGATATATAAACAAATAACAACAGCCAGTTGTAATGAATAATCTGAAGTAAACTCACTCCTATCCACTACACCTGGGAAGAGCATGGGAAAACATTCCAAGAACAATTCCCTGTTTTGAAGAGATTGAGTCCAAAAGACTCTCATCTTTTTTTTATTTTCTCAAAGCACCCAGAATTCTCCTCACATGACTCTATTCTTGGAGCTTGTTCCAACATCAAGGACCTCCTGCCCCAACAACAATCATCCCAAGGTCTAGTCTGACAAACACCTTTTCTGGGGGCTTGCTGTATGCAAGGTTCTTTCTCATGAGCTTCAAACTCATTGGCGCATTTCATCCACACAGTGAATACATTCAGCAACTACTTTAACAGGTCACACATTTTACTCCCACATCTGCCCAAGGCAACTGAACAGAGAGCAGCCCTTCTGATGCTGCAGCCTAAAATTACAGTCTACCTTTGGGATAGCTGCCCCATAGCTGCCAAACCTCACAGCCTAAACCTGTCACACTTGCACATCACACCAAGCTGATTCCCACAGGGAATCCAGATACTCTCTGGACAACACGCTTTTAAAACTCCGCTGGAAGCTGCAGAGAGAGCTCAATCTTTCAAGATGTGAAGATAAAATTTTAAAAAGGCACTCAAGTTATTGCTCAGTCTATAAATTTGGAGACAAGCGGGATTGAACCTCCACCTCTCTATGAGATGAGGGAGCTTTTTGGAATCTGAGCTGACTGACTAGAAACAGCTACAAAGAACGTTCGTTCCCTTTCCATTTCAGACTGTAATGTCCATGACACAGTCATGACAGAGTGAAGACCAGGTCAGTGGAAATGGGAAGAAAGATTTGCCCCAATATAGGGGCTAGTGTCTATAAACACCATTTCAGAGAAAACATAATAATTAACAAGGGAATGGGGTGAGTGGCTGAGCTTCCTCCTAGCAATGGCCAGAGCCTTAGGAAGATGCAGACACTGGTTGGCCTTTGGGCCTTCATCCCTGACCTTGCCCCCTCTCTCAGGACTGACATTTTGTTGAAGTCTTAGCAATCTTCTCATCCAGCCCCAGCTTGGAAACCAGCAGCAGGGAGACTGAGGATGCATCATATACTGAGCAACGATATCTCTCACTGCATGAGCTGTTGGAATATCTCCCCATCAATAACTACCTGGAAATAGATGCTACATAGCTGAGGCCTGGCTCTGAGTGGACTCCTTCGCCTTCTGCTTTGGTGCCCACAAAAAGGCAATCACATATTCATGCTTTTTCCTTGAAGAGAAGGCCTCGCTAAATTGCCCAGGCAGGCTGAGAATTCACCATTCTATAATTCAGGCTGGCTTCAAGTTTGCAATCCTCCTGCCTCAGCCTCTCCAGTGCTTAGGGTGCAGACACACACCACCACTTTTAGTTTTGTCCCTGTGTTTTCTAAAGGATAAAAACTCTTCTCTATTATAGAGTAGTGTAGTGCTGTAAGGGTCTGAGCAGGGCTGCTCTGCTGATCAACTATATACATTCTCTGTCAGACATCTTCAACTAGTATTAGGTCTTGTAGAAACAAACACCAAGCCCCAGATTGAGGAAGAAAGAAAGAAAGAAAGAAAGAAAGAAAGAAAGAAAGAAAGAAAGAAAGAAAGAGAGAGAAAGGAAGGAAGGAAGGAAGGAAGGAAGGAAGGAAGGAAGGAAGAAAGAAAGAAAGAAAGAAAGAAAGAAAGAAAGAAAGAAAGAAAGAAAGAAAGAAAGAAAGAAAGAAAGAAAAAGAAAGAAAGAAGGAAGGAAGGGAGAGGAAGAAAGGAAGAAGAGAGAGGGAGAGAATGAGAGATGGAGCAAGAGGGGGAAAGAGAGATCATACTGTCCATTTGAAAGATCAGTGGCCATTCTTGGTTGTCAGCTAGACTACATTTGAGATCAACTAAAACCCAAATGGCTGAGCACAAACAGTGAGGGATTATTTTCTTAATTAAATCATTTGAAGTAGGAAGACCCACTTCTGATCCAGACTTTTGAGGTGTGAAGATATATCTTTAATCCAGAACATTTGAAGTAGGAAGACCCACCTTTAACCTGGGCCACACTTTCTGCCGGCAACCCTTATAGAGGACACGAAAGAAGAAAGCTAGCTCTCTCTTTGTCGCTTCCTCTCACTTGTTCACTGGCATTAGATTCTGTTTGGGGATTGTAGCATATACTGGAGACCGGATGAGACATTCAACCCTGTGAACTGAACAACCACTGGATTCTTGGTGGACAGTCATTGTTGTACTAGCTGGACCACAGCCTGTAAGCCATTTTAATAAATCCCCTTTCTATGCATAGAGTGATTCATGCTACAAGTTATCTTCCTCTAGAGAGCCTTAACTAACACTGGTATTAAACAGGCATATTCTGGTAGGAAGTACACAGGTGAATGTAGGCTCCAACAACGGCTCTCACCTGGACAGGCCGCTGTGGGTAAGTCCCTTGCTTTCCTGGTCTGTGAGTATCAATTTTATAAATGGTAGTAAAGATGGTTACATTAAACACTCCCCATTCGTGGGTAAATTCTGCCAACAACAAGGTCTATAGATACATCTAGGTAGACAGCACCATGATCCCAGAACAAGGTTATCTCTCTGAAGTTCTTCCTCCTAGGTTTGAAATGGGAATATTCAAATTGTGGTTCTTACAAGACAAGATTGTTCAGAAGATCACATGAGATACCAGATACAACAGGCCTGCTGTGTACCTGACACAGAAGGAAATGTTCACTAAGCCTTAACCATTTTCAGGCCTTTTAGACTTGGGAGCCAAGCAGCCTTCTCTGGAATAGCTTTTGCCACATGGCTTCCGATCTCTCTGACTGTTGCTCAGGAATGCATTCACAGAAGGGGGAAAAAAAACATTTTTTCAACAAATCAATTAGAAAATATCCACTGATACTTCCTACAGACAGCAGAATGCTTCAGGCTCTGTGAATGATTAGACAGGAACAGGGCAGGGTCCTCCCTTCAAGGACGTAATTTAATTAAGGAGATAGTACAGCACACGGGAAGAGAACTAGAAATTCAGACTGGTGATGGGTTCTTGGCAAGTAGGGTAAGTCTGAAGCATCATGGTGGGGCGGGGGAGTGTCTCCTGGCTCAGTGGCTGGGGAAGGGCTCCTGAGAGAGACTGCCTCTTATGACGGCTCCAGTCCCCACTGTAAAGACCACCCCCCTTCTCCCTTTGAATCGACTCAAGGTGAGGCCAGAAGAACTCTTCTGGATGCCGTCTCAGTAAACTGCTTCAGGACTGTGGTGTTGTAAACGAGAATGCTCCCATTGGCTCAAGGATTTGAAGACTTGGTCCCCACATGGCGGCGGCACTCTTTGGGGAGTCTTAGGAGGTGTGACATTGTTGAAAAAAGTGTGTCACTGGGGGCAGGTTTTGACAGTTAAAAATCTATTCTTCCTTGACTCTCTCTGCTTCCTGCTGGTAGTTAGAGACGTGAGTCCTCGCTCGTCTCCCCGTTTCGGCCACTGCAGCTTGACTCTGCCCTCATGGACTCTTAGCTCTCTGGAGCTGTAAACACAAATAAACTCTTCTTTTCCGTAAGTTGCCTCGGTCATGGTGTTTTATCACAGCAACAGAAAAGCAGCTAACAGGCTCACCAAACGGAGGATCCATGTTCAAATCCCTCGCCCACGGTCAGGGGAGGAAGGGTTTGATTTGAATCGCAATCCCGGGTCACCGTCTGCCACACCAGGGAAGTCAAGGCAGCTCAAGAGCTAGTCACTTGCCAACCACACAGTCAAGAGCAGAGAGAAAGGAACACACCAGAGCTGGCCATTGGCTGCTGCTTGTGCTCAGCAACTAGCTCTTTTTACTCTTCTATAGTTCAAGGTCCAGCCCATGAAATAGGGCCACTCAGACCGGGTTTTCCTGCATCAATTAACAATCAAGACAGTCTCCCTGATATGCCCTCGGGCCAACCTGATGTAGCTAAGTCCCGAGCTGAGACTCTCTTCCAAGGTAATGTAAGTTGTGACAAGTACAATGTGCTCCTGTCCCTTCTGGTTGATGCCAGTCTGTGTGTAGGGCTGGGCTACTGATGGTCACTTTGATTCAGGGACTCCTCCTCAGAGGGGCTCTAACCCCAAGAGCTGAACTCAGTTCTTTCCCTGATTGTATTGTTATTGTCCATATTTATCTGACCTGCTTTTAAAAGTATCCACGTTGGGGGTCAAGCCACGAGTCTTCCATTCCCCATCTTCTGTGTTTAGTTCCACTAGGATCTCTCTAATGTGAGATCTAAATGTTTGTTTAAAGTGACCTAATGGGCTGAGGATGTAGGTCAGCTGATAGAGTTCTTACCAAGCAGCCACAGAGCCCTGGGTTCCATCTGTGGCACCTCATAAACCAGGCCTGGTGACACATAGCTGTGATTCCACCTTTCGGGAGGTATAGGGAGTTCAAGGTCTTCCTTAACCATGTAGAGAGTTCAAAGCCAGTTTGGGTTTTGTGAGACCCTGCTTCGAAAGGTGGAAAGAAAAAGGAAAAAAGTGAACCTTGAAAGATGAATAAAATTTGACCAGATTGGCCAGCTTTGAAAAAAAAAAAATATTTGGAAAGGAAGAACAGACAGAGATGTGACAAAGAAAGCCTATGTCCAAGATATCCAGGTCTCCTTAGGGAGGTAACAACTACCTATATCACAACAGCTCCATTTGCCAAGTGATTTACCATCAGCTCACAGTCCCAGCGACCCAGAATCAGAGGTAGAGGATCACCAGAGCCCACTAGGTTGAGACCAGAGGGAGCCACACAGTGAGGCTCTGTCTCCATAAGTCAATTAATCAGTGCATAAGAAACAGTTACTATAGTCCTCCCTGCTCTGACAGATTATGAGTCATGCTGCCTGTCTGATTGCCAATCCCTGCTGAATCCTTTCTCCACCTCAGCACCCCACAGCTCATAGGGAAGCTTGGCTGATGGCAAGTCCCCAGCGCATAGAGCAGCCATTTACCCTGTTAACGATTTACAGAATCTGTGATGTGTGTGTGTGTGTGTGTGTGTGTGTGTGTGTGTGTGTAGCAGGGGTGCAGCCACGGTCTGACCACTGCTACTTCCTGCCACAGCCCTTCAGGAATATTCTCTCCAAGCAAATGCTATAAAGATGAAGCAAGAAAAATCCTAGGAAAATTCTACATAAACGAAAAGCAGCTACTGCCCAAGGAAAAAAAATTATATTTGTAGTATTTTTTTAATATCATTTTGATGAGATCTGGGTTATAAACAGGTCCGGTGCTGTGTAATTTGCAGCATAATTCCACTGTCTGTTTATCTATCCATCCGTCCACTCATTCATATGTATATAACCCAGGCAGGAAATCTGGTGTCTGTTGCTAGTTCATAAATCAGTGTCTGCTCTCAACAACATCTGAATACAAATGTGATTAAATTTGATACCATGCCCATTTTTCACTTATCAGATTTCAGAATGTGGTGCCTCGGCAGCTGTCCTACGATAATGTGTTTTGCATTTAACCCCTTGAGTCCCATCATCCACTACAGGAAACTCCTAGCACAGCCACTGGAAATGCACCAAACCCCCAACCGGAAGTCTGCTCTGCATATCACAGAGCTATTTTTCTCAACATGTCAGAGAAAAGAGGAGGCAAGGGGGAGATTTGGTAAATGTACTGGGAGGCAGGAGGAAGCTTCAGCAAGGCTGTTTTGAGTCTCAAAGGGCCTTACATATCCCCAAGCCCGGAGATTCTCACTGCCCCATGCTCTGCAGACCAGCTGGGGCTCTGAGTGTTTTCTAACAGCTTCCATTCGAAGCCCAGTCCACACACTGAGCAGTGGGCTAGTTGCTTTCCTTGCTCCACTCTCTGCTCTGCTGTATTCTTCTGTTCTAAGGCAATCTCCCAAGAATGATGAGATAGGTTATGGGGCGGGTGGAGGGGGGTGGGTGTGCGGAGAGCATAACTCATCTGTGAACAGACAACCCACACTCATTACCAAGTCTGGACAACTGAGATCCCTCCCCCAAAGCAAAAGTAAGTACTGAGGCCGGAACTCAAATACAGGCTCCTAAGCCGTGGCTGTTAAACTGACGTTCGTGGAAATGAGACAATCACAATGGAAATCAGAGAACAACCCAGAACATGTGAAAGAGGATCCAGAAAATGGATCCATAGAGATGGATTACTCAGAACTTCCAAAGATCCTCAAAATTACCTGTCTCAGAACAGGACAGTACCCAGCCCACCACCAGGAAATGAAAATAACATGAGCCCCAAGTTGCCCCATGGAGATCTGGCCAACATGGAGAAAGCTTGCAGCCATTTTCCCTTTCTTGATGTCCTGGTTAACACTGTCAAAAGGACACAGTCTAGAGCCAGCTAAGAAGGAAGTCTTAATTGAGTGATTGCCTAGATCAGAATGGCCTGTGGGTATGTCTGTGGGAGACTGTCTTAAATGTTCACTGGTGCAGGAGGTCCAGCCCATAGGGGGCAGGTGGTCCTGGGCTGTATAAGAAACACAGCTGAGACTGATGCTGAGAGCAAGCCAGCAGCATCCTCCGTGATCTCTTTCAAGCTCCTACTGTTACTGCTCTTCTGCATGATCCATTAGCTACCCAGAGAGAGGAACATGGATGTGTGACTTTTGTGGGTAACCTTCAAACTCTTAAACATGAATGCACACAATGTAGGAGGAGTCAGTCCATAAGCCTAACATCCCAGTTCCATCCTTCCAGAGTCCTGTAGTCAACCGTGATCCTCCTGATAAACTGTTAGGGTCAAAGAAGCCTGGGACGGTACCACGATGCTCATGCCAGTCACCATATCGTCACATGTAGGCATTGTGTCCTTATGTCATCAACCTTAGAAGGGACAACAGGGGAGGCAGGAGAATGGAGCAGAAGATGAAGTCCATAAGGGCTTTCGCGAAGCTTTATAGAACTGGATACATGAAAACCAAGTTGGCCGAGAGAAAACCTCCAGAGGAGGCCAACTAAAATCTGCTGGTAACATGGGTGGAGGCACTGAGCACATCAGCATGTCTCAAGATGGCCTGTGCCCCATTACAATACTAACATGCATACCCTAGGGTGCAGATTCGAGTCACTAGTGAGACATGCACGCAGCTGTGTGTCGAACTATGCTCAGCAGATTGAGCTTGTGTGAGGAAATCCATGTTACTGAAAACTAGCCAGAACGCTACGCAAATGAGCCATAGAGCACTCACTGTGTGACATAAAAGCCTCATCCTGTGCACCGCACTGCATTGGGAGCTACTGAACCTGCTCTGGCCTGCTCCTTTCCTTGGAGAGGGATCTTTAATAAACTCACTTTCTTGCTAACATGTGTCTCTGTCCAACTGTGTGATCTGGGACACGGGAACTTGGAACCTCTCCAGAGCTGTTCTCCAAACACCAATATGAGTGGATATCACACGCTGTAAGATATTTTAAGAAGGAAAATGTTCATATTGCTCTCATTATAGCATGGTACTGTAATTGTCCTCATTCTCGGTTGTCACCGATCCATTACTGTGTTTGGGAAAGCCTCCTGCAGGATGTACGCAGAGGGACCTACATTCCCAGGCATTCACTCCAGTCTCAGAAAGCATTACTTGTGGACAGGAAGCGACAACCAAGCCACCAAGTCCTTTGGAGAACAGAAAACATATTTACTGCTCATCTTAAAGGGCACAAAACCTTTTAAAGAGCTTGTAATACCTGAACATGCAATATTACATAAATAGCATGCCCAGACTGCTGGCAGCATGCTGGAAATTATAGCCAGTCCAACGTCAGTGCTTTGGGGATTAACAAGGGGTATTTTATGCACCCTTGGTCCGTTGTTGAGGGAAGAAATACCATATGCTTGACTATGCAGCTATTGCCTGAGCACAAGGCTTTGGTTCGGTACAGGCAAAGACTGCCTATGTTCTCCTCAGTTCAAAGTCCGTTGTGATTTCCTGTAATTATCTGGCATATGTATCATGAACCTCAAGAATGTTCAGCACCTGGGAAGCTTCTGGCAACCAGACGTAAGGGAATAATTACTTGTAGACACCAAAGTTAGCCAGAAGACTCTCTTATTTACAAGAGAAACCCTTTACAAATGCGTAAGTACCCAAACCTAGAGGAACATCTGGACTATCACAATGGGGCATAGGAGGGCCATACTCTACCATAGAGCTTCCAGCATCATTACGTGGAGAAGCAAGAGCACAGATTGCTCAGACATGACATGAGTACATGTAAACATTCACAGAAAGAGGAAATCAGAAGAAGGAGTCCAGAATGTTTGCTCGTCAGGGTTAACTGGGGAAAATCAAAGGTGCATTCTATGACAGTTTGTGGGGATCCCAGGGCAGCTCCTAGTGAAGAGAGATCAGCACACACCACTAAACTAACTGGAAGTTCTCCTAGCCACGATTAACCATTCTGAACGGGGCTAGAAGTCTACATTTTATCCCCTATTATTTTGTTCTGTTGTTTCCATTGGGGTTTTATGAAGCAACTGAATGTTGCTTTGTATAACAGAAAATTTGTTAATTTTAGCCTCAGAAATGATTCAGGATAGCAAATATGGTTTCTCCTCCTCTCTCTGCCCCCTTTATCTGCATCCTGAGGAGACTGACAGGATCCATGTCTGCCCTGGACCCATAGCGCTCCAGCACTCATGGGGTTAACAGTCAGCATCCAGCTCCACCCCCATGTGGGGTGGTGTGATTATCTCACAGGCATGTCAGCCCTGACCAATCCTGGGACACAAAAGCACAGCATGTAAGGGGGGCTGCCTGCCCCATGGTTTTCCACTGATTTCCAAATAAAAATGAAAAGAGGAAAAAAATGCCGGGCTCCCCTTACCCAGTCCTAGTAATAGGCTCTGTTAAGCAGGGATTGGTCACTGTTATTGTCTCAAGTGAGATACTATTTATTGGGGGCACAAAAGCAGACAAAGCCACCAATGAGTTGCCCAGTCACTCTTGCTTACAGGAGAGTTACAATCCATGCAGGAGGCACCTCCTCTCCCAGTCTGAGCGTTTGTCACGGGGCCTCAAATCCATATGTCATGGTTATCAGTTTACCAGTGAGCAGGGCAGGGTGTGCTAGGTGCTGGTGTAGCTTGGATGGCAGATGGTGGTCTGCTTTCACACACATGCACACACACACACACACACACACACACACACACACACACACACACACACACACACACTAGCCTTCTGCCTTCTGGTGTCCTCCCCCATCCCCCACCCCTCTAGTCCCTGGTTAGTTTCCAGTGGCCCTGAACCAGCAGGATCCAGTTTGTACATGTGAGTTTCACCAAGCCCTTTCTAATTTTAGCCACATGAAAGAAACCTAGACTCTGTAAGAAAGCTATCTCACCTTCAAGTTTCCCTAGAAAGAATTTAAATTTCTATTCAAAACAGAGCTTGTTATAATTGGGATAGAGATGCTCTTCCCTGAGGCACTCTGAGTCAATTAATTGGATTTTTTTGAAGTGTTAATGGGGAAAATTTTTTTGACCTTTTCCAGAGCTTTTCCATGGAAGCTATTCATGAAAATTGCTGGGCTATTAACCAACCAATTTTGGAGGCCACAAAGCCCCATGAGCTGTGTAGATTTTTTTTTGAGGGGGAGTTATAATAAACATACAGCTTGGCTCACTTCTTTGGTCATAACAAGAAAATGTACCCATTTGGTTAAAAGTCTGCTTTTATATGCAGGCATAAGTGTGATCGATCATTTAAGAGAGAGAAAGACAAAAAGAGGAGGCAATGAAATTGTCTTTGTAAAGTCTGAACTACACCAAAGCAGCTCGTGTGGACTGAGTGTGGTAAAATCTTCATAGGCATGGCCTCATTTCATGTTACAAATCAAAGCAACAAGCTCGGGAACAGAAACCCAGCACATGGACTTTGTCTAAAGATTCTTCCAGAACTCTGAAGATTTCCAGTAAGCTTAATGGTAAACTGGTGAATTAATGTCAGTAAATACAGTCGGTTTAGTTTTAGCATCTTCTACATAAAAAGCACTAAGATTAATTTCAAGTTACCTTTATGTTTTAATTTTGCAGGCACCTGAAAGTCCTAGCATCATTTTTTTTCTAGGATAAACAAACAATCCAGCAAAGACCACACCAGCCAGCCACACACTTTACTTTTCACTCCCCTTCCACCCCGACCCCCCAGCCCAGGTTTCTGCTCCTGGTACTTTAAACAGAATGCCAGAGGTGAATGAAATAAGCGGTTTTGCCAAAACTGTGCAGGCTTCACAGGGCACTCTGTTATTAGAACAGATGGCCATATAAATAAGTGTTTGGTTTAACTACAAGGAAACCTTCCATTCATCTCCTAGAGATTGGGAATGGAGTGATTGAATTAATTAAATATTCTGCTAAGCAGTGAGGGTCCATTTATCCACAATAGATTCCTACTTGCAAAAAAATAAAAAAAAATGTACCTCACGAATAAATAGACTGTGAATGGTCTAAGGGGACACAAGCTTGAGCCTCGCAATGTGGCTCAGAACCAACCTCAGGCTCATCAACCCAGCAGGGACTGCTTAAAGAACAGAGTTAGCTGATCAACCTTGAGGTTCCTTGCACTGGTGTTTGGAAAGGAAGGGGGACAGCACTGATTTGCTGCCTGCTGCAGGAGAGCCTCAGAAAGCAGGAGCCTCTGTTTCTCTAAGGGACAGGACTGGTGACAGGAGGGATCGTGGGGGAAGTAAAAAATTGAATTAGCATCTACAGATCCCTGCAGCTGGCACCACAGCCCTGAAAACCCACTTCTAAGATTAGGAGAAGACAAAAAGTTTCCTCTCTCTCCTTTTTAACACAGTGTTAGAAACCATAGCTAACGTAATAAGATAAGAAAAGGAGCTCAACAGTGTGTTCACCAGAAAGGAAGAAGTAAAACTGTCTTCATTTCCACACAGCAAGCTTGTCTATGTAGAACATCTCAGCCAACAAATACGCCTGGATTTCATAAGCAGTAATAAGATAGTTAACTTACAAAGTAAACTCTTCTGTATCAACAGCAAACAAGTGGAAAGTAAATATCAATTGTAGTATTTAAAAACCAACCAACCACCACCACCACAAGGACAAAAATTATAACCTGGGCAGTCTGTTCCCAGTTCTTGGAATTTTTAAGCCCAACATCCAGGTCCAACACATTCAGCTTCTCAGGAAAGCCTACATCATACTAATGTCACAAGGCGGGAGCTACTAAGAGAACTCTCCAGAGAGGCTCTTTCACAAGGTCATTTAAGGTCAATGACTTAATCACTTAGCAAAGGTGTCACCTCACAATGGCATACACTTAAAATATCTACATGTCAGTTTTAGGAAGAGAAGTTCATCCACTCTATAGATGTCTGTGTGATAAAAATCTGTAAAACTCTGATGAGGGATATCAAAGAAGAATTAAACAAGTGAAGAAATAGGCCAAAGTTGTGGAGAGGAAGACTCCATATTGTCAAGAGCCAGTTGGTCACAAGAGCTATGGGTTCAGTGATGTTCTCCCCAGAATCCCACTGAGTTGTTTTGTGGCTATAAACACCATGACTCCAAAGGTTACAAAGAGAGGGAAATATCCAGGAAGGGTAATGCAGCATTTTAGGAGATCACAAGTTGGCACTACCTGGATGTCAAGATTTATTGGAAAGCTGCAGTAGTTAGAGATAATGGTGGAGTCCTGTGAAAGGCACACAAAGGGATTGGTGGAACTGAATGGAGGCCAGAAAACAAGTACAAGGGATGTGTAGTCTGTGTCAAAGGAACAAGCACTCCACAGCGGGACAAAGGGGGTTTTAAATAAGAGATGCTGAGCAAGCCACCCCAGATGATTCATTGTACACACACAGACACACACACAGATAGACACACATACACATAGGCACACATACAGACACACAGACACACACACACACACACACACACACACACACACACACACACACACTGCTTTTTCCATTCAGACTAAGTCAAAGTGAATCATAGGCTTAAAAAGAACACACATAACTAGGGCTGAGTGCTTCGCTCAGTCAGTCACAAGCACAGAAAGCTGAGTTTGACCCCCAGAACCCACATAAAAATGCCAGGCATGCTGGTGAACATTTGTAACCCCAAGCAGAGACTGGAGAATACATGGGGCTTGCTGGTCAACCAGTCTGGTATAAATAGTGTGCCTCAGACTAGGGAAAGACTTTGTCTCAAAGGAGGTGAAAGTCATTCCTCATGGCAACCTTAGGTTGTCTTTTGGTTTCCACACACATGTACACACATGTGAATAAACATGCACACACGTGGACACACACATGTTTGTGTGTGTGTATGTGTATGTATGTATGTATGTATGTACGTATGTATGTATGTATGTATGTATTTATGTATATAACCACAAAATTCTTAGGAGAAAAAATAAGAGAAAAGGTTAGATGTCCTTGGGAATGGTAACAGCCTTTTTAGATACACCACCAAAGGTACAATTCATAAAAGGAAAAAAAAAATGGATGGACTGGACCTCATCAGATTTAAAAGTACCTGTTCCCTGAAAGAAGTATCAACAGGGTAAGAAGAAAAAAACCAAGGACTGAGAGAAACAAGATGCAAAATACAAACATATCATATAAGAAACAATACAAAATAAGCAAAATAAAGCTATGAGCATTGCATGATAGTTCTGTGTTGAAGTAGCCTTGTGCCTGAGGAATTCTGTGCATGTGCCAGGGCAGAGGTAAATGGAACTTTCTTGTATCCTCTGCTTATTTATGCTGAGAATCTAATGCTTTTCTAAAAACTGGGGTTCATTAAAACAACAAGCAAATGCTTGTTTACTCTAGTAGGATACAGGGAGTAAAGAGCTGTCAATGTGTGGGAAGATTGCTGTATGTCAGGCCCCAGTGTCAATGTCCCCAGAGGGTCTCAGCTGTAGAGGAGTGCCGGAAGACAAGAGGAACCTCAGCACAGGTTCTGAAGGTGGCTGTGTCTGCCACATCTCTTCTGGAAGGGGCCACCCAGCCAACTGCTGGACCTAGAATGAGAGTTAGTGTCATGAACGATCACCAACATGTTGCAAAGGTCTGACCATCATGATACTGAGTGTGTCAGGGAGGTGCCAAAGTGTGACCATCATGGTCTCTGAGTGTGTTAGGTGGTAGGAAGGTCTGACCTCTGTGGAATCTGAATGTGTCAAGGAGACGTGGCCCTGAGTGTGTCAGGGAGTCTTCTTGAGCTGTATCTCTCTCATCAATAAAACAAGACAATGATGAAGGCCTTTCGGTAGAGAGTAGAGTTGAGAATAAGCATGATGAGAACACTAAGCGACTCTCCAGCTTGAGAGGGTGCTCAATAGCTGGCATCCTCACTCTTATCTGCCTCCAAGCAAAGCAGGGTTGACTCCAGTTGTGCAGGGGGTTGTCAGTCCCTTGAGAGAGTCTCAGTGCTGAGAGTGTTCACCAGGCAGCCTTTCAGGACAGTGTCACCCCTAATCATGACTCTTGTTCTTTGGGGGACTCTCGTTCCTCAAGGCTCTTCCTAGATTGTCATCCTGGTGCAGAAGTCACCATCTCCTAAAGCTTGGCTTCTTGACACAGCTGGTTCACTAGTTTATTTCCTTCTTCCTTCAGTTCACCTGCTAGTGGATGACTAGTCAGACTCTGGGGACTATACCTGCCCCATGTCATGCATACATCACACACAACAGCCAGTGTAGTCATCCCATGACAATTGTGGGCATGGATAGCATACTTCCACTATAGAGATGCAAAAGATGGGAGCTGGGGAGAGAAAAGAAAGCTGCCTCAGATCACAAAGCCTGTGGGGACAGAAGCAGTGTTTGAAACCAATGGATCTGCCCCCCACCGTCCCCTATGGGACCTCCTGCCTGCAAAGGAGAGACGCAGTACACCTCAGATGCCTGTTCTGTGGCTGGTGTCCCCGATTGGTTATCATTGACTCCTGACCCTCTTCAGAAGCTCCACAGACACTAATCTTTGACTCCATTGGCACGCTGTCCAAGTCAGATCTCAGGTGACCTGTGTCAAGTTCAAAAAAGGAGTAAAGCAACAAGGAGAAATGGTTACTGTGAAATATCACTCTCTGGCTTCTAAAGGCATGTCTATTAGCCATTCTTCCTGGCAATAATTGATCATAAAACCCCGTGGCTGGCTGGCCCCATGCACCTCATCATGACAAAGCTAGGAAACTGAGCAAAGACACTCTTCTGCCAGGCCTGTAAATCTACTCCACATTACCAGCAAAGAACGTCTCATCAAAGGTGAGAACTGTGGATGCTCACAAGGAACAGATAAACATAGGGAGACTGGACACAGAAAGGCAGTTGTGGCTGAGGCTGAGCAGCTGTGTGGGGAGGGAGGACACAGGGCTTTCAGGATGGTTCTGAGACTCCTGTATCTGCCACTTTTTTAGCCTCATGCTTTTCTCCAACCAATGTCTGGGAGCATCAGTGATATCTCAGGGAGATTGGTAATGGTCTTCTCAACAGATGCTTGCCAATCCCTCAGTATTCCAAATGTGAGCCAAAGGGGATAAGAGGAGAAGTGGGAGATATTGGAATCTGTACTAAAAGGTGCTACAAAAGCAACCCCATACACCATGTCAGCCAGAATGCTGAACAACAGGGTGTGGACAAGATGTCACAAGCAGACAGGAAAGTCAGGCCAGGGGATGTAAGTGGAAGGAAAATCTATTTGAGGAAGGGAGGAAGTGAGACCATGTTGAAGGATTGTTGATGGGTGATTTTAATTGTCAACTTGACAAGATTTAGAATCACCTAAGAAGGGTGTTTCAGTGAGGCTTGATCTGTAGGGGATTGCCATAATGCTGTTAATTGAGGTGGTAGGACCTGACCTTTGTGGGTGACACCATTCCTTAGGCAGTGAATATTCAACTGTGAGTAAACAGAAAAAGCAAGCTGAGAACAAGCAGCCTTGCATTTATTCTCTTTTCACTTGACGGTGGATACAGTATGACGAGCCATTTCAAGTGCCTATCAACTTGACTTCTAGTGACAGACTGCAACCTGAAATTGTCAACCAAACAAGCCTTTTCTCTCTGAGATAATTTTTAGCAGGATATTTTATCACAGAAAGGAGAGCAACAGAATGGAAGTGAGGACAGCAGTCATTGCCAAGGTTCATACTGATGGATAAGAAAGGAAGGTCACTGAAGACCAAACTACACCACAGAGGAGTCCATCCATCCATCCATCCATCCATCCATCCATCCATCCATCCATCCATCCACTGACCCCTGCCAGGCCAACTCTGCAGCAAGAACATTGACTCTGTTTGCAGTGGGACATTTCTACAAAATTAGCATCTAGGCAAGTTGTGAGTGAACTGAGGATGTTCTTTCTAATAGAGGATGATGCCGGACTCTGCAAAAACAGGACGTGGCACAGAAGTATATGTTGAAGAAAGGACTTCTCAACAAGTTTGCCGTTTACGCAGCCCTCCAGTGGAGCTAGAAAGAGCCAGTTAGAGCATAAAGAATGGTCTATTTGGTGTGAAGCAATATGGCTTTGCCAAAGGCTAAGGGAACGTCTGCCGGCATCCATCACATTCCCATTCCTGGGAGGCCATTAGCACAAATTCAATTAAAACCTACGACTTTTATCAAATCTCCATGGCCAGTTTGCAAAGACTTATTCTTAGTTAAGCGCTGATTCTAGCACTTTCTGGCTTTAGCTAAGCTGCAGTAAAGAAACCTGGGTCCGTGTTTTATGGTAACACAGAGCACCACAGCACACTGCTGTCCTGGAAGACTGAGCCTGCTACAGGTCCAGGGCTTCTCTCTTCTCACTTTCTCCTCCTCCTGCCTCATTCTGGTAGAAACCTTCAGATCACAGGCTTCCTCTAAGGCTGGTTGATGGAACGTTAAAGGGATAGTGTTCTGAGTGGAATATCAGAAAGCACACAGTAGCCTTTTCTAATCCACATCCTCTACAAGCCAAAACTCAAGGAACTTCATAGAGCATCCTGGGGGTCAGAGAGAGCTGTAACTTAATGATTCTGGAATTAGAGAGCTACAGACATCATCTGTTTCTCCTGGCACTTTTCAAATTGCCAAAAGACAAATCAGAGCTGGAAATATTGGAATTAGAATCATAGATGCCATGTGGTCAAAGATAACCTAGACCATATCAACAAGTATTGGTAGCTGCTTCTCTCTGAGTTATGTGTTTAGTAGGATTCTGAAGCTCAACCTGAACTCACTGAGACAGACTACTGTGACCAGAGAGCAGTGAGTGTTATAAAAACAGAGGGTCAGAGGAGATGAACATGAGTCTGGTATTAGCATTCTTCTCTTAATCTACACTCCTATCATTCAAAAGAGAAGTGCAGGGCCTTGAGAGATCCACCCATCTGTCCACTCTCACATAGACATGATGCTCAGTACACTGACTCAAATGCTGGTTGAGAGGAAAGACAAACTGAGATGTGTCTGATGACATGTTTTACCTATCCCATTTGGTGGTCCTAAATAACTATAGTTTAATATTTTACACTGTGTGGGTTTGATGAGTTCCTCAAAGGGTGGGTGATGTGAGAAGCCAGGAATCTAAAAGAGGAAACATAGGCACCTCTTGGGGCTAGGGCTGGGCATTATTTCCATAATGCTCCCTCAGTCTAAGCCATTCTCATGTCTCAAAGGCCTGTGTTGGGATGAGAGAACTCAGGCCATGTTTGCTACTGATACCTCATTGTGTTGTTGTGACCCCAGGTGATGAAATCGTCCAGAGAGAGAGAGAGAGAGAGAGAGAGATGACCATCCTTTCCTCGTTGCTTTAGGATGAAGGCCAAATCAGTAATGAACATGTACCTCTCCATATCTGTATCACAAACACCTCAAAAAGTGTTTCATTCACCAGCATCATCGTAGAGTTTATACACCATTGTGAGCAAGAGAGCCTGAGATTAAGCATAGGGAAGAGCTTTGCAATTGGGTGCCCAGCACCCAGGACTGAGAACCCTAAACATATCTCCAGCACCCCTGGCGAATACCCCAACATGTTCTATTTTTAGAAACACAGCCTTTCTTATTCTGCTTCAACTCTCCTGCAGATATTTCCTAGAGAATGAGATCAAATACATATGGAGGCAACAGGGCTCCTCAGCACAGGACTGGGGTTCAAGAGCCACAGAAGAGTATCTTCATTTTCCCTGTAAGGATTTGGTCATGGACATTCCACAGAAGACCTTTAACTGCACACTCTTTTCCGTCATAGCATAGACTACTCCATGCATTCCATGGTAGCATAGGCTCCATGCTTTCCATGGTATCATGATATCATGTTTGGATTCACCCAGAAGATTCTAGGGTGGGCCCTGTAGCCAAGGAAAGAGAGAGTAGGTGTTGTCCTTTCTGTTGTTTTTAACTTTTATTTTGTGTGCATGCATGTGTGTTATATGTAAGTGGTGCACATGTGTTTGCATGCATGCTGAAGCCAGGGGACAACCCCAGGCATCATTTCTAAAGAGCCATATACCTTGTCCTTTGAGATCTCTCCATGGGACCTGGGCTCCCCATTTGGCTGACCAGTGAACCCCAGGGATTTACCTGTCCCACCTCCTGAGAACTGGAATTACAAGTGCATACTGCTGTGCCTGGCTATTTTATGTGAGTTCTGGGGATTGAACTTGAGTCCTCATGCTTGAGTAGCATGTATTTATCAACTGAGCTATCTCCTCAGCATCCGTGTTGTCATTTTCTGTTAGATTGTATATTGTATTTAAGTAATGTTTGGCCTCTTATAATGTACAGCCTGATTTGCTCTAAGCAGGGACTCCAAAGCATATGGGAAGCGAATTGGATTTTGCTATTTGTATTTCTATCTCTTAATTAATGGTCCCTCAACAACACTCACCAGAAACTTGCAGAACTTAGGACTGTATTGCAAACTGTCCTATTGCCTGTAAGAGAAACCTTACTGCAAAGGGTAATGAAACTGCTCAGCATGCTTACTTGCCTGTCAAGCTGAGAAGTTACATGAAGGTCCCTGATCCAGAAACTCCAGAATAAAGAAACCAGCACAGACCTAAGCAAATGGCAAAGTCAGCCATTTCCTTTCACGAGTTTGCTAAGCTCCCCAGCACCTGAACCTACACACTAAGAAAGAAAGAAACCTAGGTTTAACTCTCAGCTGCAGTGTCTGGAATAACATGTCTTAAGAGATGACATGTAGAATATGTTTTCCATTCCAAAATCAACTCTACAGACAAGTCTGACAGGTGTGAATACACACACACACACACACACACACACACACACACACACACACACACCAAAAGAACTAACATGCCAAGAGCCATAGATAGAGAAAGGCCCAAGGGCTGGACCAACCATCTTACTTAGATCCATCTGGGTATCCAGATGTGGAATACTACAAACAAGATGGTCTATGCCTAGAGAATATCGGCTTCAGATTTTCACTCCTGTTGTCTTAGATTGGAAGACATTTGTTGCTTCACTTTTAATTCAACCTAACCAGTCAAAAATCATTATCTCTAGCCTACTGGGTAAGCTCCAGGACAGTGAGAGACTCTGTCTCATTATATATAACAAATAAAAGAGATAGCACTTGAAGAATGGTTCTCAAGGTTGTCCTCTGATATCAGCATTATGCACATGTATGTGCACATATACACACACACGGGCACAAACACACACACACACATCTGGCTCATAAAGGCTTGCATTAGTTATCAATGACAGTAGAAGCTTATGTGTTTCCTAGACAGTCGCCGAGGACCTTTCGTAGGGGATGCTATCAGATGTGGGCACTCTGCACATGTGGGAGGAAACATAGATCGATGAACACTCAGCCTCTATATTCAGAGGATCTGGGCAGGTAGAAGACATGCTGAGGGGCATGCTATACCAGCAGCCACTGCAGAGTGAGCCTGGCCACAGAAATCAATTGCACAGAGGCGGGGTTGAGGGGTGGGGTGTAGTGAGCCTGACTTTAGAAATCACTAGTTGGTAAAACATTTACAGATGGAAAAACAAACAAACAAACAAGACCATGTGCACACATGCATGAGTAGAGTGAGTTCCGTCACCCACAGAAGGGCATGAGTTCTGGATGGGAAGCTGCAGGTCCTGTGGGCCACAGTGGGAGTGGGAGTGTTCTAAAGAGGAAAGAAACAACTGGTATCCCCTTGGTGAGGAAAGAGGCTTTTCTAGATTCTTTCCTCCTTCCTTTCTTCCTTCTTTCTTTCTTTCTCTCTCATATCCCAGCATAAACTTAGATCCTCAAGAGAGAACCCTTGAACTTCTAATTATTCTGCCACCACCCTCTAAGTGTTGGGATGACGGGCACTCACCGCTATGCCTGGTTCACCACACTGGGGATTGAACCTGGGGCTTTCTGGATGCTAAGCCACATCCCCAGTCCTATAACGGAGCTGCTGACAGCCAGAAATATGTAAAGAAAGCCCCCAGCGCTGAGCTGCACTTGAAGAGGGACAGATATCTCGAAAACGACAAAGGGCACAGTGAATGGGGCTGAACTGACCTTTTGCAGGTTCCTGAATGGTTTGCCAAGTCTGGCCAACGAGGAACAAGCTCAGGAGCCAGCCACAGAGGTAGGCTGGGAACCCAGTATGTCCAGGCCCAGCAGCTTTGTCCTGAGCTCCCGGAAGGTGGGTGTTACTGGAGAACACTCCTTCCAGTTCCCATCATCCATGTCAGAGGCCTTGACTGCTGGAAGGAACCTGCTCAGACACGTGTCCTGGAAGCTGAGGAGCAGGTCTTCGGGCCCTGAAAGCTTCAGAATGAAAAGGACAAGTCCCCACCACTGCTGATTGACATTAGATGAGAACATGCACAGAAGGGCAGTTCCACCCTAAGCATGTTGCCTCTGTGAAGACCTGGATGCCTCCGACTTAGCTCTGGCTCTGACGCCCTGTGTCTCTGAGGAAGACTGCGCTTCACATTCTCTGCATAGAGAGAGAATGCGAGCTGTATGTCAACTTAGCATTGGGCTGGTCCTTGCCTCTCAAGGCTGTACGCTCTGAAATTCATGAGCTGGGAGATGCTCTCTTGCCGTCTCATGGAGGCAGTGACAGATACCCTTAATTTGTGAGCATTAGCAAAATGAGATGCAGTCTCAGGGAGTGTGACTGGATCCTCCTCATGGTGTTTCCTGTCACCACGTCTCAGCTAAAGGGTGGCACTGCCTGCTTGGAGCCTTCTGACAGCAATGCAAGAGCTGTCGGAAGCCTGACAGGAGACAGGAGACTCAACTTCTACTGTTGTATTCTTGGGGTGTGTGTGATGCGTATGTGCATGCCTCTGTGTGTGTGTGTGTGTGTGTGTGTGTGTGTGTGTGTGTGTGTGATGTGTATGCGCATGCCTGTGTGTATGTGTGTGTGCGCGCGCGCGTGCGTGTGTGTGTGTGTGTGTGAGATGCGTATGTGCATGCCTCTGTGTGTGTGTGTGTGATGTGTATGCGCATGCCTGTGTGTGTGTGCATGTGCGTGTGTGTGTGTGTGTGTGTGTGTGATGCGTATGTGCATGCCTCTGTATGTGTGTGTGTGATGCGTATGCGCATGCCTGTGTGTGTGTGTGTGCATGTGTGTGTGTGTGTGCGCGTGTGTGTGTGTGTGTGTGATGCGTATGTGCATGCCTGTGTGTGTGTGTGTGTGTGATGCATATGTGCATACCTGTGTATATGTGTGTGATGCGTATGTGCATGCCTGTGTGCGTGTGCGTGTGATGCATATGTGCATGCCTGTGTGTGTGCATGTGTGTGTGTGTGTGTGTGATGTGTATGTGCATGCCTCTGTGTGTGTGTGTGTGATGCATATGTGCATGCCTGTGTGTGTGATGCATATGTGCATGCCTGTGTGTGTGATGTGTATGTGCATGCCTCTGTGTGTGTGTGTGTGATGCGCATGTGCATGCCTCTGTGTATGTGTGTGTGATGCATATGTGCATGCCTCTGTGTGTGTGTGTGATGCGTATGTGCATGCCTCTGTGTGTGTGTGTGTGTGTGTGTGTGTGTGTGAAAGAGAGGGGGGAGAGAGAGAGAGAGAAACAGTTTTCCAGTTTTCCAAGGTGCTAGTCATTAAGTCAGAGAGCTCTAAGATCTGTTGAGAAGCATAATGGCTTTCAAACCTTTCTGACATTAAAATGTTCTATAATCACCATCCATTAGTAAAACTAGAAAAAGGCTGGCTTTGGTGTAAATGCACGAAATTCATGCGCCTGCCTTCCACCCCCTTCATGTCCTTGTGCCTAAAATACCCCAGACTGTCAAGCTCTCGTGAAAGGAGATCAGTGAGTTTTTTTATCCTAAGGAAAAAAAAAAGGGTCCAGATTTTATGGCTATGCTTGGAAAACAGTTAAGTTTTCCATAATTCAGTTATATAATTAAGACTGGAAAAAGATGAAGAAGAAAAAAAACACCCTCTTACCCTGCTTATTTTATTCATAAAGAGACGGGGCCCATTTTCCTTTGTCCAGGCCAAAGTGACTCTAGAATCCAAATTGATTTCTGATTGCCAAATGGTAAGAGACATGTAGCCAGACTAGCATGGAGGGGGGGGGGGTCAGATAATAGATGCAGAGATGTTTCTCAAGGGGTTAGGGGAAGCTAACAAGGGAGATGGATCTATAGGAAAAGGGATTGCTGTGCAAACATGAGCACAAGAATTGAGCCTTAGAAAAGACGTTTAAAGAGCCAGGAATGGTGGTACTCACTTGTAATCCCTGGACTGGGGAGGCAGAGCCAGGGGGCTTTTGGGTATCTGAGATTGCTCTCTGGCCTCCACACACATGCATACCTATGGTTACTCACACATACATGTGTACCCTTGCTCGGTCACACACACACAGGAACACACATTCACACACAGAGGAAAAATAAAACAGAGCGAGGAGATGGAATATGTATTCTTGGGCCCCAAAGGTTTTCAATAAGAAGAAGAAAGGGGGACTGGCTGTTAGTGGGCAGGCAGAAGAAAGGCAGGATCAAAAGAGGCTTTCACTAGGAAAGCAGCACACCATGGCTTCACAGAGTGTCTTTGCATCAGCCGTTGGTGGTTCCACATTACTAATTCTGGAGTACACACTCTGAAAGAAAAGGAAAATTTTCAGTGATCCAAGAGGCTGAAACAAGAGAGTTATACATTTAATGTCAGTCTGGGCTACATGGCAAGACTCTATTAAAGAATATATATCAGTAATCAAATATGTTTAGATGAGAAAATGTGTGTCCATATTTCAGAGATTACAGCACATCTTTAAAATCTTAGGAAGATATTAAAGTGTGCAGCAAGCAAACAGACTTCTTACCCCAGTGTTTTCCAACTGCCCCTATAGCCTATTCACAAGTTTCCAACACCATCTTTGACCTAATGTTGCAATGAATTCTTTGACATAATGTTGCAATGAATTCTTGCAACTTGCAAAAACTTTGAGTTATAAGAAGAAAAATACAAATGTTTAATCCTAGTATTTAAATTTCCCAAGGGCCTAGTCCCTACCTTTTTATCATCCTACAGTGATCTGTGATGCCCAGTTTTAACGACTGATGCTAATGTGTTCTCTGTGGCTTTTGGACATGGGAATGTCAGGTCCTGGCATGCTATCTCCATGTACATAAAGCTAATTCCACTCTCCTTTCAAAGGATGGTTGTTGCACACTTGTTCTCTAGTCTCAAAGCAGTTCTTATTGTTCACGTAATATTCACATAGTAAAGGAGAGGAAGCACTCCATTCAAACCACATTTGCCCAATTCGAATGTTTAAATCATTTCTGTCATTCTTGTCTCCCTCCTAAGGAGGAAGAGAAGGCCCAAAGCCTAAGTCATTACTGTGGCTTTCCATACAGGGTTTTGCTCAGGCATCTAAGGTCAGGCTTTGATATTTTCAGAGTGGACTGAAAGCCTGTCATGGTAGTAGAAAGCATGTGTCCCACTTCAGAGACCATGGGTGCCATGTTCATGAGGTCGATTAACCCAGTTTTGCTACCCCTGAAGAGCCCATTGCCATTTCTGTGAACAAAGTGCAAAATGGGTAGGAAAGTAAGGGCAGGTGACTTGCTCCCAAGAGCTCCAGCCTCCAGTCCTCCTGTGGCAGGGTGGGGGTGAGGTGCAGAGTGCTCCGGTGACTTTAATGATTCTGTCAAGTACACGCATGACAAACTGGACCAGCAAGTCAGAGTCATGGAACGTCAAGAGTATGCAGAGAACATAAGACAAGACCTGTTGTAGAATATGATTTTAAGGTGTGTTGCTTTTTAACTCTGTGAAGCTGTGTTACTGTGCCTGTCTAAAACACCTGATGATCTAATAAAGAACTGAACGGCCAATAGCAAGGCAGGAGAAAGGATAGGCAGGGCTGGCAGGCAGAGAGACTATATAGAAGGAGAAATCTGGGGAAGTTCAAGGAGCCAGAGAAGGAAGAGGACTCCAGGGGCCAGCCACCCAGCTACACAGCAAGCCATTGAATAAGAGTAAGATTTACAGAAGTAAGAAAATGGGAAAATCCCAGAGTCAAAAGACAACCAGGATAATTTAAGTTAAGTAAAGCTGGCTAGAAACTAATCCAAGCTAAGGACGTGCATTCATAATTAAGAATAAGCCTCCGTGTGTGATTTATTTGAGAGTTGGGTATTGGGCCCCCAAAAAGAGCCCAAAACAAACAACAACAAAGACCTCTCACTCTAGGCTAATAAAGACACAACAAACAGCCTCAGAACACAACAATACTGTGCAGAGGGACTCGAACAGAATAGTGATGTATGGAGAAAGCTGAAAAGGCCTTTTCTTTAGAGCCTTCAGAGCATGGGAGCACTCTGAGCACTCCTGTGGGGCTGTCCAGAGAAGGAGTGGTTTTGTGAAGCCCCAGGGGGTAGTTGTGGTTGCTTCAGGGAGATGTGTTTAGCCCCATGAAAGAAAACTCCCCTCCCTGCATTCTGTTTGAGGGATCACAGTCCTATGCCCCCAAAACAAGAATTCTAAGCTCCATAAGTGTTGTCTTAACCACTCAGTCACCTGGAGTGAAAATCATAAAGATTAAAGAAAACGGTGAGCAAAGAGTGGTCAGCAGGTACCTGGTACACTCGCTTGCCTTTTAAACCACAGTTGCCATGATTTCTGAATAAGGGCAGATTCTAGAAGTTTGAAGAAAACTCAACCAATTGGAAGCGTTTGATTCTTTCATTCGTTCATGTGAAAAGTCCTAGGAGGACCTCACTGTGGTGCACAACTGTGGTTTGCAGTGCTGGCCATGCTGTGGGCCTCAGTAAGCTGGATGGTTAGAGGGCATTCCACCTGGATAGTTAAAGAAAAGTGAAATATCAAAAGGGATGTCAGAAAGCTTAAGTTAAGAAGCATCCAGGAAGACTGACAAGGGGGCTCTGTAGGGACAGTGTTCAGCCTGCAAGCTGAGGGCCTGAGTGTGGATCCCCAGCATCCACAGAAGAGCCCAGCATCCACAGTCCCAGCCCTAGTAACCCTGAGAGCTTACTAGTCAGTCAGTCTAGTCGAAGTGGGAAACTCGAGGTTCGGTGAGAAACCCTGTCATCTCACACTGTCTCAAAAAATAATGTGGAGAAGCCATTGAGGAAGATACCTGAAATTAACCTCTGTCCTTCACACAGGCTTTCAGGATGAGCTTTCTATGACAGACACTACACATATGCACACACACACACACACACACACACACACACACACATACATGAGTTTATGCACACATCATTCACATTCATAGGCACACACATGCTGTGGGATGGTCTGTATGTCAAGTGTGTTGCTGATTGGTCAGTAAATAAATCACTGATTGGCCATTGGCTAGGCAGGAAGTATAGGCGGGACAAGGAGAAGAATTCTGGGAAGTGGAAGGCTGGGAGGGGGACACTGCCAG
Organism: Peromyscus eremicus; assembly: GCF_949786415.1. Classification (NCBI taxonomy): domain Eukaryota; kingdom Metazoa; phylum Chordata; class Mammalia; order Rodentia; family Cricetidae; genus Peromyscus; species Peromyscus eremicus. The sequence continues at coordinate 38,830,158 of NC_081437.1, read as the reverse complement.
CCGCCATCAGGACAAGGAAGATGTAAGGTACCAGTAAGCCATGAGCCATGTGGCAAAGTAAAGATTAATAGAAATGGGCTAAATATAAGAGTAAGAGCTAGACAATAACAGGCCTGAGCTAATGGCCAAGCAGTTTAAATAATGTAAGAGTCTGTGTGTTTATTTTATAAGTGGGCTCTGGGACTGACGGGACTTGGTGGCGGGAGCTGGAGAGAAATTCTCCAGCAACAAATGGCGCCCAACGTGGGGCAAGAGTTTCCACCTAAAAACTTAGAAAAAAGATTCTAAAACGGACCTAAAAACAGCTTCCTAATTGTCTCTCTCAAATAAGCGGCAGCTGCCGGTTTGAGCTACTGGCGGGTTCCTAGCGTGCGCTCTCGACCTGCAGTATGGTGGGAATGAGGCCTCTGCAAGTAGCACATTAAACTGTGTGGTGAATTTAGCCTTTGCTAGTACAAAACAAAAAAAGAGGTTTCTGGGCTACACGCTACTTTGGTAAAAGTGTAGACCCACTATTTCTGAGAGTTATGGCTCCCAGAGCTGGCGGAAAGCGGACCGCCACCATGTTGGGAAGCTGAAGTGGGCGGAGCCAGCAGCCACTGCGCCGTTTCAGGCTTAGAAGGCTGCAGTTTAAAAGGAATAGGCTCAAGCTAATATAAAAAAATAAGCCACGTAAAGATGACTACCACACAGAGAATCTGGATTATGTTCTCTTTGATATTCGTAACTGCAGAAAAACATTTGATTGTAAAAGCTGTTGAGTTATGCCAAAATGTATATTTTAAAGGTACCTTGACTTCAAAATTTGGATATAAGGATATGTTGCTTTGGAAAAGAGTCTCTGCTCTTGTTTCCACAGAAAGCCAGAGACTATGGATTTGTTCCAGATTAAGATACATCAGGTTTGACCAGCCAAGACCCCCTGAAAGGTCTCCAATGACACCATGGCCCAGATGATTCAACATCCAGAATGGTTTCAAGTCAACTGGCTCAGATATACAGCCTCACGGACTACTCCATGATCCTAAAATTTTCTTTCTGTCTCCAGAAGATACAGCGCCCCCCTCCAGCAGGAAATAGTAAGAGAAGCTACGCCCAAATTCCCAAATATACCAAGCTGGCTTTAGAGATGGAATTGGCTCACTCCCCCTCTAAACCCAGACATATTGCTCAAAAAAAAAAAATGGTTAAGAGATTCTTATGTCCCAAATCAGAAGAGCCCTCTGGTGTGGGACAGACAAAAACCAATATTTTTATTTAAAGCAGGTTGATTATAAATACAATCTCTTTCTAAAGAAAAAAAGGGGATAGTTTAGATATGATAGGATGAAAGGGTAGATTAATGAACCTACTTTTAAAGAGTAACAACTTGTTTAAAATGTTTTACATTGCTATAGATTTTAGTTTATTGATACAAATTTAAACTTAATTTTGTTATACTGTATATATTTCTATTCTTGTTTGAGGTATTATGTTTATGTAACTCATTTAAAATTATAATGGATAATTAAAAAATAGATTAATAGTCATCTATGATAATATTTGTAGCCATGTTAGTTAAGTCTTCTAGGTATACATAGATATATTTCAGATAGATAGGTAGTCTTCAAACACTTCAAAGACCTACAGAATATGGCATTTAAAATGTTTTAAAAGTTTAGACTTTTTGGACAGTGAGACATGTCTGCTCCTGACAGCACCAATTTACTTCAGAGAGGAGGATGGGCATTGAAGACACTCCATACGGAGTTTATCTTCACCTTGACAAAAATAGCCATTTGGGCAAGAAACTGTTCTTGCCTGGACTGCCTGATCAACTGGACATGCAGGACCCATACAAAGGTGACCACTGAACTTTGCTTGACAAAATGGTCCTTCAGGTTCCTGCTTTGCAGAGAAAACTGCCAGACATTCTACAAGACACAGAAAAAAGTGAATAAGAGACTCTAGGCCTGTGGGATGAAGACAGATGCCCCAACTTTACAAGAGAACTTTGAATAACTGTCCAGGCTGCCAGCTGTCTCTGTCTACCCTACAAGACTCCTAAAAGTTGCTTATATCCTTCTCCATTTCTCAGGTAGTAGTATATCCTTCTGAGGTCTTTGATGTGGTTAAAGACTAGATACTTACAATTTTCCTTAGTTATAATAAAAGATAAGTTAGATATAAAACCTTAAACTTACAAATAGAAGATAGATAGGATCTCTTCTTTAATATTGTAACTATAATTCTTGCTTGATAATTGTTTTGTTATATGTAATTTTACTATGTTAAAGTTAAAACCTTCCTTTTTAAGAAAAGAAAAGGGGAAGTGCTGTGGGATGGTCTGTATGTCAAGTGTGTTGCTGATTGGTCAGTAAATAAATCACTGATTGGCCATTGGCTAGGCAGGAAGTATAGGCGGGACAAGGAGAAGAATTCTGGGAAGTGGAAGGCTGGGAGGGGGACACTGCCAGCCGCCATCAGGACAAGGAAGATGTAAGGTACCAGTAAGCCATGAGCCATGTGGCAAAGTAAAGATTAATAGAAATGGGCTAAATATAAGAGTAAGAGCTAGACAATAACAGGCCTGAGCTAATGGCCAAGCAGTTTAAATAATGTAAGAGTCTGTGTGTTTATTTTATAAGTGGGCTCTGGGACTGACGGGACTTGGTGGCGGGAGCTGGAGAGAAATTCTCCAGCAACACACACATATGTGAACAAACACATAAACACACATGCATACATCACAGGACAGACACCACATACTCACACAAGCATGCACTGGCATACACACACACACACACACACACACACACACACACACACACACACACACACTTCCAGTAGTATCAACCTAAAAGGTTTGAGTCTAGATGTGATTATCAGGAAATAAAATTTAGAAGAATCAGAAACTTGAGAAGTTATGTGTTTCTGTTTCAGGGATAAATAACACGTAAAAAAAAAATCATTTTTAGCCTAATTATCTTCTTCTGTAAAAGATTTATTTATTTTCATTTTATGTGTATGAGTGCTTTGCCAACATGTATGTCTGTGCACCGTGTGTGTGTGTGTGTGTGTGTGTGTGTGTGTGTGTGTGTGTGTGTGTAGTGGCTATGGAGGCCAGAAAAGGGCATCAGATATCCTGGAATTAGACTTACAGAGGGGTTGTGAACCTCCATGTGGGTGCTGGGAATTGAACCTGGGTCCTTTGGAAGAGGTGCAAGTGCTTTTAATGACTGAGCCATCTCTCCAACCCAACCTGGTACTCTCATTGGCATGCCCCTGGTCTTCCTTCCATTCTGAAGGAACAAAGATTAAGTGGCAGCACACATCAAAAGGAATTCTCATGGACAACTGGGTACTAGGTGTTATTATTAGTTTGGAGAGATAATAATACAGAAACAGTTGAAGCTAAAGATTTTGACCACCAGATGAATGGCTTTCCACATCTGTTTCCCACATCATAAATAGCAAATGTGTTGTATTGGTTCAACTGGATTCAAACAAAGGTAAACTGAGTCTCCATCATGCAAATGTTTAATGGGTTGTTTGAACAGATATGGCCATCAAGGTCACTCTGAATTCTAAAATTTTATCCTGTTTTAATAATCTTTGAAACTGAAGCTCATTGCTTCAATCATTCCACATATGGCATTTTCAGATGAGGGAGACCTAAAGATCATTCTGGTACAAATGGCCACCTGTTAGGAAGCTGCACTGCCTAACTGCTCTGATCTTAGGTGAACCCCAAGAAAGGAAGACATTCTGCTGCCACCAGATAAGCCAGGAGCCACTGGGCTTGCAGGCCCAAACCTTTACCGTCTGTCGGGACTACAGAGAGTGTGGTAAGTTGCCAGTCAAGAATAGTCAAGGTTCCATCTGAGTGGATCTCATGGTGGTTCTCTGAGCATGTGCCCTGGCCTATTGAACAACTCAGGTTTCTTTTTTCTTTTCTTTCTTTCTTTTTTTTTTCCTTTTTTCTCTCCATTCTACTCAAAAGGGTTCTGGCCATTGTCTTTTGCTTAACCACAGCTGTCCTTGAAATCATTCAAACCTCAGCTCACTCTTCCTCTTCCAGACCCTGCTGGCCACTCCTTAAGCAGGTTTCACACTCTTCTTCCTTGTCCTCAGCTGCTACATGTCCATTGTTCTAAAGACAACCATCACACTAGGTCACTGCCTCCACGTCTCCTTATCCAAGCTGAGCAACAGTGGAGATAATAGAGGCCATCTGATCTCAGTGTCTCTAACACCAAGCTCACAGTGGACATCACCAAGTGTAGTTCGTCTGAGGGAACTAAGAGTACTGCCCCTCCCTGACATCCCTGTGTCAGTAAGGAGTGTGGGGATATCTCTGGGTCCCCAGGGATGTCAGCTACAGAAGCCAGAGTTCATGACACCATTCCTCAATGCAAATGACAGCTCTGAGCATCCTTCAGGAACATGCCAGTGTTGGTAAACAGGGCCTGTACATGTGCTGTTGAACTAGCTGAGAAGCCTCACTAGTGTATGTGTGTGTGTGTGTGTGTGTGTGTGTGTGTGTGTGTGTGTGTGTGTAACCATCCTGGCTACTCCATTAGAATTCACTGAACAGCTGACCTAGACCAATGCAGGCTGACATCAATTCCAATAGGCATTTACATTCAGGAAGAAGTGGTACTGTTAGCCCAGCTGTCCTGCCTTGAGTAGGGGCTGCATCCTGCATGTTGGCATATGCCACTGGTCATGGGGCACAGTGCTTCTTTCTTGCAGGCACCAGAGTACAGCAATATCCCACTAAACTGTGTAACTTGAACAATCTTACTGGTGCAGTGGGGCCCCTCACATTGTCTCGGTTCACTTGTTATAAGTGGATTTCAATATGTGTTTAATCAAAATACCCAGCTGCATTCATTTAAGAGTGAAGCCCACAAAAGCATCTCAGTGGGCCCCTTACCTCCCTGCTAAGAAAATGCAGGAGAGATTTCACCAGAATTTTAACTTGGAAAAAGAAAAGCCATGAGAATGAGCTATTTCTGATACAAATTTGAGCACTCTCTTCACTGGGGGAAAGCAACCAATACCTACATAGATGAATTGCAGGCTGTGAAGAGGATGGGCAGGATGTCTTCAGCACTTACTCACCTTGGGCTCCAGCAGGGTGTAACCATCCAATACCCTGAGAGCTGACTCAGAAACTAGCACCTTGGAGCACACACTTTCATAAAGACCAGGACTTATCAGATGAAGCTCAGGCTTGGAATCAGACTTAGGAGCTGGTACCCTTCAGAGCATCAATCTTCTCAACGTCTCCTCTTCATCATCTTCAAAGTGTAGATGCCAAAGCCTACTGTGTGGGTTTGTTGTACACCCTGCAGATTGACACATTGATGTCATCTTCATGAGTTGGAGAGTCACAGGACCTCTGAAGGTGACCTTATTTGGAAAGAGTCTCCATGCAGATGGAATTAGCTACAATGAGGTCATAGAGTTGGGTGGTCTCCTCATCCGGTATGAGCCACTTTAGTTCTCCTAACCCCCTAGGGTGACCTAGCATGGCGTCATACCAGAAAGAAAATATTAAAATATCTGAAATGACTTTCCTCTGCTAATTTGGGAAAAATATCATTGAAAACATATTTCTAAACATGTGAAATGGCATAGTGCGAGAGAAATGCTCACCCTGTTTCTAAAGCTACAGTGGAGCTCCCTGGGTGGGGGGAGTAGTCATACCCAGCAAATCAGCTCTGCTCTGGGTGTATTTCAAGGGTGTGAACTCTGCCTTTATCCCCTTTGAGGCAGGAAGATCAACCCTGTTATGTGGGACTGGACACAGCAGCATTATGGGAGCCCAGTGTAAGCCTGAGTGAAGCTGAGGCTTCTACTGCTGCCCTGGGTCCACACAGCCATGCCTAAGAGAGAACTCCCAGCAGACTTAATATAAATTACAAATGCTCTGCTGATAGCTCAGGCTTGTTGCTAGCTAACCCTTACATTTAAATTAACCCATATTTCCTATTTACACTCTGCCACATGGCAGTACCTTCTTTCAACATGGCATGATCACCTCCTGCTCCTGCTGCATCTGCTGGCATCTCCTGATTCTGCCCCTCTCCTTCCCAGCTTTCTCAGTTTGGCTTTCCCACCTAACCTTATTCTGTTCAGCTATTGGCCATTCAGCTTGTTTATTAAACCAATCACAGTGACTAATCTTCACAGTGTACAAAGGGATTTATTCCACAGCACCTAACAGTTTTAATGAAGGGAGATTTTGTTGAAATTTTCCAATGCATAAATAACTAGCATGTTTACCCTTCATTCCAGTATTTTTTGCTCTTAAAATTTGAAATTAAATTAAACTTGATCTACAGAAGCCATTTGAGAGAGCACACACCTGGTCATGAGTTTAAGCAAGGAATTCTAGATATAATGAAGCCCCTGGATGAAACAGAGAACACCCTACAGTAGGTGTCCCTCAGAATTCGTCAATTACCTAGGTGCAACTAGCCTACATTCCGTGGCTGGCAGCAGTCTACCAACTCTTGGCCTCTTCACTACATCTCCTGCATTCCTTACCTACATCCCAGAGCACAGGCATCATCATCCTGGTTCTTTGCTCTTGGCCTTCAGATAGAAGACTTCAAGGAGACAGAGATGTGGGTTTGTAGAAGGTGAGCTCCACCAGGAAAGGATGACAAATGTGTGGATTATGTCTCATGTCCTTATGTCTAGGGAATCCTGATTCTGCTTGGCCAGTACAGGGTTTCCAGTCACAGGAAAGGTTTTCCATGGCCTCCTACCCATCAGTGGCCCTAAATGGATCACGGATTTTACCCATGACAACAGTCTCAACCAGTGGGCTGTGACTCTCAGGATCACATATCAGATATCCCGCATATCATACATTCACATTATGATTCACACTTTATCAAAATTAGTTATGAAGTAGCAACAAAATAATTTTATGATTGGAGTCACCACAACATGAGGAACTACATTAAAGAGTCATGGCATTAAGAAAGTTGGGAATCCCTGCTTTAGGAAGAATTCTTTGTTTACTTTCTTATGTCTATGCATAATTTGGTATGTTATATGACTGAAATTAGATACATTATGGGAAGGGACATGCACAGTACAGAAATGATTCAATGACCTAATCAATCAATGGAAACAGAGAACCACCCAGACCACCCACCTTAGTAAAGGATCCCTCATTCTCTTACACCCCCACAAAAAAAGATCTAAGGCTATATCCTGGAGCCAGAAGTATCCTCATTCATGTAGCCAGTTGTCCTTCTTCACAGTGTGGTCCTTTTTAATCTGTATTATTGCTTTGCTCCAAATACAATTATCTCGATTCTTTTGAAAATTTGTGTGAGCCCTTGCTTTCAATTCTTTGGATAAAAAGCCAAGGACCTGGAAGAATCTAGCTCAGACTCCAACCACTGGTAACACATGTACACACACACACACACACACTCACTCACCCAGGCACATGCACTCATGCACACACACACACCACGAGGAAACCCAGGCTCTGTGTGGAAGGCGTAGCATAACTGATGGCCGTCCCCTGTCCTCTTTGGAGACTCAAAGCCTTGAGACGTGCTGAGGCTGCTAACAACTGGCTGGCTACCCTCTGCCTGGGGCTTCCCACTCTCAAGTGGTGGCCCTGGGTTTATCCCCATAGATAACCCAGCACCTACTTAATAGCTCTGCTGGGAAACTGAAATGAAAAACAGTAGAGATGTTAAGCATTTTAGACTGTGCCAGGTGCAGAGAAATAAATGTAGTTAGCTTTATTATCACCAACTCTTATAACAATCCTGCAAGATAGTATTAAGTTCAATTTATAGATTAGAAAACAATTTCACAAAGGTTAGGCCATTTTTTTTCCGAGGCAGCGCAGATAATAAAGGGAAGACATGGGTGTCAGATCTATTTATTTTAGATGCCCGAGCCCACATTCCTCCATTCCCAGCACTCCTCCATCTCCAGTGTGCACACAAATTATTTGAGAGTGGGGTTAAAATGCAAATTGTGACTCAGAGGACCAGGGTGAAGTCTGAGAGTCCACAGTTCTAATAAATGTTCATAGAACACCAACACCGCCAGTCTGCTGAGTGTACTGTTAGTAGTGAGGTTCCAGAACCTTCTGTTTTCTTGTCAAGCAAATTGCTCTAAGGAATGGATGGTCCAAATAAACTCTAACTGTACTCTATCAACATAGGGAAAGTGGCCAACCTAAATGATGATGATGATGATGATGATGGTGATGATGATGGTGATAATGATGATGATGATGATGATGTGGTGGTAGTGGTGGTGATAGAAAAGTAAGAGAAAGAGAAGGGGGGAAGAGGAGGAGGAGAGGAAGAGGAAGGAGAAGGAGGAGGAGGAGGAGAAGAAGAACAACAACAACAACAACAACTAGCTGGAGAAGAAGAGGAAGAAACTGTATATCCCAAATTCTGGGGACCAACCATACCTAAGCAATAGCTATGTGTCTCAAGAACTTTATATCCGCATCAGCTTGCCATTCAGAATCACAAAACTCTGCCTGCGTCTCTGTTGTAGAAGACAATAGCAACAGCTTTCTCTCTCCTTCTGTCTCCAGCACCCTGCCTCTGGAAGAGCAGCCAAACTTTCATTAGAAGTCACTGGTCTGGAGCACGCTAGCAAGCCAGCAGCCTGTGACCTGGGCCTCTGTTGTCCACACCATGGCCTCAGGCCTATCTCAGCTAAACAGGAGGCTCAAGTCCAAGCTCTGCTATCACTTAGATTCTCCCTTGGTCCAAGAGAAATATGATTTCCCTTTACTCAGTTTTCCTGAAGATCAGATTGGTTTCATATGTCTGCAATAGTTGGGTGACGTCCACTGTGAACGGGGTTCTGAGTGCTTTTAGTGACTATGTTATCATGAACGTGATTGGAGCAATGGCTTCTGTGCCTAGACCAGGGAGAGACAATGACTCCTCAAATTTACTAAGTGTTGACCATGGGCCAGGTGTTGGACGAAGTGCATCACATGTGCCATGATGCAGCATTCCCTCCACCTCTAAGATGTGTTCTGTTCTTTCCCAGACACTATTCTATACAGAGGGATGTGGAGGGTCAGAGGGTTTAAGGATCCTAGCTCAGGCCCCACAGCCAGAAGGTGGCATCATGGATGTTTGAATCACTGCCAGGTACCCTGGCTTCAGAGTCTTGCTGGGCACCTTGCTCAACGCGGAGCATCTTGGCATTGGCTGTGGCTGTTGCTATTGTGCTGGGTGGAGGAAGCTCCCTGGGCTCCTCTCATTTCTGTCAGGCCATTTGTTTTTATCTTGCTGGCGGAGGTGATCCAGCAGTTCATACAGAGGTGACGCTTGCCAGTCCAGTCACTTCGATAACACACAGAAGGACCCGTGTGTGCCCTGAGACCAGCCTGCTAATGACATTCCTGTGTAACGTGTGCTGGCGCTCAGCCTCAACCCCTCTGCTGTCAGAAGTGATTAAGCCGAACACGTTTCCAGTTATGCTATTCAAAGACGTCCATAATTGACTGTGTGACAAGAGCTATGCACAAGCCGCAGAATTAGCAGATCTACCAAATCCTCTTGCACAAAGAGGCTGGGAAGGGAATGGACTAATTATGCACACACTGCCCAGATTGGAGCAGGGTGTGAACAGAGATGCACAGTCCTTATAGGTTAGGCAGCTCCACCCTTGTATGTACAGAACTGGGAATGTAGGGCTGTCAGAGGGTCTCAGCATGCACCACTCTGTTCCCAGTTACCAGAGTAAGGGGACAGTTGTGGCACTCTGAAGCACAGTGACAAACACATGTTAAAGGATTGATAAATGCTGAAGTGAATAAGTAGATATATGAACCTGCCAGGTCTGATGCTATGGCCTCTACCAAATTCCTGCATTGGAAGCCTAACCCTCAGCTGGTGATCTTAGGAAATATGTCTTTGGAGGTAAGTAGGTCACAAAGATAGAACCCTGGTGAATGGGATCACTGCCTGTGGTGGTTTGAAAGAAAATGGTCCCCAAAAGGAGTAGTGCTATTAGGAGGTGTGGCTTTGTTGGAGGAAGTGTGCCACTGTGGTGGTGGGCTTTAAGATATCATATACGCGCGCTCAAGCCATACTCAGTGTCTCAGACCACTTCCTGTTGCCTGTAAGTCAGGATGTAAGGACCCTCAGCTCCTGCTCTACCACCATGCCTGCCTGCATGCCGCCATGTCACAGCAAGATGACAATGAACTAAACCTCTGAAAATATAAAGCACCCAATTAAATGTTTTTTCCTTTACAAAAGTTGCCATAGTTGTGGTGTCTCTTCATAGCAATAGGAACCCTAACTAAGACAGTGCCCTGACTAAACAGAGTCAAGGAATCTTGGGTTCTGTATTAATACATTACTTTTCTGTTACTGTGATGACCAAAACCACCTAAGTACAAAAGAGTTTATTTTGGCTTGTGGTTCCAGAGGGCTGGAGTCCATCATGGCCGAGAAGCAGAGTTAGAAGAATTATGAAGCAGAGAAATCACATTTCATCCACACACAGGAAGGAAAAAGAGAATAGAATGAGTCCATAAACCCCCAAATCCTGCACCCAGGGACATACTTCCTCCAGCAAGGCTCCACTTCCTAGGGGTTCCATAGCCTTCGCAAATGGCATCACCCACTGGGAATCAAGTGTACTAATGTGTGAGCCTATGAAGGGTTGTTTCTCATCCAAACTATCATGGGTACCCTACTCTTTTGTAAGGACACAGAAAAGGGTGACTTCCATGAGGAAGCAGGTCCTTCCCAGATTCCAAATGTGCATTTTTCTCCACAAGTGTGAGGGTGAAAGAAAAGCCTATTGTTTAAACACTCCAGCCTGTGGTACTTCATTGTAGTGACTGAATAGTCTAAGATATAATGGACCTAGTGACAGATGTCATTTAAAGGGTTCCAACTAAGCTTTACTTACATTTGTGCCCATTTGTATACTACTCACATGTATGAATAACAAGCTGGATCTGCATATGAGAGAGAGGATATGGATTGAATGAGACCAGGAGAGGTGCTAGAAGGGAAAGGGGCAAAGAATACATGAGACACATGAGAAACTCTGATGGGACCCAAGGTAGGCTCAGGAGGGACTAGCTGGAAGATGGGTGGGGAAATAGTTAATGCAACACATATTGTTTGGTTTTGTTTTTTAATGCCATAATATTTAATGCCTTGTATGTTATTAAAATTTTCGAACAAATATTATAATAAATGATCAATTTACTGAGAGCAAAATGACTCTGTGTGCTCTTACTAAGTCAGAACTTCTCTCTTAACTTCACATATTTAATCTCAAATAAATAAAAGTTGCCCCTGGAGGCTGTGACTCAACTTTTCACATGGAATGGTTCAGAGTTAACGGAATCAGCCAAGGTTGTGTCCAAAGCCACAGCCTAGATGTTTTCTTTCCACTTTTCTCCAGCACTCAACATGACTGGCATCTCTCATGATGTGACTGCTACACCAAGGACTCACAAATGACTCTCCAGGGCCAGACAGAGACCAAAAAAAAACTGACTACAAGGCTGCCAAAGCTCTGAGGTAGAGTTGGGAACTATCCCCACCTAAAGACAGCCATGTTCTACTTTAGTCTGGACTGTCCTTGGCCCAGCAGGCTTGCAGTCTTAAAACCTACTGAGTTTCACGCTCAATCCCTCAGAGAGCACTGTGGCTACATTCTGCCAAGTCTCTACTGGATCATGCTGGTGTGAGAGTCACTAAAAACCTTCCCACCAGTGAGCCTGACCTTCTTTGCTAATTACAGTCAGCATTAGGTTTGTATCCAAGACAAACTAGTCCCTGTTCTTCTTACATATTAAGAAAGGCCAAGATTCTCATCTTCGAATTTGTTTGAGAACCCCCTAGACACCAGCATTTATGATGAACAAGCTTTCATCCCTCCATCTTTACAGGGGTGAGCTATGTCCTCCATGTGCCTTGGAAATGTTAGTCACAGGAACTTCATAATGCTCTGTAGGTTAGCCAGCCAGGGCTACAGCATGTAGTAGAAAAAGAACCGGACAATCTACATCCAGACATTGCTTCTAAGGACTGAAAGAAAAGTGCACAAACACACACAAATACACACAGGAGCACACACCATGTACACACACACACACACACACACACACACACACACACGCACACGCACACAGGCACATCACATACACACATATATAAGCCTACATATCACGCACACACACGATCATACTAGACACACTGATATATATGTATATATATATATATATATATATATATATATATATATATATATATATATAATGCACACACACACATACACAAAAGCACACAAACACAGAAAAGCACACCATACATGTGCACGAACACACACACATAAGCACATAATACACACAGAAACAAATGATCACACGCCATACACACACAAGCATATACCTACACCACATACACACAAAAGCATATAAAACACACACACACACACACACACACACACACACACACGTACACACACACACACACACACAGTATAGTATAATACAATACTTTCTTCATTTATGCCTGTGCCATCTCAATTGGCTAATGGAGGCAAACACCTCCACTCCTGGGGATTCAGGGAGAATTATGAGGTTTGAGTCCATCTTGCCGACCTCCATGTAGCCAGGATACAGCTCAGTACTAGGTGCATAGAGAGGACGTAGTAGGGGTTAATAAATGCACACAGAATTGAATCATGGATGTGACATCACAACTGACAAATACTAAGTATTGCAAAATGTGAGTTTCCCTTCTTGTAAGAGACATCTGGAGGTCCCTGAGTTGAAGCTACAGTCTGAAGCCTATGCCCAGGCTGGTGTTCCATGGTTGATACTTTAGAAGTGGAAGAAACTCATCTCCAGATCCAGCCAGCACCTCACAGGTGGGAGAGTTCACAAATCCACAAGCCTGAGTAAACTACAACCCTGCTTCCCACTAAGCTGAAACAAGAGTACTGGAGGCAGGCAGCGTTTTCTTGCCCCAACTGCAGTATCACAGGAGGGAGTCCTGGGGTGGGGGGTGGGGTGATGCAAGCCTGCCGCCTCTACAGCGCTAATCTACTCCAGGTGCACACCAGCATGGGGCCCAGCACACCTGCTCATTCTCAAACTCCAGGCATCAAACAACAGTGAGCCTCTCAAGGCAGGCATGAATCCTACATTCCATGATGCACTCACATACCCAGTCATACTCAGCCCTGTCCTTGGCTACTTTTTTTCTTTGCATTTATGCATGCATGTGTATTCACATGCGTGGGGGTGGGTCAGAGGACCACCCTGGGTGCCAGTCCTCCTCAGATGCCATTTACATTTTTCCCCCTAAACTGTTTCACTGGCCCAGAATGTCACTAATTAGGCTAGCCTTGCTGGCCGGCAGGGCCTGAGGATTCCCTTGTCTCTGCCTCTCCAGCAGTGGGTTTACAAGCCTACCCCACCCCATGTAGCTTTTTATATGGGTGCTGGAAATCAAAATCAGGTTCCCATGCTTGCACAGCAAGTATTGTACCAACATATCCATTCCCCCCTGGCCCCTTGAGCAGATCTTTGAGTGCAGTGGTTCCAGTCGACCAAACCAAGCTGCCTCCCACGTTGAATACTTTCTAAATAGCAAGGTAATTGGCTCCTGAGTAAAAGCCCACAAGCTATCGGTTCTCTGACTCCTTTAGCTGGTGCTTCCTGTATGCCCTTAGAAAATGTGTTTGTTCCCTGGCCCTCCATGTGTCTTATTGTGGAATTTTCAATATAGACACACTAGGATTGCCTCTCCTTTTCCCAAACAATCACACAGCAAGCTTCTGTGGTCTGTACAGAGCCCTGATCACAGAGACGCTGTAGAGGATTATATTGAACACACACCTATACACCATCTCCATAGCTCCCCTTCCCCTGACCCCATGACATTCTTTCTGTAAGATTCCCAAGGCCCTGACAGCCATAGACAAGTTTTGCTGTGAACATCCTTCATTCAGCTTTCTTCTTCGCCTTTCAAAAACCTTACCCCATTCATTTGTCTTCTGGCAGAACAATGAAACAATGTATGAAGCATGGTTCCCTGCCCCTGCTCACAAACACTCCAGCCCTCAGTATATTCTCAAGTCTTAGTCTTCCGCAGCCAGTGAATATAAAAACCAGATGAGTTGAAGTATAACACTGAAGCCAAATGTCCCCTCTGGATTGCTTTACTAAAGCGTGAAGATATCACCTAAACAGACATTTCTGTGAGCATAAAAGGCAGGTATTAATATTAATAGGGCTACAGGCACAAGCTGTTACTTTCTTTAAAAAAAGGAAAGAGAGTAGAGTCTTACAAATTCTAGTCAAGGACAAATCTGTACTGTGTTTCCCAGGAACTTAAAATTAGCAAGCACAGAGGATGGTGGGCAGTAAGAATTGCTGTAAACACACATGATCCAGAGGCCCCATTTATTTGGCATCTGAGAATTCCAAACCACTCAGGTTGTCCCCAGAACTTTGATGGTCACTCCCTCACAAATCCCGCTGGTGCTCCAGGACAGGGCACAGAGTCATAATTAGACTAGAAAAATCTTTAAATGCTGCCGAGAATGTATGGTTTAGTTCATTTGGGCTATGATTGCAGAGTGCCACAAATTGGTGTCTCTATAAACAAAAGGATCTCCCACACTTAAGGAAGACAACATCCACAGCACCTTCAGATGTAACATGAATCTTAAAAGGTGTTATAATTTAAAAAAAAAAAACCCAGAGCCAGATATTGGGGTGAAAGCTGAAAGATCAGAGAAGCAGAAGAACCAGCCACTAGTTCTTACCTCTACAAAATCCTCAGCCTAAAAGAGAGTGAGTTCCTGTTTCCTCACACCTTAAATACCTTTCTGTGTCCTGCCATATTACCTCCTGGTATTAAAGGCATATATCACCACTGCCTGGCCTCTATGTCTAATTTAGTAGCTGGCTCTGTCCTCTGATCCCCAGGTAAGCTTTATTGGGATACACAATATATCACCACATTCAGATTTAATGCCTGATGAGAGATTCCTGACCAATAGACTTTACCTTCCTTCTGCATTCTCAGAGGTGGAAGGGACAAGGATGTTCTTGGATCCTCTTATTGAATGCCAATCTGATTCAGGAGGGTGCCCCTTTCATGATCTAATTGTTCCCTGAAGAATCACCTTCCAGTACCATCACATGAATTTGAGAGGATATTAACACCTAAACCTTAGGATGTGAAACAACCCACCTTAGGCTCATTTATCAAGAAACACAGGGGGCATCAATGATGTGGCCATCTTAGGCACAGAGAAGGCACTTGCTAGAGCAAAGACTATGCCCAACTCTATAAGCAGATTGAGCATGGCCTAGATATCATGCCCTAGAGAACACTGAGTTATAAGACCACCATTCTGTGCTCTGTGGAAGAGGTCAGGCCTCTTAGATACACCTCTAGGTACTCTTTGAATTTGACCAAAAGGAGTTATATCTTTTTTCACAGCCCTGCAGTAGTTAGCCACAGCTGGAAAATGCTACTCTTCTCTTATAGTGGGACCAAATTCTGCTCTCAGTATGTAAATCACTGGGAGACCTGTGTCTGTGTGTGTTAGAAACAGCAGCAGGGGCAACCTAGGGCTGTTTGGGTCAGGAAACCTGATGCCAGGTATATACTGCAGTTTGCCAATAGGCACATGTGCAGCTTCTTTAAACATTTTATTTTTAAATAATTCTAGACAGGGGCTGGGAAAATAGCTCATCCAGAGAAATACTTGCTCTGGAAGTATGGGGACCTGAGTTTGATTCCCAGAACCCACATTATTAAAGAAAAAAAAAATGGCGGTAGATGTTTGGAATCCCAGTGTCAGAGAGGCGTAAACTTAAGGATCGCTGAGGTTTTCCTGAGCAGCCAACCTAGCCTGTTTGACAAGCTCCAGGTCGTCAAGGCACTGTCTAGTGATGTTGGCACACACTTTTAATCCCAGCACTAGAGAGGCAGAGGCAGATGGGTCCCTGGGTTCAAGGCCAGCCTCGTCTACAGAGAGAGTTCCAGGACAGCCGGGGCTATACAGAGAAACCCAGTCTTGAAAAACCAAAAACAAACAAAAAATTTTAAAAAGCACTGAAAGCTGGGGAGGTGGCTCAGTGATTAAGCACTCACACTGCTTTTCTAGAGGACTCAAGCTCCTTCACGAGCTCACACATCGGGTGGCTCACAACAATCTATAAATCCAGCTCCAAGGGTTTCAACAGCCCTGTCCCAGCTGCCAGGACTCATGAGCACATTCCCACATAGTCACAAACATATACATGTGTAGCTGTAACCGTCTTGTTAAATAAGAAACACAGAGCCAATGCAGAGATGAAAGCCCAAGAGGTCAGAGCTAAGAGCTAAAAACCTTACCCTTCACTGCTGCTGTCCTCTTCAGCCAAGAGAGCTATATCCTGTGTATCTGTCTTTATATATACTTTCTGTTCTGCCTTCTCATTGGTTGTAAACCCAACCACATGACCTCCTCGACACTGCCATTCTATACAGACCTTCAGGTCTTCTATGGTTGGTATTGAGATTAAAGGCGTGTTTCTCCAATGCTGGCTGTATCCTTGAACACACAGAGATCTGCCTAGCTCTGCCTCCCAAGTGCTGGGATTAAAGGCATGCACCACCACCACCCAGCTTCTGCTATGGCTTGATATCAGCTCTGACCCCCAGGCGACTTTATTTATTAACATACAAATAAAATCACATTTCAGTACAAATAAAATATCACCATATACATGTAATTAAAAACTAAAATAATGTCTTTCTAAAAGGTGGAAAAGAGAGGATGCCCACCTGAAGAGAAACATCTGAGGTTGTCCTCTGGCCTCCACTTGTACACATAAGTGTGCATGTATATACATAGCTACATACATGTACACCTATACATACAAGCTCCTGAAGGGAAAAAAAAAACATAATTCCACACAGACAGTAAAATAGAAAAACTGAATGATCTCTTGTGTGGCCCTCACCCAAGATTGTGTGTTCAAGGGTTCAGCCCTAAAGCAGAATGTCAGCTCACAAGGAGAGGAGAAAGGATGGGATGACAGAGTCACTGTATAGCAGCCATCATAGCCACCAAGTC
The DNA here is from genome assembly GCF_949786415.1 of Peromyscus eremicus. Lineage (NCBI taxonomy): Eukaryota > Metazoa > Chordata > Mammalia > Rodentia > Cricetidae > Peromyscus > Peromyscus eremicus. The sequence continues at coordinate 38,813,043 of NC_081437.1, read as the reverse complement.
AGGAAGGAGTCATTGGTGTTGGCTATTGGTGCAGCCTTGATGGGAAACAGAAGATCCGCATGCTCTCACTGTCCCTCATTGCAATAGACACTAAGGAAAAAGAATAATGTGTTACATGCTTGAGACGCTCAGCGGTCACCATCTGAACCAAGATGGCTGGTTGACTGGCCAACACCATGTGGCTCTGACTGGCTGATGTCATCACGGACTGGCAGATTCTCTCCTTATGTACTTGGCCGCACCTGAGCTATTGAGCTGTTGCTGACATTGTCAGTTGAAGTTCTGATTCCCCACTGATCTCAGCTTTGGCCAGTTGGCTTCTCCTTGGAGTTGACCCTGAACCTTGTGACAGGTACTCATTCATGGGACACTCCTTCTTTCCTGGCACAGGACATTCTGAAGACAGTGAATTCATGTGTCCTTTGTTCCTACACAGCAAGAAAAGCAAGGTGAAGTCTGCCTAACTAGGTTTCAGACTTCATCTCTAAGAAAGAATTGTGAATTTTTCCTTATTTGTGGGGTGGGTGGTGGTGGGGGTGTCCCAAAAAAATCATTATGTGTGGACCAACTCTGCCTTTTCAGAGTAGGAACCTGGGACCCCAAAGCAGAATCTACACACCCAAGGATCAGCATCTCAAAAGGTATCCATTTCACTAAAAAACACAAGTCCTTTAGAATGGTCCAGATGATGGAGATACAGGTAGATTCCTGTAGGAGAAGACCCAGGGTGGGCTGTAGCTTTGGCTCCCATTCCTGCCTTTGATAGCCCAATAAACCATTTTTATTACAACATGCATAACAGAATTCCAGCCATCCCCACATTTACAGATGGCCATTAATTTTTTTCCTAACATAATGCATTCTACTAACAAAAAAAAAATCCCTTCCTGGGCATAAATTTCAAGAGTGGAGAGGCAGTGTGATGTTTACATACTGAGAAATAAATGCTCATTATTCCCTTATTCATTGTGGCTTGCTGGATTTGAATATACCCTAAAGAAGACCTTTGCAAAAGTTGTTTGCTCCACTACAGACTCTAAAGATATCTAGGGCTGTGTCACCTAAGGCAGCCCTAATGAAAGGTGAGGAGAGGTAACTAAGCAATGGATTTGGCTTCACTGAAGTGCCCAGCCGATGCACCACCAAAGCTTGTCCACTCACAGGAGAAGTCCCGTTATCAAAGAAGGGTATCCAGAATTTTTCCCACAGCCTGAACGTTCACATTTAAATTTACTATATTTTAGAAAATTCTTCAAGAAAACTCCATGAATCACTTTATGTGGCAGAAAATGATTGCTATATAGAAAAGTACTTTTAAATCAACTCTAATGTTGACCAGTATTACCTAGACAAAAATCAGTTTCTTGGTCAAACAATCATTTGGCTTTATAGCTCCTTCTCCTCCTCTTTGGCCTCACCCTCTTCTTCCTCCTTATCCTCTTCCTCCTCTGCTTCTTCCTCCTTTTCTGACTCCTCCTTCTCATCCTCTTCTTCCTCCCTAAGGCTTACAATCCAATTAGTTCTTCTATAGTAGCCTGTCTGGGGATATGCTGTCTAAAAGAATTCTGTAAGTTCTATTTTGCAAAGAGGAAAATCATATTCCAAAAATACCTTGTAGCCAAGAGTCATGATGCACATCTTTCATCCCAGTACTCAGGAGGCTAAGGCAGGTGGAGCTCTGTGAATTCAAAGCCAACCTGGTCTACAAAATGAGTTCCGGGCCATCTAGGACTACACAGAGAGACTCTGTTTCAAAAAAAAAAAATTAAAATTAAACAACAACAATAAAAAATGCACAATCCCCCTGAAACAGCTTGCAGGTTTACTCTTAGACCTTTAATGGCAGTCTAACATGGGCAGAAACCAAATGCATATTCAAGTTGCTATTCATCTATTAGATCAATTACTCTACAAATGTGTATTTATTGAATTTTTACACATAAAGACTGCATGAAAAGCAGGGGTGTGGTGATATATTGTGTATCAAATAAGCTTGCCTGAAGATCAGAAGACAGAGCCAGCCACAGAGTTAAACATAGAGGCCAGGCAGTGGTAGCACACACCTTTAATCCTAGCACTTGGGAGGCAGAGATCCATCTGGATCTCTGTGAGTTCAAAGTCACCCTGGACTACATGAGATTGACTCAGTCTAGGAGAGAAACAGAGCCAAGCAGTGGTGGCACACACCTTTAACCCCAGTTCTTGAGAAGCACATGCCTTTAATTCCAGCACTTGAGATCTCATACCTTTGCTACCAGTATTTGGGAAACACATACTCCATTAATCCCAGAAAGTCAAAGACATTATTGCAGTGACCAGAACAGAAAAGAAGAGAGCAAAGCAACCCTGTAAGAAAGACTGCAGCGGGGACCTCCCCATGCCTGGGGCTTCGATGTGGTCATTTATTACCCACAAGTTCTCACCGGCTCCCCACATGTTTCAAGGAGCTGTGAATCCAGTGGCTTCAGGATGTAAATAGCAGAGCTGGAATTTAATTCCCGATGACCAATATTGGATAAGATCTTTCTTCTTTGAACCCCAAAGGGAACCAACAGATGTTTCATTAAGTATCTTTTGTGTGTAAGAAAGGGAAATATAAAGGAAGAAGACAGCAAATGAATGTCTGTGCTCCCTTCTTCAAAGGGAGCTCCTATTCTAACTGGCGAGTCCAGATGCACAACTTCATAAACAGCACAGTAGTGAGATGAGAAGAGGCAGGGCATGCAAAAAGAGGAGATGCTGGATTGAAAAGTCAGAGAAGGTTGTGTGTTAAGGGGACATTTGGGAATGACCCTAAGACCTCAAAGAATAATCAGACTTATGACACATGAGAATAACCAATAGAAACTCAAGAAGACAGGAGTGGATATCCTGAGGAAGAAGCGGTTTTGTATTTGATGTCTAGCTTGCTCAAGGATAACTCCACAAGCAGTAACTGGGGAAGCAATGTGCAGGGAAGTTCCCCTGTCAACAAAGAAACCCTGTAAACTTCAACAACATTTGCAAGCAGCTTTAAAGAAAGCACTCGAAAACCTTAGTCCTTAGTTCCAGTGAATAAAGGAGGCAGAACCCTGGGTGCAAAAGCATTTCTTTACACATTTATAGGAAGAACAAAATATGTCACAAGATTTGCAAAAAAAGCCTGACTCTCCTCAGCAGAAGAGGAGAGACAGAGGAGAGCTCATTCTGAAGCCAGATCTGGCTCTACTCTGTGGCTGGATCCAGGAGCCACCACTGAGAGTCAGGCAGTATGCTAAAGGATGCTAAAATACTCTAAAATACTCAGTTGGCTGAGTTAGGTTTTAACCCAGGTCACCACTGAGATTCAGGCAGTACTCTGAAGGATGCTAAAGTACTCTAAAGGATGTACTCATGACAGGTGGCTGAGTTAGGTTTTTACCCAGGTCAGCCTAAACAGATTTCCTGTCTATCCAGCTGTGTAGATCAAACATCATCACCATCTACTTGTATATCCCCAGGCAGGGAGGGTCTCCATCTCACACCCTTTTCTACTATATGCTAGGCATCAGCACAGTCTTTTTAAGTGACTGGATGAATGGATGCAGGATTATGTTGGGGATGTCCTTTTTAATACGTGATCATCTACTATTAACCGTCACTTTCACATCCCAAGCAGGACAACAAGCTTCACATCTACCTCTCTATTTAGAATGATCTAACTGGAGAACCCTCTTGATGATGTTTATTGTTTGGTTTTGCTCTGTTTTTCCCATCCCATGTCATGCAGAGAGCTGGGCATCATAATCCTCTGCCTCAAATTTCACTGGGTGAAGGCATACGGTGTGGATGATTGTAGCAGGAACAAAAGCCAGTGGTGAGGAGTCCCAGATCTACAAAGGCTGTGAGCACACCATCCAGTGAGCCATGGGGCCTGCAGCTAGTTTCCCTACAGGAACCATGCTAGTCCAGGAACATCTGTCTAGTGATACCGAGAATGGCAGCACTCGGATGCTCTCTGGGTCTGGATGTCAAGGCTTGTGCCCATATTCCAAACACAGAAGAAGCACACAGTTGAGCAGTCTTACAAAGGGAGAGGCCTTGGGCAGTCACGCTGATAGTCATCATGAGGAATTACTGACTGGAGTCCCTTCCAGTGCTACCCAGGTACCCACAGCTTTCTTTGCTCTTACACAATCCAGAGAAAGAAGAGTCACAGTGATGTGTGAGAGTCAGCCCACAGCATAGGGAACCAAAGAAAGAACGGAGTTGGATGACATGTGTAGAAGTGGTTCCTCTGAATTTCAAAGACAACCTACTTGTGCTTCAATTATTGACAATATACTTAGTACCTTGGAAGACAAGGTGGGGGAGGCTTATAATGGAAAAAAGATCAAAGGGAGTAGATGACAGGTGCAGGGAGGCCTCAGGCATCGTCTGTCCTTAAGTTCCAGAATGCCAAGCAGGATTCTTAGCCAGCTCCCTGTGCCTTCCTGAATACACATCTGGATCACTAAGGAACACAGCTGCAGTGGGCAAACAGGAAGATCAATCACAGCCAAAGGGTTCGTTGTATCGGTGAAGAGTCCAGTAGATACTGTAAGTTCCACAGATCTCTTGGTACTTCCTTGCAAGAAGGGCTGTAGGCTCTTGATGCCTATGGGATGAGGTCTGGAGAGACTTCCACAATGTTCCACCTTATAAGGACCCTGAAACCTTTCTCCTGTTGGAAAGGGAGCCCCATACTGCTGAATTCCATGTTCCTATCACCTTGGTATCACGTAGACTTGGAGTCTGGTTTAATTAGGTTGAAAGAACACAGTATAACATTGCATGGCTTACACTGCCTACTCAGACTTATTCACATTTCAATTGCAGTAAGATTCTAGATTAGTGCAAGACCCGTGACTATGCTAACTGATTTGCTATGGCCTTAGCAAACATTTGCTGGACCCTTTACAGTCTACAGAGGAATTATTACACATCAAAGGCAATCATGTTCTGAAGTTTCTTGTGGGAGGGTAATAGTCTATGATTGACGCTATAGGGAAAACAGACTTGAACCACAGCGTAAGATACAGCATATAAGCAGACAAACAAATAAATAGCAATTCAAGACATTTTTGTTACTTTGTGCTCTGAAGTAAACAGTCCCAGATGTACCACAGTGTCTCTGAAATTCAAGTAATATAAAAATCCCCTTTCAAGGAAAGACATTCCTCTAGACCCCCGGAGTCCACAGTCATACCAAACCAGCTTTATTATAGGGATGCATCATTCCATTAATAGCAAAGCAGACCTTTCCTTCCCACAATGAGTAACTTTTTATTGAGGCCATCATCTAATTTAAATACACCCATGGACATCTACTGCCACGAAAGATGCTGCTGCCTGAGTTCATACCTGCAGGTCCCAGGTAGTCTATTCTCCTTATCACAAGCTGTTCACTGTGAGTGCTCACAGTACATAAGCAGAAGTTTCAGGGCACCAGCACCCTGAGAGTTGAAATAGTCACCTGCATGGGCACCAGGAGGGGCTTCAAGAGCACACACAGCAAGCTGTACAGCATGCACCCTCGTTGGACACGATGTCTCTTCCGTCTAGTCCTTCTTCTTCACCCACTCCTGTTCATCCCACTAATACACTGCTGGTGAAGCCAGGGAAAAGTGGGAGGTAAAGTTTGGCCTGACTATAGGATCTGTAGCACTCACACTCTCTGGAGGGGAAACTGGTCTGCAAAGAGCAGCCAGCGTTACATGGGGACACCTGCAAAACACATTGTGTGAAGCAAATCTCGGTGGAGGGTAATGCTGTGTGCACGGTTTTCATCTCCGAGTTTGTAAGATGAATGGGTGTGTTGGGTGTTTGTGACACCTCTTATGTTCTTTTTCTCCCCTCTCTTACTGACTCAATCACTTTCTCACTTGCTCCCTCTCCCCACCTCCCATCCCCTTTCCTCCTGTCCCCTTTCTTCCCATCTCTCTGGAGTAACCATTGCCTGAGAAGCACACTGACTCTTCTCCTTATTCAGTCCTCAGGACACCTGGTGATTATGACCTGTGCTTCACTGAAGAGGGAACTCATGTGCAGCTCACTAAGATCAAAGGACTAAGAAGGGGGCCTGAGAGGTGACTCAACAGTTAAAAGCACTGGCCCTCTTCCACAGGACTCTGGTTCGATCTCCAGCACCCGCGTGGTGACTCACAACCATCTGTAACTCCAGTCTATGAGATCCAACACCCTCATCTGGCTTCAGTGAGCACATGGTGCACAGACATACATGCAGGCAAAATACTCATACACATAAAACTTATTTTTAAAAAATAAAATGAACAGAAAGAGCAAAAAAAGATGGACTGATGTTTCTAGGACTGAGTCCCACTGCTGTCTCCTACAGAGCAGAGCTTTGGGGTGACAAGTTTCACAGGATCCAGGACTCAGGAGCCAGGAAGTGGAGGTGGGGATGAAGTAGACACAGACACCTCCCTGCTGCATCCTGCCCTGTCAATCATCTACCCTCCTCCCTTTACCCCATCTCCACTTCTGATCCCGACCATCCTGCCTCTCCCCACCCAAGTCTTTGCGACGAGTGAAATTATTCACAACTCAGTGGAAATCCTGGGACCCTTTTCATTCCTCTGCGGCATTCATCAAATCCCTCCACTCCCCCACCTCTCCTTCTCTCTCTAATCTCTGCTGATTGCTGCCCTCCTCTCCCTGGTGGCCAGCCATTGACAGAGGCCTGTGGAAACAGAAGTGTGAGCTCTGGAAGACAGGCCCTATTGCAGGGATAGCTAGCTCATTTCTCAATGGTGAGATCTCATTAGGATAGGGGCAGGATGCCTGCCAGTGGGTCTTCATGGAGCCCCTCTCTCAACACCCCCCACAGCTGGTGAGGCTACAGACCTATTGAGGGGTGAGCTTCGATCCCATGAATATAGATTAGCACGACACGGTGGTGCACAATCTGAGTTCCATCTCAGCTGCTTTGTCAAACCCCACTGAGCAATCCCGTCTGAGCAGAATGCTTTCCAGGCAATGCTTTCTTATGGGTCACTCAGCCACGTCAGCCCTGCACAGCGATTCCTAACATTGTTTCCCAAGGATTTAGCTCACATCAGCCTTTAACAAAAATAAAAAATAAAATAAAAATAAAAACGCTGATATTTTGCTGATTTCATGAGCCCCCAGTGCGTGTGGAGTCACTGCACATAAAGCCACAACGAAGAAACAAAATCTGGTTTTCATTTAAACTAACATTTCTACACAGTAACAATAAGCGTGCAAGCACCGGGAGGTGTGTTTAGTGAGTCTCCAGGAGCCCCTCCCCCTGAGCCTCCACCAAGTACTGGCAAGAGTATAGACTCTTTTGAGGGAGGGAGAGGTGTGTTCCGCTCTCCCCAAGCTCTCAAATTATTGCTTGATGAGCAGGGAACCTATAGCAGATTTCTCCTCTCTCAGACCAGTACCCTGGAAACCATGGTCAAGAGAAACCTCACAGAATGACTCTAGACACCAGCTGGAGGCCTCTCGGCTTCCGAGGCAGGAGAGTGGAGTTAGCTGGGCAAGGTGCATCGTTCCGGTCTCACCGTAGAGTTTCTATTGCTGGGAAAAAACACGCTGATGTCCCTCACCAAGAGGAATTTAGAGCAGAAACGAAACCTGGAGGCAGGAACCAGAGCAGCAGCCATGGAGAAACACTGCTTTCTGGCTTCCTTGGCTTGATTGCTTACACAACTCAGGACCACCAGGTCAATGGTGCCACTGTCCACAGCGTGGATGGGCTCCCCCACATCATTAGCCCATGAAACACCCCACAGGCTTGCCTACAGACCAATCTACTAGAGCATTTTCACAACCGAGGATCCCTCAAATGGTTCCCTATCTTATGTCAAGTGGACAAAAAAAAAAAATCCAGAACAGGTCTACTTGACCAAAAAATGGGTCTGCTGTGCCTAACCGATATGTGAAACTAGAAGGAAGGGAAATGAGAAGGGGTGAAGGACTAAGTCTCTATCAATACCATATTGGCTTGGGTGTTTAGGTTATTGAGGGAGACCGGCTCCCTTTCCCCCCCCCAGGGTACTCTTGAGCAGGGAGAAATGAGGAATATGTGGATAGAAATATAGAGGAGAGAGAGATAGTTAGAAACACAGGATAGGCTCGGGAGGGCCTGAGTCAAAATCCTCCAGCCCCTTCTGTCTCTACTAAAGGGCTTTTAAAGGAATGCCAAGGGGTGGAGCAAAAGACCTCCCCCCAGCACAGCCAAGTGTAGACCATCACAGGCACCTGGTGACCATACACATGGTCCAGCCATCCCCTAATGCAGCCCTGCTGTGTAAAGCAAGCTCAGATCTCATTAGGAAGCTTTTGTGGGCTCCCACAGGTTATTTATTATTTTACACTTATTTCTTTATTGACTCTATGGGTGTGGTGCACAAGTAGAAGCCAGAGTACAATGCGGTGATTCTGCTTTTTCCTTCCACCATGTGGATGCCGGAAATTGAACTCAGGTCTTCAGGCTTGGCAGCAAGTGCCTTTACCTACTGGGCCATCATCCTTGTCTCCCACATTTATTTTAAAAGAAAAATCATTTTGTATCTCCTGGCGTGTCACCATCCCACCACCCTGTGCCTGTAAATACAATCATGTCCCTTTCTGTGTACTGAAGTTATTATCAACTACGGTCCCCACTGCACTGAGCAATGGGCTGGAATTTGCTGAAGAAATGAAAGCTTAAATTATCCCAATCCCGATGCACCAGAATAACTAAATATGTTCAAAGAAGAAGGCAAAGACATCAGCAATGCCTCGTCTTGGCAGACACAGCCACCGGAGTTCTTTCCCACCACTGGGGAACTTCCAAGCGCATAACCAAGTTGGAAAAAAGCTTAGTGGTTTTTTAACAAAGTTTTATATACTTTCTATACACCCCAAGATTCGCACCACTTGGTATTTACCCACACACAAAAAAATATAAAGATGCTTGCATAGGAACTATGCATGTGCATTCATGTACAGGCCCATGCATAAGATAAATCAGGTAAAAACCAAAACAGTTTTACTTTTAAAAGAAAAAAAATGAGACCAACCCAACCATGCGTTCTGAAGCCGGGAATTCATCCCTTGGAATCCTATTCATGAATCAAAATCATAAAATAGTGAGTCCCTAATGTTCACCACCACACGGGTGAACAAAAGACGACACAGAACCATCCAAAACACTTATTCTGTTTAGAGCAAAGCCTGAGGAAACTTTGTTCACACACAGCAACAAACAGCAGGTCGGTCTTGGACAGGCCTGGGTTGGAAGAAATGAGGCTAAGATGACATCTGGGGTGATGGAATCTGTTCATATCAGTGGAGGGTACATGGGTGTAACATCTGCACAAACCTGTGGAACTGTGTGTGTAGATAGGGGCATTTGATTAGAACTCACAGTTCACAGTTTCTCTGTGAAAGCCCGTGGTGCTCCCTGAAGCCTTCCTTGGGGCTCCTCATGAGCTCACCAGCACGTGTCCTAAAATCTCTCCAGCTCATTCCTTGATGTATTGCCCACACTCCCTTTCTGATTCCTTAGTACTTCTCCTGCTCTTTGGATGTCTCAGGCATCCACATAACTATTGTAGTTCTCCCTGGTCCTAGCCAGAGGAACAGACCCTGTGCCCCTTGTTCTCCAAGCTCCTCTGAGTCCAAGCATTGATGTGAACAAAGCACATGGACCAAACCAGAAAACATCTAAGATATTGTCACAGCGACATCCTGGAGCATACGGTGTCCGATTTACACTGGCTCTTAGTTTTATCAAACAAAGGTGATGCCTATGAAGGCCTGGGCCCTGGAGTCCCTAATTATCCACCAGACCCAATTTAGGAAACCCCACCCCTTGCTACACATCCCCTCTCACACCTTCAACCTCTGTTACATGCAAAAATAGCATCAAGACGAACCTCCACCTTGATGAGCACTTTAAAGGGCATCGTTTATTACTTCCAAAAGAAAATGGATTAAGGTGTTGTTTTCCCAGTAAAGTTAATAGGACCATCTCAAGAGTGCCGACATCTGGACTGCTGCACTCTCCTGTGCATGTATGCACACATTAAAAAAAAAGATAAGCCAGTAAAATCTAAACCCAGATTTTATAAAAACCAAATTCCTGAACTGTCGTCAACTCTGCTCATCTACCCACACAGCTACAGTTCACAGGGCCTGGGTAAAATAGAGAGAGATGAGGAGGACAAACAGAGCCTGAGATCTTCGTTTGAGAATGTGCCCTAAAAGTTGACACTTGAAAGACTAGTGAGATGGCTCAGTGTTGGTTAAAAGTGTACTGCTCTGCCAGGTGGTAGTGGAGCATGCCTTTAGTCTCAGCACTTGGGAGGCAGGGGCAGATCTGTGAGTTTGAGGCCAGCCTGGCCTACAGAGTGAGTTCCAGGACAAGCAAGGCTAAACAAAGAAACCCTGTCTGGGTGGGGGCTGTGCTGCTCTTGAAAAGGGATTGAGTTTAATTCCCAGAACCAGTATCAGGTGGTTCACAGGCACCTATAACTCCACCTTCAGAGGGACTAGTTAAAAAGAAATATTTATTGGGAGGCAGAGCCAGGCGGATCTCTGTGAGTTCGAGGCCAGCCTGGGCTACCAAGTGAGTTCCAGGAAAGGCGCAAAGCTACACAGAGAAACCCTGTCTCGAAAAACCAAAAAAAAAAAAAAAATTTAAAAAGTTAAGCTATAGCTAATATCCATATAAGGCAGTGAATTTGATTTCATCATCAGAAAAAAAATAAAATAAGCTTCAGTTATGTGATCCTGAAGCAATCACAAGTGTGACCACAGATGTGGGTACCTGAAGGACAAAGAACACAGGCAGTCAGGGAATCTGTGTAAAGAGGGAAGTGACAGATTAGATAGGTAAGGGGGAAGATAGATGTAGACAGATAGGTGGTAGGATAAATGATAGAAGAGTGTAGATGGATGGATGAATAGAGAGATAAATAGATAGATAGATAGATAGATAGATAGATAGATAGATAGATAGATAGACAGATAATATAGATAGATGATTGATAGATGATGGATAGACAAATCATTAGCAAAAATGTTAAACTCATAAAGGTTTTTGACCCCTCACAAAATACTTAACAATGGCGGGGCATATTGTTCACTTTACCCATATATCTCTGATCTACAGTGTATGTTGTGCATGTTGATTATCTCCATTTGAAGAAATCATACTTCAACTCTTCTCTGCTGAAATAGAAGTTTGGGTGATATGTCAGTCACTAAAATGAATATGCTGGCTCAGACTTGAAATCTTAACACTGGGAAGGCAGAGACAGGTGGATCCCCAGGGGGGACCACTAACTGCCAGCCTAGCCAAATTGGTGAGTCCTGGCCTTGCCTCAAAAAAACAAGGTGAGAACGGGGATGTGGCTCAGTGGGTAAAATGCTTCCCATGCAAGCCCAAAGACCAGAGTTCAGATCCCCAGCACTCACGTAAAAGTCAAGTCAGCAAATGACCCACCTGAATCCCAGCACTCAAAAGGGCAAGACAGGGCATCTCTAGAGCAAGCTGGCAAGCTAGGCAAGCCAAATCAGAGAGCTGTGAGTTCAAGTGAGAGATTCTGTTGTAGAATATTATTTTAAGGTGTATTACCTTTGTTTGTGCTGCATTTGTTTGACTCTGTGAAGCTGTGTTACTGTGCCTGTCTAAAACACCCAATGGTCTAGTAAAGAGGTGAATGGCCAATAGTGAGGCAGGAGAGAGAAATAGGTGGGACTGGCAGGCAGAGAGAATATATAGAAGGAGAAATCTGGGAAAGGAGAGATCTAGGAGTGAGAAAAGGAGGAGGACATCAGGGGCCAGCCACCCAGCTACACGACCAGCAATGGAGTAAGAAAGAAAGGTATAGAGAAATAGAGAAAGGTAAAAGCCCAGAGGCAAAGACAGACAGGCTAATTTAAAGTTAAGTAAAATTGACAAGAAACAAGTCAAGCTAAGGCTGGGCATTTATAATGAAGAATAAGCCTCCGTGTATGATTTATTTGAGAGCTGGGTGGCGGGCCTCCCAAAAGAGTAAAAACAGACAACAACAAGGCTCTGCTTTAATTTATAAGGTGGAGAACAATTAGGAAGACATTTGACATCAACCTCTGTCTTCCACATGACTGTGCAAACCTGTGCTTGTGCATGCACACACACTAGCACATGCTCACACACACACATACACGGGAACACACTTACATACATGCATACTAAACACATATATACAACCAAAAAATAAAATGTAAAAAGGTGGACAGTTCCTGAAAAACAACATGTGAGGCTGTTCTCTGGCTTCTGCATGCAGATGTACACACATCTACCCAGAGGCACATGAAGACACACACGGGCACACAAGAGGACAAAAAGGAAAGGCGAGGTGGAATATTAAGAGCGACACCTGCACCTGAACTTTGGAATTATGAACGAAACCCAAAGACAGCACTGTCTGCCGGCAGCTTCATCTGACAAGCCCTAGGCTCTTTAAATCACAGGGCACAGCAAGGTGCTTGCAGCTGTCAAATCACACTTTGCAAAGACTTGAGGAGAACAAAACTTGCCAGTGAGCCCTGGCTGCATTAAGGCTCTGGTTACATAACGTCACCCAGGAAAATGAACTTGAACACCAGTACTGAAGCTACAAGCATAATTATGGCTTACATTTTTGTTCTTCTGCTTGACACATAGCAAGGGGGAGCTGTCTCAGGCAGACAAGGACTTAATTGTTAGAACAATGCAAAAGACTTGACGTGCTAAATAAAATGAAGACCAGACCACTGTCTCTTCTAGTTCTGCAAACTGCCTCCCTTTGGTGGTAAAGACATGCTCAGACTTGATGCTTAAGGATTACTGTTCTTGAAGAAAGAATAAAGACAGATCACTAACTCGTTAACCCACCTGGCCCACCTGGAAAGAAACTTCAAAACTACAGCAGTGACCTTAGGATAACATACTTGGAGCTCTCACTGCCTTCTGCAGACCAGCTGTTGTAGGTACCAGTCACATAGCAGTGAACAACAGGAAAGATGAAAGATTTCATGACTTCCAGAAAAGCAAAATGTGTCAAAAATCCCTTGTCTTATGTTAAACCTGCCTTAGGGATGAGGAGTAAATGAAGCCAGAGAAGAGTCGGGAAAAGAAATGATCATGGCAACGGGCATCAGCCCCTGAACTTCTCTAAGTATTCCAGCATTGCTGACCTCAACGCCACTTAATCATTTATGGGCACTCATGAGCACTACCCATTCCCTAGACTTCAAACAAGAGAAAATGAGGCTTTGGCTGAAAAACAAACATAGTCTACTGCCTATAAACTGGGAATCAGAGGCTAACCCTCAGTGGCAGGGCTCTGGTTGTTCAGTTAAATGGTTAGTTCTCAAGTCTCACCTAGCAGCAGCAGGTGAAGCTGCCAGTAACATCTTTGTCTGGACACTCTTCTCCTGTCTTCCAGAACATCTTTCTCTTTCTTTCCCTGATCCAAACCCTGCTTATCCATTCCTTAGATAAGCCCTCCCTTTGCCCTCCAGCTCTTTGACAAAGCACAGCCCAAGGCTCCGTCATGAGCGTCCTTCTGCTCTGTATTCCAGCTCTTCTAACGGTCACCTCCAACCTCTGGAATTCCGACACCAGCTCAGATCCCTGCACACACAGCTGCTGTGCACATCCCTGCACGGCACAGCGTGAAAAGCGCTTGACTATTGTGGGGAATGACAGCTTGTAAGCGTGAGAGGCAAATGGGGTTGCACTAAGGCTCTACATAGAAGGGAATTAAATAAGTCCACAACAAGTTCATTCTCTACTTATCTCTGGAGGGTTTTCTAATATCTACACAGGGAAAAAGAAGCTAAGGAGAAGGCAGAAGTCTGCGGGTAGACTTGTGCTTCAACTCATGGGGAGGGAGCCAAAGGAGTGGAGGAGAGATCCCAAGAGAAGTGCATTTCCACTCCTTGGATAACCTCCATGTTCATCTAAACAGAAGAGGTGGAAGAGCTGGAAGAGGGGTTCCAAGCACACTCTGCTCTAGATGAACATTGGGCCCATTCAGACCCCAATCTGAATAATGAACATAGCCTCCAGGCGAGACTAAAACATTAAAGCAAAGCCCAAAAGTTAAGAATTACACCTGCAGAGGTCGGTGTTGATATCCGTGGCCCATGTTACCACAGGGCACCATGGGAGAGCTGGTCCCAGTGACCTGAGCACTGGAGAACTGGTCCCATCCTTCAAAGACGGCCTCAGCAGGAGAGCTGCTCTCCTCCCCGCACTGGGAGAACTAAACTGGTCCCAGTGGTGTGGGCACTGGAGGGCTGGCCCCAACCTTCAACAGCCCTGGGAAAACTGCACCCCCCCCCTCACAGGATGCAGCAAGGAGAGAGCTAGCCCCAACGGCACAGGCATGGGAAAGGTGGCCCTGACCCTTGCCTGAGGGGGGTGTCCCAATGGAGGCCCAGACTGAGCAACTCAGCTACCATCCAGGCCCACATCCAGGACTTTGAGTTGGCCCACCCCATCTATGACCTGCTGGAGAGCATGAGGGGACTGGTCCTACAGAATCAAAACCACAGGTTCTCCATGACTAGGGGCAACAGCAGGATGTCTGAGAGAAGTTTCGATAGAGGCCCAGGATTGATGGTGTACCAGAGGCCTTGAACCTGACCAACAATACATTTGGCAATGAACACTTGCAAGTAAATCTGTTGGGACAAAAGGGCATGCTACGTGACACATTGCCGCTCCTAAGGCTACTACAACAAAAGAATGTAAGATGGAGAGGTGGGAAAGATGGAGGAGCAAAATGTTTGTCTTCTTTTTTTTTTCTGAGGGGGAGACTGACAGGGTGGAGGGTGGACATAGAAGGACAGGGAGATTAGTGGGATTGGGATACATGATGTGAAATTCCCAAAGAATCAATAAGAAAAATATGTTAAACAACAAAAGAATTGCATCTAAGAGTGAGGGCCACACCCCAGCAAGAGACCGACACTGAGAAAGAAGCTTTACTGTTCCAAGAAAGTCCAAAATGAAGGTTGCATGCCATCAGCACCATCTGCCACAAGGTTAACTATTTACCTAAAAAAATTAAACATTTTTAAAAATTATGTAATTCGTGTCATATGTAATATCTAAAATGTGATGGAAGATGAGCATATGAAAGAGAGATGGAAAGTATGACTAATATAAAATCTCAGAAGAAAATATAAAACTAAACTAAATAATTAAATGAACACAATAAAACTGAAAAAATATTCAATGTTGGAAATGAAGAACTCATATCTAATGTTAGGGTTTCTATTGCCTAGACCAAACACCATGACCAAAAAGCAAGTTGGGAAGGAAGGAGTTTATTTGACTTACACTTCCATATCACTATTCATTATCAAAGGAAGTCAGGACAGGAACTCAAGCAGGGCAGGAACCTGGAGGCAGGAGCTGATACAGAGGCCATGGAGGGGTGCTGCTTACTGGCTTGTTTCCCATGGCTTACTCAGTCTGCTTTCTTATAGAACCCAGGGCCACCAGCCCAGGGATGGCACCACCCATCACGAACTGTGAGCCCCCTTCCTGCCCCATTGATCACTAAATGAGAACAACTGGATTTCATGGAGGCATTTTCTCAACTGAGGCTCCCTCCTCTCTGATGACTCTAGCTTGTGTCAAGTGGACACACAAAACCAGCCAGTGGAATGGGTATAACAACAGATGGAATTTGGAAGACTGTAACATTTGTAAAACTAAAGGAAAGTCTAGAGAAAATGGACTAAAGTATCCACAGAGGGAAGAGAAAACAAAAGCGGTTACAAGAAATATGTGAGAGTATCAGGACACTCAACACAAAAGAGTTAAATATTGCAAATTCAGGTGGATGTTTTCATAATTACTAACAATATAAAAGAAGTCTACTTGTAAGATATGTATCTGCCCCCTCCACTCTCAGTCTTGTGATGGAAGCTCCACATCAGGTCCATATAACCATGAAAAAGGGCCTGTCACCCCTCAGATCCCAGTCAAGAGGAATAATGTCTCATTGGAAGAAACACCCTGCAGTGTTTCTACTTTCTTTGCCTTACTTGAAGGGGGACAAGAGGCTGGAGACTCACTTCTTCTGCCCCACACCACAGGAAAGATCTCATCAGGCCCATCATACTGAGAAAACATAGCTCCAAGGTTCATTGCTCCAGCTCACCATAGAGAAGAGAGACAAGTCAAGGGGGTGAGAGACTTCTTGACTGTTGACTCCAGACAGACAGATGCCACTTAGAAAGCAGGGTGGTTTCTCTCAGAGAAACATTCACCATATCCACCACCAGCCTGAGATGGCAGCTCAAGAGTTCTTGCCAAGGGAGAGATAAGCCAGAAGAATGAGAAATTCAGAAACTCTCTCCAAAAGGATGGCTTTAATTCAGAGCAGAGTTAATGAAATTCCAAGTTGCAGGCTCTCTGAGAAAGCTTTGGATGTATCGGTGGTGAGGAATTACAAAGAGGCTGATGACCCCAAGAAAGCAAAGTGTTAGGCCCAGGGTAGTGGTTCTTAACCTGTGGGTCATGACCCTCTGTGGGGGGTCAATGACCCTTTCACAAGGGTCGCCTAAACCATCAGAAAACACAAATATTTACATTATGATTCATAACAGCTATGAAATTACAGCTAGGAAGTGGCAACGAAACTAATGTTATGGTTGGGGGTCACCACAACGTAAGGAACTGTATTAAAAGGTTGAGGCATTAGGAAGATTGAGGACCACTGGCCTAGGGCCAGAGAGTTCACCAAGGAGATGCAGATAGTGTCAGGGAGGCTTGTGAGGGCCCTCCTGAAGTCAGAACAAACTGAGTACTGGCCTCAGAAATAGGTAGCCCTGCTAATGGAGGCAGATTTCACTAGATAACTAGGACAATTTGTGTTCCTGTACAGTGCCAACAGCAATCAACCAACAACTAACAGAAGCCAGCCTTTGGCTGTGATGCCAAAAGTATAGACCCAATGGGAAGACCAGGGAGGGAATGACCAAAGAGGGCCATGGGCATCAAGGCTAAGCGCATATGTCCCAGTTAATGATGATTATCTACTTCACAGGATCTAGGATCACCTAGAAGGCATGCTTCTGACCATATATGTTGAGGAATTGTTTAGATTGGGGCACTCCTGTGAGGGATTTTCTTAATGAGGCTATTTGTGGTAGGAAAACTGTAAATCCAGATGGTCCCGATCTCTGGGCTTGGGGGGTCGACTGTACAAATGAAGGGTGAGTTAAGCAGAGGTGTCCATTGCTCTCTGCTTCCCAACTGCAAGTTATGGAGCAACCAGCTGCCTCAGGCTCATGTCACCGTGACTGCCCTGTGTGACGGACCTGGAGCATGTGAGCCCAAACATCCCCTTTCTCCTCTAAGCTGCTTTTGTCAGAGTGTTTAATCACAGCAGCAGATAGAAAAACCAAGACACAATGAAAAACCAAGGAAAGATGGGCAAGGAGTGGCCACAGAACCCCAAGGCTGAGCCCCCTGTGGATGACTCATGCTTCTTCGTCTCACTCTGCTGTCAGGTTACTACAGAAACCAAGAGCAAATGAAAGACACTGGAGATGGGAGAATCCAGCATCCAGCATGGCTAAGCACATTCAAAATGTCCAGATACGAAACATGGAAAAAAATTAGAAAAATGACGTCTGACTTAGGTTTTCTGTTGCTGTGAAGAGACACCACAACCACGGCAGCTCTTATAAAGGAAAATATTTAACTGGGGCTCGCTTACACTTCAGAGGTTCAGTCCATTATAATCATGGTGGGATACAGCCGCATGCAGGCAGACATGGTGCAGGAGAAGGAGCTGAGAATTCTACATCTTTGACCTGCAGGTAACAGGAAGTGAGCTGCACACTGGGCGTGGCTTGAGTACATAAGAGACCTCAAAGCCTGCCTCACAGTGACACACTTCCTCCAACAAAGCCACATGTACTCCAACAAAACTATACCTTCTATTAGTGCCACTCCCTATGAGCTTATAGGGATCAATTACATCCAAACAACCACAATGATCCTGACTCATGCTGTCCCTTACAAAGCCATCCTGGGATGGAGAGATGGCTCAGTCACTAAGAGTACTTGAACCACCTGTAGCTCCAGTTCCAGGGGATCAATCTGATGTTCTCTTCTGGCCGTGGTGGGCCCCTGCACTCCTGTGTGCATACACACACACACACACACACACACACACACACATATATATATATATAAACATAATTAAAATTAATTTTTTAAATCCATCCTGTTGGTTGGACATGACTATCATCTTTAACCACAGAAGACTTGAGAGTGGAAAGAAAACATGATCCTTGAATATTTATGGAGCCCCTGCAATGTTCTAGAAATTTCTATCTACCTGATTTTACCTCATAGCTCCTCTTTAAACTGTCTTCCTTCCCCTTTATGAATACAAAGTGTGCTACTGCATCTGTCTGTGTGTGGGGACGGATGTGAATGTGTGATGTGGCTTGTCGTGTTAGAGACACCCATCATTGCTCTTTCCCTTCCTTATAACTCATATGTATTTAAATGTGTTTAAAACGAAGCCTCGAATATCACATTCTGGTTTTAACATTATTTCATTATCTGAAGGCCATTACTCATTGCTTTTATCCATTTTGTACCTTCTGTGTTAAACACTTTCCCCAGCCTACCACGCACACCATGTTGTTAAAGCAGAAATCAGAATGCTGTCAAGTAAAAATTAGGTTAGAAGATTGCAAAAACATGGGCACCAGGAATAATCCTTTAAACTCGGAAACAGATTTATCACAGGTATTAAAGTAACACTAACTTGATCTTTCATAGGCATTCCCAATTCTTAACATTCATCTTCATAATTACCTCATAACACAGCATGCCCATTTGCATTTAAGGCTGTCAGGGCCAAAATCGTGGGTGACCTCCCCAAAGTGCACAGCTCAGGGTGATTAAGCTTGCCACTCATCTGAACTGTGTTTAAAGTGTCTTGCTCTTCCCCAAGAGTAATAACTTGAAGTAGCAGGCCTGCCTCCATCATGATCGCTCATTCTTTCCTTGAAGTCTGGCATTGCTGCTGAAACTGGAGCGGTGTGAGGTGGGGGGTCTCTGCAGAACTGTCTGCCTCTGATAAGCCTATATTTAGTCCCAGGCACCATTTCAGGTGCTGTACTTCGGGACCCTGGTCCACATTTCTATTTCCTGACCCACAGGAATCTGTAATTCCATCGATTGCAAGTCCCCAAATTATCTTGCTGGTAGCATACGGAGCACCTCTGCAGAGCCTGCTGGGTTACTATGGTGGCTAACATGTGACAGAAGGACTTCAGAAAGAAAGGACCCCATGTAAATGTTCACCACATAACACCAGCGCTCAGAGGATGTCACACCCCTTAGACAAGAAAATGTGTTCAGCGGTATCACTGAGCAGAGCAGTTTTCAAAATCTAACAGCTGGGAGGAATATGTTTAACATCAGAGTTGCAGCTGAGAAGGACGTTGCATCACACCAGTAGGAGCAGCCAGAGGAGCAGCGGCAGCAGCATGGGGTGGAATGTTCCCAACAAAGCATTCTTGCTTCATCTGCTTCAGCGTTTTTCCTCTGACAGCCTGGGATGCTGTGCTCTATGCCACTGTATTTTCTTCACCCTCCCATTTCTTCCTTAAGTACCTCCCATGCCTATCTATTTTCCCAGGGATAATATGGGTTCCTCAGTGTGATTACACAAGAACTGTGCAATCACCTCTGTGTGCTCAGTGAGGCTCTTCCGAACCAGTGAGGTATGGACTAAGGGAGCAACTGCTGAGTTAGAATTTCCAAAACACGGATGCCCTCGACTTTTCCCCCCCTTAGCGACTCCCCAGATTAACGAAACTCTTTGGATGATAGCAGATACTCCAGCTGTTGCGTGTATGCGAACAGCGTGTGTGTAAACAGCTCCACAATGGAGGAAGGACCTGGACCAAGGGGTCTGGTTCTTTCAGGCTCCCAATTTCTCCATTATCCTTACCCTCGCTCCTATTCAGAGTAAGTGTCAGAAAAGGGGTCTCCACTTTCACAGCTTTCCCCTGGGTGGCTACAAGGGACAGACTGAGGAAAGAATTCACAAGCCTGGCCTGCAGCACCGGACGAAGATGTGGAATACCACAATCAGACCTGGGCCACCAGCTGCCTGTGACCTTGAGACATCCCCAGACTAAATTGTTTAGAGAAGTCAGAGACAGTCCAGCCATGTCGTTAGCTTAAAAATTAAATGATACTTAGTTCATGTAACTGATAAGGGGGAGATTTTAACATGCATTCTACTTTATAATTTACAGTTTTTTTATGCGCTGTCTTATCTAATCTCTATAACAGATGTGAGGAGAAGAGCACAGAAAGTTTGACATAGCCTTATGGATCTGTGGCTCAGAAGCAAGAGGAATAATTTTAAAGCTTGTTAGAGATTGGGGAGGATGAAGAAACCTGTGCTCCCTCCTCAGGGAAACAATGGGTGAAAGTTCCCTCCAGAAACCAGCATCAGCATCTCTGGAGGGGGCTGCAAATGAGTACAAAATGGATGTAAATTAATTGTAATAAAAGCAACAATTCAGCAAAAACAGCCTGAGTCATTGGCATCTGAGCCTAGACCTGCTCTTCTCCTCCCCCACAACTCAGTAAAAGGAACCTGGACTCCAGACAGATGCAGCTAAAACTACAGTATATTCTTCATGTTAATCACAGGCCCACTTTCTCAAGAGGGCCAGCACCTCCTACTCAGCCTTCATGTGTTTGGTAACAGATACGTATAGGGACTGGGGCTGTAGCTCCATGGTAGAGAGACTACAAAGTATTGCTGAGGCCCTGGGTTCAGTCCTCTATACTGGAGATTGGGGTAGGGAAAAGAGGGATGGAGAGAGCACAAAATACCAAAGACAAGAAAAGATCACAGTTGTGAGATGCATCCTTCCTTCTAATAGGACCTCAGATCCTTCCGGAAGGGGAGCTTCATGTGGATGGAGGCAAAGCCCCAAACTGCCGGTGATACCCACATCAAATCCTGCTTTAAAGTCAACAAGAAAGAACTCTACCATTGAACCTATTCACAACCCCAGCATTGCAGAGCACTGGATCTGACCTGGAAAGCAAGAAGTAGACACAAAATTAAGAGAGTCGAATCCCTTCCCCAAAGACTTCAGTATAGAGAAGATCAAGCAAGTCCTTATGAAAACAAGAGAGATTGTAGTGAAGACTAATGAGATGTTCACGAGTAAGCTAAATTAGAAGTAGATACACTTGTGTCTTTTCACAGTGTCAGAGTTGTGTGTGTGTGTGTGTGTGTGTGTGTGTGTGTGTGTATCAGAGGATAGCTTATAGGAGTGTCTTCTCTCCTTTTACCATGTGGGTCAAAGGGTCTGGGACTCAGGTCATCAAGCTTGGTAGCAAGTGCCTTTACTTGCTGAGCTGGATACTCCTTATTCTACATGGTATTCATGGCCATCAGCAAACAGTTTTATTTTTTTAAATCTTAATGACTTACAGCAATAAATCCGAGATTGTACATTATCATGTGTACATTGGTATCTACGTTACAGAATGGCAAAGAAAGAGTTAAAGTTGTGACAGGGATCATCCTGAGGGAAAAGGCAGAGAACCCACACAGAGGCAAAGAGAGTCACCCCAGGTGGTTGGGTAGTATCAGGAGGACCCTGGCAGAGAGCTGTTGTCCTGGGGGGCTGTTGGAGTGCAGAGCTGGCCCAAGCTACTGTCAGGGTTTCCAGAACAATGGTTCCAGTGAGACAAATCCAGGAGTTTGTCACTTGTCAATCCTGTGACACATACACTAGAAAGCGTGGGAACAATGTCTTCATGCTAGACCAATGGATGCCCTTACATCCCAGGGCTAGGTGCCTTCTAAGGAAATTGTATCACTGGATTTCTGTCAGTAAGCTTATAGGCCTGTTTTTTTGTTTGTTTGTTTTGTTTTTTTTTCTAATTTGGTTATGATATGGTCCTGTGTCTGTGTGTTCCTTGCTGAATTTGTGAAGTTCATAAGTGACAATATTTTAATTACATAAATAACTTACTTATCAGCCAGTGCCTCTTAGTGTGTGCTGAACATACGGAGGTTGGTGACTTGCAGAAAGGAGAGGCAGAGTCATTTTGCTTTGGTATTTGTGTTCAAAAAGTGGCCAACTGATGCTTTCAAAAATGGAATGGAGTCACTTAGGGTAAAACTGTTGTTCTTTGTGATAAAGTAACTGTGTGGGCATCCCTGATTCCCCAAAGGGTACATTCCCTCCCACAGAGGTTTAAACTAAGCTGTAGGGTGTGTATTTTTCTGAGAAGAACTCAGCCGAGCCTTTCCAAATCAAACCTCACTGACCTGAAGAATCCTCTCTAGGAGATCACATCAGATGGGATCAGGTAGCGGGAACAAGAGTGTTCACCCACAGTAGGAGAACAGACAATGAATGGCGGTGAGTGGAAGACACAGTTGACAGCCATGTCAACTCTACCAGTGAGACCACGATCCCAGGGACAATCTGCACATACCAAAGCCGGTGACCCTTAGAATACTACAGCATGCTTCACATTACAAAAGGGAAACAGGCTTCGTTAAAATAATATGTGTAATTACTTTTAAGAAAATGGAGATCAAGTCCAAGAGCAGGATGAGTTCCAGACTTGCTGTGTGTATGAATCTGAATTGCATGCCATGCAAAGTAACAGGAAAGGATGCCCCACTCCCCCACAACACACTGGAAAAGTGAAAGTGTAGGCAAAATAAACAGCCTGTGAGGATGTCCAGACAACAGAGTTAACAGACAGAGCACAAGTAGAAAGGGTTTAGGGAGCAACGTGGAAGCTCTGGGGTCCAATTTCACCCAGTAAGAACTATGAATGGGTCAAATAATCCCCGTAAAAGGTAGGCCTGCCTGACAGCATAGTGGAGGAAAAGGAAAAGGCATATCCTGTCTACAAGAGATACAGTTTGGATTAGAAAAAGAGGCAAATTGAGAGAAAAAGGAAAGAAAAAGACACAGACCACAGGGGGTAGAAGCAGTTGTATTCAAATCAGACAAAAAGATTTAATAAAAGCATTACCACAGCTAAAGATATATTTTATATAATGACTAAAAGGTTAAGAAAAAAATATGGCAATAATTAATATATTCACTAGTCACAGGGTACCAAAAAGACACGAAGTAAGAGCCGGAAACATGGAAGAACTGAAGAGGTGTCTCAGGGGTCAGAGTCTTCAGAGACTCAGCAACAGGCAGGTGAACTAGGCAGACTGAGCAGGAAATAGGAAGTTCTAGCATTTCTCTAAACTGATTAAGTCCAACAAGCTTCTATAAAATACTGTAACAGACAACATCCACATAGAGATTCTTCCCAGTACATATAAAACCTGTCTAATATGAGCCATAAGAGAAACAAATTTTAAAAATATAAATAGTATCAAGTCTGTTCTCTAACCATGAAGGAGTAAGCATGGAACCCAACACCAAAAAGAAATTTAGAAAACTCATGAGTACGTGTAAATTACACAAACAAAGGTAGTCTTAACTAATCAGTGTATCAGGAGGCGAATCACAAACTTTGAAAGTGTTTTAGGAAGAGTACAAAAGATGATAGCGATATCAGATCCCAGAGGATACAGGAAAAACATTGATTAGCGGAAAATGTATGACTGTCTACAATGAGAAAGACCTCAGTGAGATTGTGTTTCGCCTTTAGCTCCCCAAGAAAGTACTGCCAAAGATTAGAGAAAAATTATAGCAAAATAAACCACAGAAAGCAGAAACAAGGAGACTGTAAAGATTAAACATAAATCAATGAAATGGGCATGAGGACAAACAGTGAAGAAAAAAATATAGACTGAAACAAAAGAAAATGGGGAGGTGACAGCCAAAGAGAATGCTCACCAATGTGGTAAACACAGGGAACAATAAAATATAGTAAATTTTAAAGTCACTGAGATAGGCACCAGGGAGGTCACTCTGCTGGCAAAGCTCTTGCCATGCAACCAAGGACACCTGACATCAATCCCCAGACTCAATTTCCCAACTCTGCAAACAGCCGAATGGTCTCTGTCTGGGGAGGCAGATAGAGAGGATGCCTGGTTCACTGATCTATAGCATGAATCCTAATTGGTCTTAATAATAAAAACTCAGAATCAGATACAGGGGTAAATGCTGAAAGATCAGAGAGACAAAAGAACAAGCCACAGCTACCACCTTTTACCTGGTCAGCTCCTCAGCCTGAAAGAGAGAGCGAGCTCCTGTCTCCTCCTGTCTTATATTTCTCTCTCCACCCAGCCATATCACTTCCTGTCTCCATCTCCCTAGTGCTGGGATTAAAGGCATATAATCCCACTGCCTGGCTCTGTTTCTCTTTTGGACTGGATCAATCTTGTGTGGCTCAGGGTGGCCTTGAACTCCTGATCTTCCTGCTTCTTCCTTCCAAGTGCTTAGATTAAAGGTGTGTGCCACAACTGCCTGGCCTCTATGGCTAATTAGTGGCTTAGCTCTGTACTATCTTCAGGCAAACTTTATTTGTTAGATCACAAATAAAATATCACCACACCGGCCAGCAAGACTAGAGAACTCTTTGAAGACCAAGTTCAGTGAGAGAACCTGCCTCAAAAACCAAAATGAAAAGTGAATGAAGAAGATATCTAATGTCAACCTTCAGCCTCCACATGCACACATGTGCACTCATATATACATATTTACACACACACACACACACACACACACACACACACACACACACAAATTGCTAAGATAGTAAATTTTAAATTATCTTACCACAAAAGATACCTGTGTATTTGAGATGAGGGATATGTTACTTGGCTTCATTATTCCAAGTTGTATTCAGAAATCATAATATCACTTTATATCTTATAAATACACAGAATTATAATTTATCAATTTATAATAAGAAATGGAACACTTTTTTAAATGTCCAACAGAATTGGCAAGTATTTGTGAGATTTATGAAGGAACAAAGACAGGAGACTTAAACTACAAAAACCAGATATATAAAGGGGGGGAGGATTATTCAGAGATAAAAGAGAATGAAGATAGAGCATGCCACAAAAATAAATTAAGATAAAGTAGATCAAATGGACAAATTCCTAGAAAGACGCAAACTACCAAAACTGGCTCAAAAAGAAATAGGCCATCTGGAAAAACCTATAATAAGTGATCAGACTAAGTTAGTAATCCAAAAACTACCCACAAAGAAAACCCAGGGCCAGATGGAGCATTGCTAAATCCTAACACCAGCTCCTTGCAGACTCTCCTAAAAAGCAGCCAACAGAAGAACATTTCCCAACTTCGTCTAAGAGAGGAGACTGTTCCTGAGTGCAAAGCTAGAAAAAACACATCAGAAGCAAAGAAAGCTCTGTGGCATTATTTCTTATGAATATGGATGAAAAATGTCCTCAAAACTTAGTAACAAATGAAATGCAGCAATACATAGGGGGAAAAAAAATCCCAACTCATGACCAAGTGAGATTTCCCCCCCACAAGAAAATGAGGCTTCTACAACAGTCCAGAATCAATTAATACAACCTGTGTGTGTAATGTGTGGTAGTTCTTCTTGACACAACCAAGAATTGTGTGAGAAGGTCAACTCAGCTGGGGAATGACGAAGAGCAGGTTGGCCTGCAGCATGTCTGTAGTGAGCAGCACAGTATCAAGGGCTGGGCTTGAACTGTGTAAGAGTGATCAGAGCTAGCTGAGCATAAGCAGAAAGCAAGGATTCACATCCCTCTGCCTGGCTGCTCTTTATTATGGATGTGGTATTTTAAGTCCCTGCCTCGACTTCTCCAAAATGATGGACTGTAACCTGGAACCACAGCCAAACAAGCCCTTTTCTCCCTCAGTTGTTACATATCAGGATGTTTTGGTCATGGCAACAGAAATGAAACTGGGACACTACATCAGTGAAGTGGCATGCAAAGGCCACACGGATAGTACAGTTAATACAGGAGGGAGAAAAAACTGAAAAAAAAATTGTTATTTTTTTAATGTCAAAATAATAAGTCTCAGCAAATTAGAACTGAAAGAGGGATTTCTAAGTCTGATGACAGGTCTAGAAAACTCAGAACTCACATCAATCTCAATGTCACAAAATGGAAGTTTTTCCCAAAAAGAAGAGAAGAACAGCAGTTCCAGCGGCTTCAGTGCAGGGTGATACACTAGCCTGGCTGGACGCTTAGGCAGCGAAGAAACAAAAGTAGCCAGTATTGGAGATAACAGAGTAACATTGTATCTGTTCAAAAAATGGCCCATCAAGTAAAAACACGAATGAGCAAATGGAACAAAGTTGCAGAGTGTGTGGTAAGCCGGCCAAGTCCAAAGATGAAACTAAGAAAACAATTCCGTTTACAAAGGCTTCAAAAAGAATAAAATACTTTGAAATAAATTTCTAAAGTATAAGTGGAAAAGATAAATACTAAAACTATTGATGAATGAATGAATCAAGCATCTAAATCCATGGTCACTTTTCATGTTAATCGTTCAAATACTCTACTATTATTAAGACATTGGGACTATCCAAGAAGTTCTCGAAATTCAACACATACCTTAGTGTATTTCAGGATAGTTTCCATGTAGAAATATATTATAAGATTCTACATTCAGATAGAAGTGCAATAGAGTTGTGTCAACCAAATATGTGTATACTACCTTGTTTGCACAGGTGAATGTGTACACACACACACACACACACACACACACACCACTACATACACTCACTGCATCCTGAAGAGGGAAAATATAGGAGACTAATTTTCTTATTTTAAGGCTTATTACAAAGTAACAGTAACCATGACAGTATGGTGCTGATGACGTAAAAACAAACATACACTTTGCCACAACAGAAAGGAGAGTCTAGAAGCAAGTTACATGCATATGGCCAACTCATGTCTGCTAAGCACACCATAATTGCTCGTTTGGGGAAGATAAACCTTTTCAACAAATAAGAGAATGAACTTAGACCATGTATCACACCTCAAGTGATAAAGTAGCTCAAAGTGGATCAGAGCAATCACATAAGAGATAAAATTGTGAAAGCATTAGGAGAAAACTGCTGGGAGAGGGGGGACATCCTACAGCTTTGCACTGGATGACAAATTCTTAAATATGACACCGAAATGTGGTCAAGAAAAGAAAGATTAATAAACTAAGCGCCATCAAAACGTGTGCTTCAAAGGTCACATCAGGAAAGGTAAAAAGACAAAACCCACAGAAGGGGAGTGAATATTTGCCAATAATAATATATATATATAATATATATATATAATATATATATATAATATATATAAGGAAATTAGAACATTGCAAACTGACATTACAGCTAACAAGGAGACAACAGAGAAATTCAGCAGAGAATTCCAATAGATAGTTCCGCAAGGGAAATGCACACATGTCCCAAGACACTTGAAAAGATACTCAGTGTCTTGCTCAACAGAAAGAGAACAATTAAATCCGCAGTGAGAAGATACCTCACATCTACAGGGTGACTACACGACAAGCAACAGTGAGGAGATCAGAGCCCTCGTACGCTGCCGGAGGGATGTAAGATGGTGAAATCAGTCCAGAAACTCTCTCTTTGGCCCTCTAACACAAATTACCAAAAGATCTACAAATTCAAGCCTTATTGGCATACCTAAGAGCTCTTACAACAAGTGCCCTCATGACAACCTGCACACAAATGTCCGTAGTGGTATTAGTGGCACCAGGTAAAATGTAGGATTAAGTCACATACCCATCAAATGACAGGGATGGACAAAGCAGGGATGTCCACACAAAGGAACGACACCCGGTAATAAAATGAACAAAGGACTGAGAGGCTCTGCAGCAGGAGTAAAGCTTGGAAACATGGCACTAAGTGGAAGACTCCAGCCATGAGACACTGTTCACAAGAAATCTCCAGCCTACACAAATCTGTGAAGACAGAGATTAGATTAATGGTGGGATCTGTTAGGAGTGATGGTAATAATAGCACAGGGGTTATTCTTGAAAGTGTGAGTTTCTCTTTGAAGTGATACAATTCTTGAATTGATTGAGATGATGTATTCATGAATAGCCCAGGAAGCACACTACATATCACACTTGATTCGGTATTTGGTTTTATTGTTGTTTGTTTTTAAAATGAGGTCTCACTGGGTAGCCCTGGCCAGCATGGAATTTACTTGGTACACCATGGTGGCTTTGAACTCACCTACATCATCCTGCCTCTGTTATCTGAGTGCTAGGATTAAACGTGTGTACCACCATATTGGACACGGGATAGCACACTTAAATGGATTGGCTGTATAGTGACTGGGTTGCATCTCTTTCTAAACTTGCTTTTAAAAGTTATTTGAATCTCAGATTCTGCTGCTGACCCACAGATTAGCAAGTTAAACTGGTACTTTGCCAAAGGCTTATCACGTGGTAGCCAGAAGGTAGCAAACTCTCCAGAGATGTTACTTTCCTTCAAGCATCAACATTGATTATCAGCCATATGAACCTTGGAACATGGAGGGAGGAAACAGCTACTGAGCAACATTCATTAAACTTGTATCCAGGATCATTCTGGATGGAACCGAAGCCAAGAACAATGTGTGCACTCCCTGACTGCAAGGGATTTCCAAGGGCCTCCCCAATGCCCCGTGTATGTTTCTAGGTATGAAATAATTTACTAGCAGATTGAATTTTATCCTAGTACATGGGAAAAGGAAAAGATGTCCAAAATGTGATACATTTTAAACAGTGTTAATGACAATTTCTGTATAATTGGGGAGGTGGCTTTGGGGAAGATACAAGGATAGATAAGGTGAGAAATTTGAATGAAAGCAGATGATGGCCTTGCACACACTGCAGTTAAGAATGCATTGGCAGAGGCATGCTGGCTCATACATACAATCTAAGCACTTGGGAAGCTGAGGCAGGGGAGTTGCCATGAGTTTCAGACCAGCTTGAGCTAAATAATGAGACTCTGTCTCCAACAATCAGTGGGGGAGGGAGGGAGGGAGGAGATAGGGAAAGAGATGAAGAAATTCATCTAACAACTCCTTTGAATAAACTATAACATTTAAAACAGGTGGTAAACTAAAGAACAAACCACTGTAAACACCGAAGTTGCTTCTGGCTATTTTGCAGCAAGAGCCTCAGTGGTCCTAATGCATAAGTTACTCTCATCATGGGAATGAACATGAGGATGTTCTAGCAGAAACATCTAAAGTGTGCACAGTGCCCTGTGGAGTCCCTGCCACTCCAACACTGTCCAGGGAAAGCTCCATGTTTCACTGGGGAGAATGAAGATTGGCTTCTTATCCACCAAGGTTCTTCCTGCAGCAGATAAGTGGTGATTTTCCCCAGTGGAATGAAATGTCAGATACTTTTACACACTCACCTGGAGGTTTCTCTTTCCTGCCCACTAACACAAGTCTCTCAAACTAATCTCTCCACTCTCATTCACAGAACTTTTACATCACTTATAAACAAGGAGAGGGCTGCCCAGACAGCTCAGGGGAGAAAGATGCTTGCTTGCCAAGCATGATGACCTGAGTTTGACCTCCAGGACCCACACAATGGAAGGAGAGACCTGGCTCCCACAGGCTGTCCTCTGACCTCTACACTAGCACCATGGCACACACATGTACACACATACACGCTCACACACACATACACACACTAAACCACACTTTTAAATATTTAAAAAATAAAAACATTGAGAAAGAATTGTGACGGAAAGACTAAAGAATTCAGAGTAACCTTTGACTCCTGGCTAAACACGGTGACCTTTCTCATCTTGGAACCCAGTCCAACAGTTCATGCACAGACATGCCACCTCCACATTCACACCCATGCCATATGCTTCTGTGATAAGGGTGAACAATGGCATAGGCCTGGAGCCAGGGAAATGGCTCAGTGGTTAAGAGCTTGGACTGCTCTTCAGAGGACCTGAGTTCAGTTCCCAGCACCTACATCAGCTTCTCATGACTGTGTAACCCAGCTCCAGGTGATGGGAAGACCTCTTTGGGACCCTGCGGGTGCTTGCATTCATACACACACACACACACACACACACACATATAACTAAAAATAAGAACAGGAAATATTATTTTTTAAACAGCACATGAAGCAAGCAGTTGCTCTGTTACTACCAAGCACACAGCATGTGGGCTGTGACAGGCTCTAAATCCTCTTCTGTCTCTCTACCCTGCCCTGGTATAGGGACATGGCAATGGCGTTTGTGAGAAAATTTAAAACATATCACTGGCACTCAGACCCATTTGATAAGGAGGACTTTCTCTTTCCCAGCACAACACCAACTGGGGCCCTGGGCATGGGACTGGACTCCATCGCGCAGCCAACCACAAGCACAGAGCATGCAGGGTTCCCATCTTCCTGAGGCATGCTGAGCCTTGTTCCAGGCACCCGTAGCTCTTCCAGTGAGGCCCATCCATGAGTCCCCTGGTGAAGCTTCCACGGGACCCTGCTCCAGGCTTTGTTTTTTTTTTTTCTTTTGTCCTCACTGAGGTGCCCGCACCAGGAACCTCATTTCTGAATTAAATTAGATAGTGTCATTTAACAGGGAGGAGAGGAAGATCTCTGCACATTAGGGAATAAGTCAGACATTTATTAAGTCGGAGCCAAGAGAAAAGTTACCTGATTCCCTACCTCAGATCAACAAACTGAAATACACAGGAGCCAGGTAACCACCATTCATAGTTTATCTGCTTATTATATTCCTAACCCAAAGAACCCACTGCTCCCACCAGAGGCCTCTCTGGAACCTGTGCATCCCTCATTCTTACTTTAATTCAGATTGTGAGCTTCTGCCAAGCCATCTGAGCTACCTTCCCAGGATGGGGAGTCGGGAACTTCCTCTTTTTCTAGAAGACTCCATGCCCCGTTCACATCAGACACTCTACAGAAACCATGCTACGCCCAGAATACAATGTCAATAAAACAAACAATAAGAATGGGGGAGGTGGACGGGGGGGGGGGGCTGGGGGGAGGAGAGAGGACGGGGAGAGGGCTGGGAGTGGGAGCAGGGAGGACGAGGGAGAGGGCTGGGGGGTGGGAGGAGGGAGGACGGGGGAATCCATGGCTGATATGTGAAATTAAGTTAATTATAAAATAAAAATACTATTTTTAAAAAAAGAACCAAAGTGATGCTGTGAAAATGTGGCTTTGTTAAATGGAAGATTAAAAGAAACTGCTTCTCTCGGCCTTACTTCTTAAATAGGCAAACCTCCCAAATCCCTCCACGAGTATTTCAGTATATTTACACATTTTCTTGAAGTCTAAAGTTTATTCTTTGAAAATGTAGCCCAAAGAACTGCACATTGGACCTCAGAAGCACATTTTAAGTTGATTTCTTCTTGAGCATGCAGTTTCACCCTCAAGGGGCGAAGATAAAAGACTGTGGAGGTAAATTTACATCAAGGCCCTAAAGAACACAGTTGGAGTCAATTATTAGTTTTCACAAAGAGTTTACATTCATATTTGAGGTCACTATAGAGTGGAAAATAGCAACTCCTAAGTTTAATAAGCCTTGAGGAATCCAGAAGTGCCACTGGGATTTTAAGTTTTATTTGCATTTTTTAACTTTAAGTGTATATATCTTTTCCGCAAAGGAGACATGCACTCACCCTACACAGGGAATCAATAACAGTCCGAAGTATTAGGTACCCACCAAAGTCCAACTTTGAGATGAGTGTTTTTGAGGTTACCAATAGTACGGATGAAGGGTTACTTTCAGTAGCAGGCAGACTCAAAGACAACTGCATCCCCAAAGGCCAACCCCAACTTGGGTGATAGGTCATGAAAACCGGACCCCTAGAGGTCACTGCACAACTGAGAGGTAGCTCACCAGTTTCTTGCAGGTAGCCCTGCAGATCTGAGCCCATCTCTCAGCAGTCCTCACAGCTTATATAACCTTAGGGAGGGAGGAGACTATTGAATTGGTAGGTTTGGGGGACTTCCTGAAGCTGCAGGGGGTAATTCCTGAGTTCTATGGCGCTTCCCTTCAAGATACAATGTTTCCTCTCAGAGGAAACTAAGTAACAAGAGGTTAAGAGGATTTGAAACATTTCACTGCAGCAGAATCAAAAAGAAGTTAAACAATCCTCTCCCTGCTTAACGCAAACTCTAAACCAGCAGGGGATCTCGATAGCAGAAGATTAATTCAAAGGATGTGCCTTCACAGAGCATCTACCACATGCCAGGGGCTGTAGGTGTGGAGGAATCACATAACTTCATCCCTGACATGGAGTTGCATATAAATCTGCTGGTAGGTGTACTATTCATTTAAAAGAAAAAAAAAACCATGATGGATGAGCTGAAATGTAATCGATGTTTGTTGGAGACATGAGCAGGAAGAAATTCACTCGGTGAGGTGGGGGAACTGCTTGGAAATCATGTATGAGAACAAGAATGAGGTCTTGCGAAAACACTCTTCCAGTCTCTTCCAATTCTATAGTCTGTGCAGACAGGAGGAAGTGAGAGATGGACAGGAGAGCCCCTGAACCAGCCTATAGAAATGTAACCATATGCATGGTAGGAAATGTTAATCCTTGAGACAACGAATCTGGACCTTGGCTGCCTCCCAGTACAGTCTTGCAGCTGGACACAGTGTGTGTGTGTGTGTGTGTGTGTGTGTGTGTGTGTGTACCCACTTACGTGTACATTTGCACTGGAAGCATGGTCTGCAGTGTGCAAATCCATCTGCCCCATTTAAAAGGAATTAAATATCTTCTCCAGCTACTTCCCACATTTGATAATTAACAGGACTAAACTTAAGCCCAGGATGTCCAGCCCTGAGCAATGCTTTCCCAGTGCCATTCTGGAAAAAGAAGAGAGGAGAGAAAGGGAACTGTGCAGGCTTGTGAATATGTCAGTAGGGGTGGGGCCACAGGGGTAGGGGTGGAGTCCTGTTTAGCTCTCCAGATAGACTATGTGCCATTTCTTTGAACTTCGCAGTCTGTGGGTCTGATGACCCAGCTGCTTCTGCATTACTCACTGTGGTAACTAATCCACAGTCCTTCCCTCTTATGTCACCAAAGAGCTGATATTGTTCTCTTTTTTTTCTTTTGCAAATAGAAGAGAAAATTAATGCTTATAGGTCATTATGTCTCTAATCTTTGATCATTAATGACTTGGGTATGTGCATTTAATTTGGAAAGAGAAAACAAGGTTGACATTCTGTTTATATGCCAATTTTTTTCTAAAATAAAAAACTTCAAGCTAAAATATTTCCATTTAAAATTTAATGAAGTCCTGAGTCTAGTAAAATTCGAGGTCAGGTGCGATGCTCAAGCTCATAACATGGAATGTTCCCTGCTGAGCTCAGATTCCTTAGGTACAGATGAGATGCAAGATGGCATAGTTTGGGTGGCACATAGGCCTACATATACAGGAATCACTCAGTGGCATTCATCTCTACATCCTGCTCCTCTGAACCTCCCTCGCAGGGATTAATAAGTATATGAAGAGGGCTGACAGTTATGTGTAAAGGATTTTTAACGTTTTCTTTCCAGGACAGCTATTGGAGCTCAAAGCGTTCACATCTGGGTAAGACCAGTGTTTGTTTTGTTTCCCAGGGAGTAGCCATAGCACCTTCTAGCACTGTGAAAGCTAGCCAGGGTGAATGAAGCCTCTAGGAGGGAACCAGCTGAATCTCATTATGTCCTAGAACTCAAGTATGTGGTGTGTTCAGTAACAGGGTCTTACTGCCAAGTTCTGGAGGACAACCAAGAACATGGGCAGTAACCTATAATGTCTGGGGTCATTGGCCAACAACTCCAAAAGAGGTAACCCACATCTATCACTCAGCTCTGTTAACTTGTGCGCGCGCGCGCGCGCGCGCGCACACACACACACACACACACACACACACACACACACACACACACGACCAGAGGTAGCATTGTCCAGACTACCACTGAATGAAGTGAGCAACATGGGCTCTCAGTCTCCCCAGCATACAGATGGCCATTGCTGGAATATCTACCACTTATCATAGAAGCCAATCTAACAAATCCTGTTTATAATGCATACACACCTTCTATTGCCTCCATCCCTCAAGAGTACCTTGCCTCATACAATGTAAGTTTCCAGGTGTGAACTGCAGATATGAACTGATGGACGAAAGGAAGGACTCTCAGATAGAAGATGGGTTCAGCTCCTGACTTCACCATTTGTCACCGAGAGTGGTCTCTGGGCCTCAAAACCCTCAAATGAAACAGGGAGACTTACCTCAGGCCACCAAAGTCCCCTCTGTGTTGGCAGTTATAGGTGGGAGGTGCAGGCTTTCCTGTTCTGGGTGGTCCCACAGATGAGAAGGCTTTGCATACTAAAATGACTCCAGAGAAGAGGCTGAAGACCTATGATGCAACAGAGACTTCAATTCTGACTCCAAAGCAGCTCTGAGTCCTTATGTCCCTCTCCAGTTCTCATTACCTGAAGTCAATCACTGCAGATTCAAATCCTGAGTGCTCTTGGTTCGAAGCACACTTATGTTCTGCATAAATTTCCTCAGCGCCATTCACTGCCATCACAGTACTTAGCAGGGGACGCTCGGGTCGGCTTGTCTGACTGCAGGATGAAGCTGAAAGGAGGGTAGGGACACTTCTCATTTTTCAGTATTTTTTGCTGTGTGATTCATCTTTGTGATCCCATGCGGTTTGGGTACAAGGCTTCTCAGATCTAACAGGTGAGAAATAAATGCCTGTGGACCTTGAACTGTTGAGAAACAGAAGCAGAGTCCAGGGCCAGGTTCATGCATGAATTCCACATCCCTCCTACCAGGTGGGCTGTCTGGTTTCTGCTGTTTTCATCCTGGGGAATGAGAGTGAGGGAGCTCAAGAGTTTAAGGAAGACAGAGAGATAGGAGCGTTTGTTTGGACCAGCGGAAAGCCGAGAGTGCTGTGAACGTGAAAAGGTGTCTACTGAGGTGAAAGCAAGTAGTTCCAGCACAGCGGTGCTACAGGTTGATTTGTTTGTCCATTCTCTTTATGTTTTTGTGATACTGGGAATTGAGCCAAGGGATTGGCCTATATGAGCAAGAGCTGCTCCCTAGCCCTGTTTTGATCATTTTAATATTAGTTGTTGTCTGCTGGTTTGTTTTTTATTTTTATTTTTATTTTTGTTTGTTTTGATTTGGGGTTTTTTGGGGGTGGGGCAGAGGTTTTTGTTTTGGTTTGGTTTTTGGTTTTTGGGTGTTGTTTTGTTTTGTTTTTGAGACAGGGTCTTGCAAGGCAGCCCATACAAAGTCACTAAATAGCCCAGGTTGGGCCAGAGCTCACTACCCTCCTGCCTCAGCCTCCTAAACGCTAGGATTACAGGTATGCACCACTACATATGTGGTTCAATAGCTCATTGCTTTTTTATTTTAGTAAGTTAGTTGCCTAAGGGGTAGAACAGGCATTCAGTAGCTCATACCCCCACATGCTCATCCACCTTGGTTTAAGCTTCTTGATCGCGTTAGACAGGTATAACCACCAGGTGACTGACTGCTGGG
Organism: Peromyscus eremicus; assembly: GCF_949786415.1. Classification (NCBI taxonomy): domain Eukaryota; kingdom Metazoa; phylum Chordata; class Mammalia; order Rodentia; family Cricetidae; genus Peromyscus; species Peromyscus eremicus. The sequence continues at coordinate 38,777,537 of NC_081437.1, read as the reverse complement.
CAGAGATGGCTCACCTCACTGTCGTCCATCATCAACATACTCAGAAAGGGACGATCATTCCACAGTGGCTCCATTTACTGGGCAGACTAAATGTGCTGTTGTAATTATTCTTCACAATATTTGCCCTTGATGCCTGACAGACAGGTGACTGGAGTGGTCCCACTCTATGCTGACAACCACCTTCCTGGGAATGATAGATGACAGGAAGAGCAGATTGCTAAGGACTCCAGAGCTGTCAGAAGTCCTGGCCGTTTAACTAAAAGCTCTTAGCTTCCTGATGCTTTGCTTGGAAAGAAGAGAGGTTTGGTGCCCAAAACAGGCTGGACAGACATGAGCCTTCTAAGGTGACTGGAAGAGGTGAAGGCTACAAAAAATACCTCGTGACTCCCTCTCTGTCATTTGGGGGTGGGGGACGCTATAGATGGACCCAGTGCTTTTGCACATCTGTAGCAAGTTCTCTACCCCAGAACTATACCCCTGTCCCATTCTCTTAAACATCTGCGGTAAAGCTCCTATGAACTATATACTTCATGCAACGGAATAGGAATCAGGAGAACTTAGCTGTAGAACCAAGATCCACATGACCTCAGAGAACCTAAATCCATCATATAATTAAACACGTGACCTTGGAGAAAGTACTTAACACCACTAGGCTTCAGATATCTCCTGAGTTGGAACTTTAGCCTTGCTTCCACAGACCGCTGATGGGACAGAGTGACAAGTCACACCAGCACTGCATGCCTCTGATGTCTACACAGACCTCATGACATCATTCCCAAGCCTTTGCTAACATTCATGATGGTTCCCTTACATTCATAGGTGTAGATATGGGAAGATTATATTACAACTAGCTATTTTTTTTAAACATCACTGTATGCATCTGTGGGGTGGCAAAGATAATCCTTTCGTTTGGAAAAAAATATTTACATGGCCTTTTGGTGATGTAAAGATTGTAAGTAACCGAGCCATGTATAGAAGGAAATGAAAGGAAATGAGCAAACATCCATGATAGACAATAGACACTGGAGAGTACAATGGTCCTCTCCTGGCCTCCATAGACACCAAGCCTGCCTTACCTTGGTGTTTTTGACTCTTGGCTGCTAGAAACAAACATCTTTTATTCATCTTTTAAACCAAAAGGGGCTGAGTAATAACACATCATTGTAGAGACTACTTTTTAATCTCAAAAATCTTCCCCTGGTAGATCTGAGGAAAGACATAAGAGGAGCTGAAGCTGGAGAAATAACAAACCAGAGCAGAATCAAAGGACAAGAATACTTGGAAGGCTCCTCTCAGTTCAAAGAAAGGGTATGGTCAGCAGAGTTTAATGTTTCGTTGTCATTGTTTTTAAGGATTTTATGCCAGCTACAAAGGAGAGCTTTCTCAGCTGTGGAAGGTAAATGAATAGACAGTGATTGGAGCAGAGTGGACCGGAGTAAAATGTCAGGTTCCACACACAGCAAAATGCCAGTAGTTTTCACAAATCTTAGCAGTTCTCAGAAAATCAGGGGACAGAAGCCACCAGGAACGAGGAATGTCTATACCTACCCTCCATGCAAATAGCTCCATACTTACTTATATATGACCCTATCCAGGGTCCTTCGTTTTCAGCAACTCAAGAGGCACATTGCATACCACACTAGTGACTGTCTTGGTGGATGGATGATACACAATATTCATGAAAACTAAAGTTGGTTTGACCCTTTATGGGTAAGTTGATTTGATTCTGGGACCGATTTTATCTACTACAGATACTTAGGTTGCTGGGAGCAAAAATGGCATTGGTCAGGTGACTATTAAGAGTCTGATAAATGGAAAGTTGGGTGTGTGCATCCATGTATGCCCATACCAGCTGCAGCAGGCAGTGGTCCAGGGAGGGCAATGGTGAGTTTGTCCTCAGACACCCTTTTGTTAAAAGTGAAACCTTCTTCATGGCCACCATGACTGCCACGCATATGCCTATCCTTCACCACCATATGCATCCCATATTGAACAGTGAAGCTCTTTCCACACCACCTGATAGTTTATTTCTAGGTTATAAGAGCTGATGGTGTCCACCTAGGAATCCCCTCTCAGTTTGGATCCTGGTTACTTCCAGATAATATGAAAGAAATGAGGTTGTCATGGAAATTAATCTGAAACTCACCGCAGATTGTAGACCCTGGATTGAGGACTCATTTTTACACTTCTGGATAATGCTGGGATTTTCTTCTTCTGGCATCTAAAGACTCCACCACTCAAGTCTGTAGGGCAGAGATTTAAAGATCATGGTCTGAAATAGTGATTGGAAACCCAGTATAATTTTTTTTTTTACTGGAAATTTTCATACTAGAAAACTCTTTATATCTAATGACCATCTTTCAATATATATTTGGAGGTAAAAACTTAAATTATTTTCAGACATATTTCCCTTGACAAATCTGTGATACACAATCCTGGGCTGTTCTAGCTAACTCAAGGAGTATTCTTCAGCATTCGGTATATAAAGTATACCTCTGCACTTGAGAATTCAGTCACTGAATTTAACTCTGTGTTTTTCAGATGCACCTCAGATGTGAGTACCCAAGTTCCTAAAAGAGCAATTCTCAACCAGTGGGAGGTCAAACAACCCTTTCACAGGGGACACATATCAAATATTTCTCATATCAGACATTAACATTATATTCATAACAGTAGCAAAATTACAGTTATGAAGTAGCAAGAAAGTAATTTTATGGTTGGAGGTCGCCACAACATGAGGAACTCTATTAAAGGGTCACAGCATTAGGAAGATTGAGAACCGCTGTCCTAGAAGGTAACATGCCTGGAAGGTGTATGTGTGGCTCAAATGCTTCAAACTGGGCCTTGTATGGAAACAGGTGGACGAACATGGAGACAAGACTTTCCAGGGATCCTGCGGCTCCTTAGCTACTCTGACATATGACTACAGGAGAGTTTTTTTTTTCTAGCTTTTTGTTTTAACTTCAACATTCATTCTTTTCAAAGAGTAATGGGTTTAAATAAAGGAGAAGTGCCTTGGTCTGTGTGAAAACTGGCACACCTCGGCATCTGTCCACTGACAGGAGACAGACCATGACTACTGGTTGGTCCTGACATTTCCTTGATCTCTCTGCTTTCAAATGCCTCTTACCACTTCATCTCAGAAATTGCTCCTTCAGGAGGAATCTATTAGTCCTTCCCAAGGTGTAAAATGACCTTTGTTACTATTGATGGGCTCTGATGTATGCTGCCTGAAAAAGAAGAATCATTTAAAATGAAAATCATTAGGCTCTGAAAGCCCCTTGTTTATTAAGATTGAGCCAAGCTCAGAAACAGAACAGTAAAAACATCCTGGGTATTACAAACACCCTTCAGGAAACAGACTTAAGGTAAGTGATAAGCTCCATGTTCAATATAACAATAGGGCAAGGCATGGCTGTTCCTCGTGCCATGAGATGAGAGGAGCGAAATTCAGGAATGTTTTAAGGATGCTGCACTTCACAGGGCCTCAGCTAAACACTCATTGGTCATGGTAAGCCACTCGCTACATGGCACTGAGAGTGCATCTACGCTAGACACCCTGGCCTCTTGTCTATATTGACATGGACCATGGTAGTTTGAGTGAGATGTCGCCAAAAGGCATGGGTATTTGAACACTTGGTCCCAATTGGTGATGCTTTTTGGGGGAAAGTTTGGGAGGTTTGGCTTTGCTGAGGAAGTATGGTCCTGGAGGCGGGCTTTGAGAGGTCACAGCCTCACTCCACTTCCAGTTCACCGTCTCTGCTTCACATTTGTAGTTCAAAATGTGACCTCTGGTTTCTGGTTTCTGATATGGCTGCAGCAGGCTTCCATGCCTCCACTTTGCCATGATGGATTCTTCTCCCTCCGGATTCATAAGCCAAAATAAAATCTTTCTGAAGTTGCCTTGGGCCATGGCACTTTATCAGGGCAACAGAAATATCTAATACATGGGTAGATAAACCAATCACTTGCCAAACTGCGAAACAAATGCTACAGAAGAGGGCCATGGATATGTGGAGGAGACTGTCGAACCCAGGTTGGTAAGCGGAGTAGACTGTTTCAGAACTCTGCTTGTCTGGGACTTCTGGCCACAGTGTTTTCTGAGCTCAAACTGAGAAATGCATACAGTTAGCTGGTAGTTTCAAAAGATCTTCCTATGGGGTATGGGGTGTGCATATGCCACAGTTCACACGTGGAGGTCAGAGACCACCCTCACCCTCCACCTCGTTTGAGATAGGGTCTCTTATTTTCAGCTGCCCATGGCAGACACCTGGCCAGAAACTTCTGGGGGACTCTTTCTCTGCTTCATGCTTTGTCTTAGGAATGCTGGAATGATAAACACATAACTTGTGGATTCAGCTTTCACCTGCTTTCTGGGGATTTGAATGTGTGTTCTCACACCTGTGTGGAAAGCCCTTTATCCACTGAGCTGTCTCTCCACAATCTAGAATTGGTGTCTAAGATCTGGGTCAATGTCGCTAATGAACCAAAGACGACCTTAAGGATAAGTATATATGTAGACAGGACATCAGAAGTCAAATAAGCAATAAGCATTTTTATCATTGAGGGGAAAATCTGTCACGTTTTAATTGACTTTCTTCTATCTTTACTGCATATTTTTGATGTAGAGAGTATCTCTGGATTTGAGATGTTTTCCCTTTTACTCATATGAAATGCTTTTTTAATGTTACCATCTATTAAATAGTTTCTATAGCACCTCATTCAAAAAAAATGAGACACTGAACTACTAAGCCAACAAGTTCTACAACTCCAATCTCCTCTCCCCTTTGTAAACACAAGGAGCAAAAGTTTCAGTATGTCTTAAACACCATTTTCAATAAATGTTTCAAACGAATGTACCAGAGTGAACCCTTCCTCTGAATGGTCACATGTGTTAGGAAATTAATTTTGTTTTCAGTTCTCCACGACTATAAGCCTTAGGAAGTCAAGCCGCCTTAGAGTCAAATTCATCTTTCAGTCATGTGTCGGAACTCTCAGCCCATCAACTGAAGCTGCAAAGAATAACAGGTTTCAATCAAATATGATTTTAAGAAGTACTGTACTCAGTATATGGAGAATATTATATTTTCATTGTAGATGAAGTTTTTCTGTCCTGACCACCTGCTCCCAAATAACTGACACAGAGGCTTAATAGTATTTATAAATGCTCAGCCAATAGCTCAGGCTTGTTACTAGCTAACTCTTACACTTAAATTAACCCATATTGCAGACACTCTGCATTATACTACCTCTTTGCGGTCAGAATCTGAATCACATGTCCCGTGCAGACTTCCAACAGCCCAGTCGAGGCACTGTACATTTAGAGTTGTGTGCTGAGTGTAGGGGAAACTCGTTATCCAGTGAGTGTCCAAGAAGAAGTGTGTGAGATAGAGAAGGGCATCGGGCAAATTTATGAAAAACTATTTATTCACTTCAGTTCCACAAGCACTGTAGTCTTCTGCCTCCTGCAGCCACCTGATGAGGGTCAAAACCTGAAGGGGACTCACAGGTGGGAAGAACTCATGCCTGCTCAGAGGATCATGGTGGAGTGTGAGGGTGTTCACACAAACAACATTGGCTACAGGACAGTGATTCTGCTGTTCAGTAAGTCTAATCCCCTCTGTGTCCCAGCTAGAGTTCTTCAGAATTTCTGAAAATCCACAATTAATCAGCATCCTTTCTTCTTTACCAACACTGGTGTTTAGGTTATTTTTTAATCCTACATTTTTGTCATTTCAAAATGTTTGAGGTGTGGGGGAACTTTGCTGTCTCTGACATCTCAACCCTCTGACTAATTGGAGGGGCTTCTAATGCGTTGGTAGGAAATGTCCTTTTGAGGGTGATGCATTAACACAAAAAGGGACATTAACATGGTCACTGGGAAGCAGTGGAGCCAGGGAGAGGTACCTCACTCCCTGAGGTTAATTTCCTACCTTGATTTGATGTAAACAAGGCTTCTCAGAAGCTGTGTGGAGCTGTGCAGATGCTGCAGGGGAAGAGCCTTGTGAATGCTTCAAGACGAGACAAGCCAGGCAGCCGGCACCTGCCCTCAGGTTGCTCTTCAACTGCCTAGGTCCAAAGAGGCTGGAAGTCAGTTGAAAGTACATTCAAATGGGTAATTTTTTCTTGATAGTTATAAACATACATACATACATATATAATGCATTGTGATTCTATTCAGTCTCCCCAATTCTGTCTGGTACTCCCCCTTTCCTTTCCCTCTGAGCTTTCTATTTTTTCTACTTGGTCCCCCAGTGGCAACAGCACTAGTAAAAATGATGCGCTTTCTCCAGAAACCATAAAGTCATCAGGTCCTCAGAAAGGAACGGGGCCTCATGGACATTTCTATCTATAGTTGAAGGGGTCAATCTGTTGAAGGTATCCATGGCCACAGTGTGGTCCTAGTCACCAGCTTAGGGCCCTGATTGTGTTAGCAGTGTGCGGTGTTGTGGGAGCAAAACACCACAGTGGACTCCTGTTATCTTATGCAAGGATGAGGAGAGCTAAGGGAGCGATTAGCGTTATCTTATATGATGAGTGTAAGCTATAACCCCTCTGTTTCCTCAAAATCCATTCATTTCTTTTCCCATCCCCAGAAGCCGATGAGCCCATTCACTCTGTGTGGGTGTCACCCTGACAAGTTCAACGTCAGGGGACGGGAATGTGTCAAGTTCAGAAAAGCATTTCTGCAATTGTACTCCTTTGCTTTTCACATGTTCAAAATCTTGGGACGTCTGTGGACAGTGCCAGCACAGTTCCTAAGTCCATCTTTAAAACTAGAACATGAATGCTCACTCGCCCTGCTGCTTCCAAGACCTAATAAGGAAGCAATAGTGCGGAGGAAGAGGAGAAAGAGAAAAGGGAGAGGGTGCTCTTTCTAACCGAGGCGGCCAGCTGGGAGGCTGATGGGAATGTGAAAGGGAAAGGATAAAGGATAATTAAATCTTGGCTGTAGGACTGTGACGGACAGCAGGAGAGGCAGAAAGAAAATGACTTCAGGGCCAGATGCTCACACGGAGTAACAACAGATAAGGAATAGTTGTTCAGCCAGAAAACTCACCTCAACTCTCCTCAGAGACATCTTGCCCCTGGGGAAGGAGTAGGGAGAACCTTGGCCTGCCTCACCCAGCCATGGAGTCCTCCTCACACTTGCTCAGGCAGCTTCCCTCACACAGTCTCACTTGGATTTGTGTTTTCCACTGTTTCCACAGTTCCTCAGTTTGGGAAATTCCCCAGCTTGGTTTCTCCCTTGGTCTAGACTTGTATACAACCACGTCTGCTTTCCTTGGGAGTGTGACCAGGGGAGGGCGGGAGGAGAGAGGAAGGGAGCGGAGAACTGTACAGAGGCG